>NW_026571541.1:9424816-9978685 GCF_026225935.1 Boleophthalmus pectinirostris | reverse complement strand
TACAGACCACAGATGTTAAGACACGAAAGCTCCTGACCATGCATGGAGGGTTCCATCCCAAAATCCAGCACCCTGAGACTGTACGCAGGCCGGAAGGAAGGGGGCGAGGACTAGTGAGTGTGGGAACCACTGTCCAGGATGAAACATCCAAGCTCCTTGAGTACATCAAGGACAAGGCCCCGGCAGATGAGGTGCTCAGAGAATGTCTCAGACAGTGGGGTCCAGAGGAAGAGGTGCTGGAGGGACCATCATGGCAGGACAAACCCCTACATGGGGCGTACCACCGGAGCATAACTGAAGTGGCTGATATCAAGAAATCCTACCAATGGCTTGAGAGGGCTTGGTCTGAAGGACAGCACAGAGGCACTGATCCTGGCTGCTCAGGAGCAGGCCCTGGGCACTCGAGCAATAGAGGCCCAGATCTACCACACCAGACAAGACCCACGGTGTAGACTGTGCAAAGAGGCTCCTGAGACAGTCCAGCACATAACTGCAGGGTGTAAGATGCTGGCAGGGAAAGCATACATGGAGCGACATAACCAAGTGGCGGGCATAGTGTACAGAAACATCTGTGCAGAGTATCGGGCTGGAGACCCCAGGATCAAGGTGGGAAACACCTCCAAAGGTTGTGGAGAATGACCGAGCCAAGATCCTGTGGGACTTCCAGATACAGACTGACAGAATGGTGATGGCGAACCAACCAGACATAGTGGTGGTGGATAAGAAACAGAGCAGAGCCGTGGTGGTTGACATCGCAATACCAAGAGATGGTAATATCAGGAAAAAGGAACACGAGAAGCTAGAGAAAAATACCAGGGGCTCAAGGAAGAGCTGGAGAGAGCCTGGAAAGTAAAGGCATCAGTGGTGCCTTGTGGTGATCGGACACTCGGGGCTGTAACCCCCAAACTGGAAGAGTGGCTACAACAGATACCGGGAAAAAACAACGGACATCTCAGTCCAGAAAAGTGCAGTACTGGGAACAGCAAAGATACTGCGCAGAACTCTCAAGCTCCCAGGCCTCTGGTAGACGACCCGAGCTGAATGAGGGTGAGAGAGACCTACCACCGTGGAAGGTGAGAACACATTTAATTTTTATATATTATTTATATTTATTTTATATATATATATATATATTATATATATATATATATATATATATATATAAAATACTATCTGTCGTATTTATGTAGAACACAGAGATTTGAAAAATAACAATGAATTCCTCTCCCCCATCGCCATAGTGACATGTCACTATGGCGATAATTAATCCTTTTAGAACTTTGAAGTGTCATAAAGGCCAGACAGACAGCAAGGACAGCAAAGACAGCAAAGACAGCAAGGACAGCAAGGACAGCAAAGAAGACAGTCACACCTTATGGTAGAGAGACAAAACTTACAACGCACAACTTTTATTTAGGACACAGCTCCACAAACACATTCAGGTAAGTTTCTACTTCATTTCATGTGTTCTGACCAAAGGGAATTGACGTTTTCGTAGGCTGAAGGTTTGTGGGAGGTTTTTTGTGGCGAACAGTAACTATTTGTCTCAAACATAAACTTATTCTAATACATTTCTTAACACGTGACTGTTTAGTGCCTTTTGAAAGGTAAAACGAGTTAAGTGTTAGACCAGTGCTACAAACACCAAACCCTTTCAGTGTAACAACTGCTCAGTGAAAGTGGGTACAGTAGCCCAAAACTTGAACTACTACTTAAGTACAAGTAGCAGTACTTCAAAATAATATTACTTAAGTAGAAGTTAAAAGGTGTACAAGAAAGTAAGAAGTAAGAGTTAAACTGTATTTGTGGAAACAACTGCTCAGTAAGACGTGGCATCTGGTTTGTGATTTAAAGTTGATGTAATTGGAAGGACAAAACATGAAATAACGCACAAAATCTGGTGTTTTCAAAGGTTACACAACAAATATTAGAATCATATCATATATTAGAGTAAGAGTACAGTTACAGTCACGTATTTTACTGAAGTAGTAAAAGTATAGAGTGTGAAAAATATTCTGAGAAGTATTCAAAAGTTACTCAAGTAAAAGTGACCTACCCACATCTACTGTTACACCCACAAATCAATCACTGTTGGTGTTCTCTTAAAGGAACTGTACGTAAGATTTCTGCAGGTTTAGGCTCTGGTAACACAGGTTCAGTTGTGTTAATTTGTTATTGTAGTAACTTTTTTTAAAAACAGTAAGAGCACAGGCTACATATAGTTCCTTTGAGGAACACATTTGAGCCCTCTCTGCAAACATATCTGCAGTCAGGACTACTTTGCATTTAGACATGAATAAAAACACATTGTGACATGTTTGTGTACTGTTTTTCAGATTTCCAGATGGAAACAAACCAACTGAGCGAGGTGGAGATCATATCATCTCTCCCCCAAAACTACAGGTTCATCAAATACCTGAACCATGGAGGATTTGGCCAAGTGGTCCAGTGTCAGATCAAGGACACTTTCCAGAATGTGGCTGTCAAACTGCCATTATTTCAGCAGGACACCCAGAACGAGGTAAGACATTTAGATTTGTAACTTTTCTGGTGGAGGGTTTGCACAACCTGCTTTTCTTCATGGAGTGACACCAAGTTACAGGTCAGAACTGTGGATTAGGCAATCACAGTAAGAATCCAGTGTTGAAATTTTGTGAAATAGTTTTTACCGCATTTTGCTGACTAAAAAAAACCAAATCAAACTAAAACAACAACAAAAATTACATAATTTTTGTCAACTAAAAATGACTAAAAGCAGTTCACTAGTAAATCCACACTAGGGATGGGCATTCGATGAAATTTTCTTAATCGATCGTCCGAAGAATTAACGATCGATTATCGATTAATCATTAACGTTTTTATATTAAAATGATCATCATTATTATTACTATCTGCACTACTAATCTACATAAATAAATTCAACTTTACGACATATAAACCGTAACGACTCTAGAGCCACATCAATCCGTTTGACATTATAATGTGTTTAATTCAGTTTTGCGCAACTCTCACAGAAACGAAACTTAAAACTGCATCGCTAATTTGCAAAAACTAAGCGAAGATAAAACTACAGCTCTTGTGCGCTGATGCGGTCAATTTCTGTTGGATTAAAAGACATGACTCAGTGGAATACAGGTTAGTGTGACCATATCCGTTTGTCAAAACCAGGACACCGTACGGGGGGGGGACTTGTCATCGACATTGCGCGACTCTCACCTGGTAAAACTTTTTCCCACTGGACACCGAAACATATGTTCCTGCTTTGTACACTGTGCACATGGACTCCCACTTGTCCCGAACGCAACGGAAAGCGTGGATTTTCTTGTACAAATCATCGTTAAATACGCATTTGCACTTCGGTACGCTGCAGACTGACCGACTGTTTGTGTTTGCTCGCTCCTTCTGAGTGCAGAGAGACACATGTACGGACCCCTGTTTGGTCACGCTACGCACAGCAACCTACATTCGGTTTGTCGATTAAAATTAACGTAATCGATGAAATTCTTAATGATCAATTATCGATTAATCATGCCCATCCCTAATCCACACTGATATCTCTCTGTATTTTTATAAAGATTGATATCAGTCTGGTCCCTGTCGCGCCTCAAGCCTGGCCAAGCGTCATCATCCAATCAGATTTGTTTATTTCAGTGACACAAGTGAAATGAAGGAGCTCATTGGTCACTTATCATTTACAAATAAAATCAAAGAGTTTAGTAATTCTGCAGAATATCCGCTATCCGATATTTTTCTCCTTTATTTGTTCCAATACGGACAGACCAAGCGTGTCCCTGATTGGCTAATCCACCTGTCAGTCACACCCATCTGAAAACGGGGAGATTTCACCAGTGACCAGACTCACATCTTCATAAAGTATTAAATGAAGTGTGTATTATGGATCCCAGGCAATAAAAGTAGAAATTTCATTGACTAAACGTAGCCTGTTACCAAATAAGAATGTATGTTCCATGAAGTTATGGGCTTCAATTTATAATAGTAAAACAATAAATAAATAAATAAATAAATAAAGTGTAGTCTAGTAGGCATTTAGGCTACGTTCAGACTGCAGGGCTTAATGCTCAATTCCGATTTTTTTGTGAAATCCGATGTTTTTGCGAGGTCGTTCACATTTCCAATTAAATGCGACTTGTCTGTGACTTCAGTGTGAACGGTAAACGGCCCGAAAGTGTCCCGCATACGCACTGGAGGACACGATGACGTCAACCTCATGCGTCAACCGCAGCGAGCATGCTCTGTGTTTACGGAAGTTGTCCAAATATGGTCGAGAGCATTGAGCACCTGGCGATTTTACAGTTCCGGTTTCCGCCTGCTTCAGCGCAGAATAGTGACGTTTGTCGCTTGTTAATGACGTGTAGGTCGGATGGATGCGCTTTGGCCGTTCAGACTGAAGTCGCATGTCAAAAGTTCGGATATGTATCGGATTCAGGACCACATATCCAAGTGGCCTGGGTCACATTTGAAAAATTCAGATCTGTGCCGTTCAGACTGTCATTAAAAGATCGGATACAGGTCACATAGAAGCCAAAAAATCGGATTTGGGTCACTTCAGGCTCCAGTCTGAACACAGCCTTAGTCATCTACAACTTTCTAAAATGTAACTAAACAAAGCAAGACAGACAAGATGGACGCTTTACTGTGAACCTTTCAAGACACAGCGATAACATCTAACAGCTGAAACTCCCCACCAGAAAAGTTACACAGTGCCTCTTTAATGACGCATCTTTTTACCTCGGTGCCTAATCTGATTTCATTGAACTCTTGTCTCTGTTCAGATTTCTATCCTGACTCGACTGATGGAGGAAGGATGTGACCAGAGAAACATCGTCAAATTCTTGGAGGTGTTTGACACTCGTTTGGGGAAAGCCATCATCTTTGAAGCGCTGGACATGTGTCTGTACAATTACCACGCAAAATATGCCCCACTGTGCCTCTCCACTGTCCGCACCATCATCAAACAGGTACTACCCCAGGGAAATGTAACTCAGTATGTAGTTATGGGAGGAACACTTTGAAAATATATTTAGTTACATTACTATACCAACTTATCAATATATGAAAGCTGGGACAGCATATTTTTGGGGTCAGCATTTATCATGGGTATTCTTTCTTTTCATTACTAGGACATTTCTGGTTATTTTTTGATGATAAGATAATATTTAAGTCATAAAAGGTTGAATAAATAACTTGAATGACTCATTACAGATGCAAACTAAGAACTGAAGTTTTTGATTCTGCTGTTTATTTATGACAGCTCATGTTTTTGTTTAACAATATTGAGATTTAGAATAGTTTTTGTGGTTTAAATATGCTCTTGGGTTTTTGTGTCAGTGCCGTACATTAATTTCAATATTAAACACTGACAAACTTTATTGATACATAAGGGGAATGACTTGTAAATTATCCTTCATCATCTGTATTTACTTATTTTGACAGGCCCAATACAATCCTACAAATGAACTTTTATGTCTGTTTTATACTCCTAACCCTGCTCACTTGTATCCTGCACAGGTGGCCACAGCCTTGGAGGCGCTGAAAGAGATGTCCATAATCCACACGGACCTGAAAAAGCAAAATGTGATGGTGGTGAATCACAGGAAGAGGCCCCTGCAGGTGAAACTCATCGACTTTGGTTCGGCCAGGCCTGCAGAGAAGGTTGAAGTGCGCATGAAGTTCCAAGTCGTGTGCTACAGGTACGTCTCAAAAAGTAGAGAAAAGACATAACAGGGAATACAGTGGTGGGACATACAGGGATGGACTTGGGATATTTAAAGATGGGGTATTTTGCTTTTATGGGCTTTTAACCTCTTACACATAACATATTTAGATCACCATGTTACCTTTTACCTTTTTTTTTTTTTTTTTTACTTTAAAAACCAAAACAAACAAAAAACATTAAATTAGTAAAGACTACTTGTAGAGCTATTTTAATATTAATTATGCCTCAAAATTAGCATTAGCCTTAGCACTGAAAAAGCCTTTATAAACGTTGGAAGTTCATTTGCTCAAGTGTTTAACATGAGAGTGACATCCACCTGCAACTTCACTATTCACTGCCTGATCTTGAATTATTTATTCATTTTAGAATTAGACGGGAAGTAGTGATGTTAACAGTTAGCGAGCAGTTTGCCAATCTGCAAAATTAGAATATTGATTATATCATCTGTAATTCAGACTAGACGTTCACGTTTTCAACTAAGACCCTGACAGCACATTTTAGCCCATTCCTGATGAAATTCTAAAAAAATGTTTGAATGTCAAGAATGATCAAAATAAAACATATGCTATAGAGATACTGGAGACAACCCTGAATAACATTGTGATGTTTTCTTTGCAAATCTCGACCAAAAGAGGGACAGGAGGTGGTCACTCTGTCTGCTCGTCTGACCCACTGCTCTTTATCTGTCAGATCATTAATGTCTCTCTCCTCTCCACTCTCCAGACCCCCTGAAATCATTCTGGGTTTGCCTTGGAACGAGGCCGTGGACGTGTGGTGCCTGGGGACCATGTTTGCCGAGCTGTGGTTAGGAATTGAGTTATTCCCCTACACCTCTGAATATGAAGCGGTAAGTCAAGCGTAGATCATGAAAAACTTTTTTTTTCTTTTTGAATTTGACATACATATTAAAGATGCACTACGTAACTTTTCTGGTGGAGGTTCTGATACCTGATGGTCTCCATGAGGATGGCATTGTTTTGTCTGAAATATTCCACAAAATGGCATTACAATTAATCTATCTTCCTGGATACAAGCCGCAGTTAGTTACCTGACCAGCCAGTCTCTTCTAGGCATAACGAAAACCCACATATCATGACACTGTATCGTCAAAAGTCTCACAATAATAGCGGAGGCCCTCACAATATATCGAACATTTGACTGGCAGTGTACGTTTAATACTTTAAGTTTAATACTGTGAAATATACCCGGGTTAACAATAACTTCTCCATGGTACCGGACCCTCCAGAAATGTTACCTAGTGCACCTTTTAAGTGTTGTCTAACAAACGTGTGCTTCTTTTGATACAGTTGAGAATTATGATCAAAGTCTTCGGCGCACCTCCTGATCATGTGCTCAGTCAGGGGCTCATGACTCGGAAATTCTTCCACCGGGTCGGCGACAGATGGGTCCTCAAAGTAAACATTTCTTCTAGTTAGATTCATTCTTTTATGTGTCACAAATGTAAAAATTCTAAACTTCTCAATTGCTTTTTTCAGACTTGCGAAGAGATGAAGGATTTTTACAATCACAGGTGTGAGACCCAGTACGCAGAGCGCTTCAGCTCCCTCCACCATCTGGTCCAGGTAAACACTGTCTTTGACCGAAACAGCGATTTCAGATGTATATGTATATATGTATATGTATATGTATATGTATATGTATATATATATATATATATATATATATATATATATATATATATATATATATATATATATATATATATATATATATATATATATATATCACATATGTACATATACATACACACACACACACACACACACTGATATGTGTGTATTTATACGTGAGAAGGCAGATTCGAGGTCCTGTATTATATTTTAAGACATGCTAGAATGTTGTTTCCTCCTCACAAACATCCCTGAAGTTGTGTTTTGTCCAAATGTCCTCAAAATGCTCTGTTCCACATTGTGATGTCATGAAGTGGTAGTTTTCAAGTTGAGTTCAGTAGAGACGGGCAATTCCAGGGCTGAAATCATCCAAATGACTCTAGTGAAGGTGTATAGGGTTTAAAAACACACATCGTAAATTTACTAAATTTGTGTGTTAAAATGAATGAATGAAAGAAGAAAAAAACTGTGACACAAAACACAACTCCAAGTTTGTTTTTGATGAGGAAACAACATTATTTATTTATTATAGAAAATACTGTAATATGGGCCTTTGAACATATGATTCACTCCCAAATCTTTTGCTGAATCACACCATTAATTCTCTTTGGTCATGGTCCATATAAATCTTCATAACTCTAATAAAATATTTAGTCAACTAATGCAAACACTGTAAATACTGATGTGTTCCTGATTTGTTTGTAGGAAGGTTATTCTCCCGGATCTAGGCCGAATATCACCCAGGACATTCGAGCCACAGACCTGCTCGCTCAGATGTTGAAGATGGAAGTGTCTACTCGGATAACTCCCTCACAAATCCTCCAACATCCATTCATATGCCCTAAAAGGTTTGTTTTTAGATCACCACTGTTCAAACTTTCTTTTCACTTCAAGTTTAAAGTGTACTATGTAACTTTTCTACTTGTCTCCCTGGAGATGTTTTTGCTTTAATTGCACAGCAGAGATCAAATAGTACAGTTTCTATTAAATCAAATTATAGGTCTTTTGGTTACCACAAGGCAGATTAGCCATAAGCTTTTAACCATGTTTTATTTATTTTCAAAAAGTCTATGGGGAAATGAAAGAAAATTTCACTCTTGTACTTAAGCAAATTTCTGAAATACAGTCTATGGTAAAGTAATATTATAATGTAATTGTACATTTGTGTGTTTGTTTACAGTGACACAGAAGACCCAGTGCCACTGGAGCAGCCTGAGCAGGTCCAGCAGACGCCTGTGAGGAAATCTGTCATCACCGTAATCAAACTGGCCTCTCCAGAAAACACCAGTCCCTTTAAAGAGGAGGAATAACAGGTAGATGGGTGAGTGCTAATTTTTTAAGGGGTCCATATTACGTTTTCTGATCTGTGTTATTATGTTGTTTCCTCCTCACAAACAGACCTGGAGTTGTGTTCTGTTTCATTCACATGTTTAACACACAAACCCGACATATTTAGATTGTTCTCTCAAATGGAAAACACTGTTCCACCTTGTGATGTCATGTGATAATACAATAAGTGCTCCACTGTGTTTTTAAACTCCATACTCCCTTAACTAGAATCATTTGGATGATTTAAGTCCTGAAACTGCTAATCTCTACTGAACAAAAGGTAAAAAGTTGCTGTTAACTTAAAAACTACCTCTTCATGACATCACAAGGTGGAAGGTGGAGATGTAGACAGTCTAATAAACCAGGGTTACTTAATGTGGAAATGAAAGAAAACACAACTCAAAGTATGTTTTTGATGAGGGAACATTATAACATGACTTAAAGCTCACAAGAGTCAATTTTGCGTAATACAGGACCTTTTAAAATACAGTGTAAAGCAAAAGTAACAGAATGTAATTGTATATTTGTGTATTTGTTTACAGTCACGGAGACCCAGTGTCACAGGAGCAGCCTGACCTGGTCCCACAGACGCCTGCGAGGAAAACTGTGGTCATCGTAGTCAAACCGGCCACTCCAGAAAACACCAGTCCCTTTAAACAACTTACCATCCACCCGCCCGCCGGCGGGCGATTTTCCAATAAAAAATGTTCACTCTGTATATTCACCTTCATTATTGTTTTCACTACTGGCATGCCATACATCGTTTGAAAGCTTAATTTCTCAATAAAACAACCATATCATTCATTTTATGCCGTACAACGAGCCCAAAACGCGATAACTTAAAAATTCACATCATAATCAAAGAATAAAATACGTGTTTCTTACCTTTGAGCCGGTTCTGTCGGTCCAAAACGCGTTCAATCCATGAAAAGTTGTACTCAATAAGTCCGTAATAATCCACAGAAAAAGAATATCAAGTTGTTTTTTCCATAAAATAATTCCATGTGTGGGGAAATAATCCAAAAAATCCTCGTCCATGTGAATGGATGAAAGCGTGAATGAAAATATTTGTTGCCTTTCCGAGCCTTCTCCCTCTCTGAGTTCCGTTTCTCTTGGCGCTCTTGGGTACGCTTGTTTTCCTCACACTCTTAGCTTCAAAATGAGACCCTCCCCGCTGTTGTCGGTGCCGTGGTTTAGCTGGGACAAGCCGCTGAAGAAGCTAACGCACCCATGTACTTCCTGGCTTTACGCACGCGTCATCAGTTTGTTTACGGGAAATCTCTTCAGTCATTGGATCTTCCAGAAAGTGATTGACATATTGTTTTAGCCTATCACCAGAGCTTTCAAACGGTGGGTGGGACATGCAGACAGTATTTGAAACGGGCGCGGTGTTTACAGGCGCCACAGAGAGGGACACAAGAAGCGGTTCGGGAGGGGCCATATTGGGCAGATCTGCCACTTGGAGGACAATTTTGGCTACTTTTAGGTTTTTTTCTTGAGAAAACATGCCTAAAGCTCAGAAGAATTAGTATTATAATAATAACAATTATTATTATTATTATTATTATTATTATTATTTTGGCACAAATTTGGCAATCTTGTGCCGAATTGTCATTTTGTATACACAAAGGCTCACAGCATCAAAACCCTTTGTCCTAGAGATCTGAAATTCTACACAGTTGTTGCCAACAACTTGAACAATGAGTGTAGTGAGTCACAAATGCCTAGCATGAAGTATGCCCAAGCTAAGGCCTTTATTTTTTTCAATTGTTTTTTCGAAGCAAAAAAATACAATTTTTAATTGACTGTACTGTAGGTTAGGCAGCACTCACAGTCTTCATATACATATCTACAGAAACTGACACTTGTTTCTAATTAAACAGGATACAGAGCCAGAAGAGAACTGCGTAACAGGAATGAGGATGGGCATCCTTACGGTTGTTGAAGATGATGCTGCCACTGTTCTGCCAAATACGAGGGGCCATGCTATTGTTCTTGAAGAACAGATAGTGGTTGACGACGTAAGTGACCTGCCAACAGCTTTTGCTATTTTATTTGGTCTCATTTATAACCTGAACATGGGCTATCCCAACCAACTTAAGTACACATTTGAAGCATTGCAGAAAGTGTTGATGTGCCTGGACACTGACTGCTCAGCCAGAGTTCAGTCATTCAAAAACAAAATCTTGAAGTATTAGGAAAAGTGCATATGACAGGTTTTGATGGTTCTCTCATTTCTGTTTAATTTGGTCAGTTAATAACATTTGTGAATATAAATTGTACTAGTATATAAATCAAGAAGAAATTTGCAAAGAAAAGTTGAAAAAATATGTCGAACATTGCAGGATGTGGAGACTTCTAAAGTTCTACACAGATGACATTGCACTAGGGAGAATTCAAAACTTTTGCGCAATTTATGCATTTTTCTGACACTTTTAACATTATTTCAGCAAAATAAAGAGTTTATTATAGTTTTATTTTTCCAAATAATAATCTGTGTACATTAGAGGAGTTTTGGCCCGGTATACATCATGGTACTTTAGTTATGTAATTCCCTAGTGTGATGTCACGATTTCCACCCAGGAAGTGAAATCTGAAACTTCAAAAAATGGCCAAACTTGGGGGGAAAAATGTATTTTAAATAAAAAAAAAATAAAAAATCTTAAATATAATCACTATGCTTTAGTGAAATAAGTGCTACAACGTGTCATAGGCTCTTTAAGTTTTTCGGTGGTTGTACTCATTTTGAAAAAAGATGGATCGGTGCATCTGTAGTTACACGTTCATTTTGAGTGCTTACCAATAAAGATACATTATTTTTACAGAGTTCTATTACAGAGGTAAATCCAAGTCATTATTTAGCCTGTTATCCAATATTAGTATTCAGCTCATTAGCCCCATTTCATTATATAGGCTAAGTTATAATTCCTTCATAGTATAGCCTTTTATTTATTTGAAGGGCTGTTTTTAAGGTGTTACTATGATCACTATAGTTAGCTTTGTTGTTAATTTTAAGATACATTCACCTTTTCGGATAAATTAAACCCTTGTGCCTTGTTGAAAAAATGCATACAATGTGAGAGTGTTTCATACAAATTGTATATTTTGGTTTTTAAACAGGTATAAAATATATATATATATATTTAAATAGGGAAGGGGTTCTCTTTAAAATTACATATTGGGATTAAAAATTACCATAATTTGCCAGTTTTTGCCCCTTTCCACCTTCTGCCAATTAATAAAAAAGTGATATAATGGAATTATAATTAAATGTATTTCACTCTTATCAGTGTGATGGGGAATATGGACTTTGGGCCATTTGTGTAAAATCAACTTGAAAAGAAACAAAAATTGCATTAAGAATGTTTTGTACAAATTGTGCATTTCGATTTCTGAACTGCCTTTAAAATCGTCACATGTTAGTATTCTTCAATTTTTAGATGGAGAAATACAGATGTATAGATGGATATGGAGATGGATGTATAGCAATATCACAATAAATGCACCTTTAGATACACAAATTTGCCTTAACAAGGCACAAAGGTTAAATGAGAATTTAGCTAAACTGTTAAATACAATATTAAACAGCCAGCATCTGTTAAATTCATCCTTAAGGTAGCTAACAAACTTTTAATGGGTGTGAAATGTTAAGATTATATGCGTACTTGAATATACTAAAGAAAGTTTATATTTTGTATGCAATTTTATAGAAGTTTTAACCACATAAAAGTTTTAAAATGTTACTTATTAATTGTGAAGTACAAGTATATGTCTGCACTTTAAAAATGTTTGTTGCAACTGCACTTACAGTCCCTGACAAAAGTCGTGTCGCTTATCCATTTTGTAGAAACAAAAGCTTATAACCTGACTTTAAATTAATCGATTGGTTTTAGAAATGTCTCATATGAAAGCTAAAACCCTCCCAAATTATGCTCAATATACTAAAATAAATTTGCTTCACTGAAGAAAGATTGATCATTTAATGAACACAGAAAGGTCAGATTTTGGCAAGACAAAAGTCTTGTCGCCTTGTCATATGATGCACCCAATCCTAGATTACAGCCTCACCTGTGATCAGTTACTGATTAATCAATTAGTGGGTGTGTATAAAAAGAACCCCAGCACACCAGACTTTCACATCAACTGCAACTTGACCTCTGACAACATGCCTAAGATCCACCCTGAGACCAAAGCGTTAAGTATCAAGAGGCTGAAGACCAGATCCACTGCTGAGGTGGTGACACCTTCAATGTGTCTCAGCGTCAAGTACAAAGAATAAGAAAAAGATCTGAAATGACTAGAGATGTTTTTGACAAGCCCGGGTCCGGCAGACCCCGCAAGACAACTGCTCGGGAGGACCGTTTGTTGATTCGAAAATCCAAGGCAGCCCCTTTTCCACTGCAGCAGAGCTCCACCAGGCCTGGTCACCTCAAGTCCCTGTGTCAACCACAACAGTTTGTAGAATTCTGTCTTGAAATGGCCTCCATGGTCGAATCAGTGCACAGAAACCAGCACTAAACAAAAGGCAATTAAAAAAACCGTGTGGCATTTGCCAAGGCCCACAGCCTGCTAAAAGGATGGACACTGGAAAAGTGGCAGAAGGTGGATTTCTCAGATGAATCCTCGGTTGAATTACATCACAGCCGCTGCAAATATTGCAGGAGACCTTACTGGAGCCCGCATGGATCCAAAGATTCACCCAGAAAACAGTTAAGTTTGGTAGCGGAAAAATCATGGTCTGGGGTTCCATCCAGTATGGGGGTGTGTGAGACATTTGCAGGGTGGAAGGCAATATCAATAACCTAAAATATCAAGAAGTATTAGCTCCTCTTACATTCCCAACCATAAAAGGGTCAAATTTTGCAGCAGGATGGTGCTCCATCGCATACTTCTATCTCTACATCAAAGTTTCTCAAGGCGAAGAAGATCAAGGTGCTGCAGGACTGGCCAGCCCAGTCACCAGACATGAACATCATTGAGCATGTCTGGGGTAGAATGAAAGAGGAAGCATGGAAGACAAAACCAAAGAATCTTGATGAACTCTGGGAGGCATGTAAGACGCTTTCTTTGCTATTCCTGATGACTTCATCAACAACTTGTATGAATCATTGTGGAACCGCATGGATGCGTCCTTCAAGCTCATGGAAGTCATACAAGATATTAAATATGGATCTCACAGCACCACTACTTAATTCACTGATGTTATGCAACATATTTTTGTATTTGAAGTAAATTATTTATTCAATTTTCTGTAGGCGACAAAACTTTTGATCAATCTTTCTTCAGTGAAGCAAATTTATTTTAGTATATTGAGCATAATTTGGGAGGGTTTTAGCTTTCATATGAGACATTTCTAAAACCAATCGATTCATTTAAAGTCAGGTTATAAGCTCTTGTTGGCACCGTCAACTCAAAAAAGCTTCGCAGCAACTGCACACACTATTTTAAGTTGAGTCAGCTTTTTTTTTTTTAACAGTGCATGAAGATAGAAAACTTGAATACCATACCATACATATTCCAAACGTGCATAGCAATGGGGAAAAACGGTTAACGGATCTTCCACCATAAAAGTTACAGAATGAACCTTTAACTCTTCTCATCAGCCTATTTGAGATTTTAAGTTTTCAGTGTCTTCAACTAACAGAATAAATAAAAATCTGAGTCGATATAGAGATATAGTTGATATAAACATAGTATAACAGGTCTTGTACCTTGCCAGCAGGCGCCCACAGTGAGCTGCATGTCGATCTGGGACGGGTGGATGGGCCAGTCGTCTGTGACCAGGTACGGCTCATAGGACACTCCGTCCACGTACAGGGTCACCACCGGAAACTCCACATTCAGCACGTAGTAATGCCACTCTTTATCACAGATCTGAGGAGAGAAAAGGACAGTAGGGTTAAAGTTAAGTTTACAGTTAACAAAGCTTTTGTCACTTGTAGACTTGCTCACAGTGGGAAGAGGAACCACAACTTTTAAGACTTGTAAGAGTACTGTTACTTCAATAAAAATATGACTCAAGAATGGAGTAAAAGTATGCTGCTAAAACTGCACTCTGAAAAGTATAATTTCTTTAAAAAGTGACTCAAATAAATGCAACTGAGTACTACCCACCTCTCTATTCTGAAGTACTTTTACTATTGAAACTTCCCTTTTATACATTCTCACCCATTCTGCATTCATTTGACGTCTTAATTTGTCCAAGCCTTTCTTCGGCTGTCTTTCTGTCACATTCTGTCTCAAATATATCCATCTCTCCTTTAGACTTCAGACATGCCCGCTCCCATTGTGCAAACCACTCTCTCCCACAGCTTCTCTCAAATTGCCTTTGCCACACTTAGCCCCACATAACCCCAGTCTGTAATGAAGATTGCAAAGCTAGCTTCCTATTAACACAATGCCAGCGCAGCAGATGGGAGCGCTAATCAATCTGCCTGCTTTTCTATGGCAGCTGGCTCATACTGGAGATGGTTCGAAACATCTGCTAAATACATATGTGCGTAGTCAGGCTGCTGAGTCAGATTCAAAACGCGGCGATGTGATTGGCTCGTGGGGTGTCACGTGATCGTGTCTCTCGATATATGCACTAACTGTACGGATGTTTATTCAGTGTGAAACATCTTGTCCTCGGCTCCTTCTTATAATTCGAATCTGAAGCCTTGACTATTTAAAGTGCAAACCGTTGCTCTCCACTTGCTTATGCCAAATGGATAAAAAGACTGAGTAAGACAAATGAAAAGATGCAAGATTGAGAAGAAGAGTTGCCAAAGGTGCACTGTGTAACTTTCCTGGTTTTCCTGGAATGTTCCTTAGTATGGAGAAAATGTATCGCTCATTTATTTAGTTAAACATGTTTTTATCAGAAAGGAAAGGCTTAAACACATGCATTCTTACTATGAGCAGTCTTGGCTCTCCACAGATCTGACCTGTAACTAGACCTGGTAGATGGATTATCCCCAGTGGATATAGAGAAGTTTACATGCCCTGTTTACACGTACATGGGTATTTTTTAAAAACTTAGACATTTGCCTTCATTTCTACCCATCTTTTACACAGAAACGGTAAAGTCGCCTCTGAAAATGAATCTTTCTAAAAAGTCCAGCTAAAGTGGAGATTGTGGAAAACTACAATTTTGTGTTTGTGTGTAAAGTGAGATAAATAGAGTTTTAGCAGCTGAAGCTCCAAAAGTGCGACCCATGTTTAACTTTTGCAATGGCGATGATCATTGAAGCATTTAGATCAGCAGTCACATTTCTTCTGGTGCAAACACTTTTCAAGAAAAAACTCAAAATAGATTTAAACAACACATTTTCAGGAGTCTGTGACCAAATGCTCATAGTATAGGAGTATGATTTTCAACAAAAATGATGAATGTGACTAGCTAGGGCAGGGGTGAAATTTACTTTTGAAATCCTGGCGCTTGATGTGGTCAGCCTGTACAGAAGGTAAATACAAGTCTGTTCAAATGTTACAAACCACTCACGTGCACACCTTAACAGAAATGACATAACACGTAGATGTACTTTTTACATAACAGCAGAGAAAATGACTTTTGATTTCAGTGGGAACAGTGTTGTTGGTGTCCCTTTTTAGCCAGTGCATCAAAATCTGGAGTTAGTTTTGTTGTGGCGATTCTCAGGATGCGTTCGTGTGGTGTCGGATTTATCGGAAAAATGACTTTCCCACTGGGAAAATTCACATAAACGCCCCATCATGTCAGAAAAACAACTCGGCAAGTCAGATCTTTGACACACATGAATACAGAATAACAAGATGCACCTCAACAAAGGTCGATATAGCTAGAGTGCGCCATCTATTGGAAAACAACTAAATTGCATGAAAAATAAAACATTGACAAGGTTTATTATTATAATTTATTCAAGTTTGGTGGGCCAGATTAAAAGGTTTTAAGGACCGTATACAGCCCCTGGGCCATAGTTTGCCCACCCCTGAACTAGGGTAATTAAAGCTCAGATTAATAGATTAAACAGAGCTTCAGACAGAGCAGTGCCTTCTTATAGCATAACATCCCCAAGGAATGACTTAAGATGCAAAGTATCAAGTATTTTTTATTTATTTTTTTTACCACAAATTAGTTTCAGTATCAGGAATCAAATTAGAATACTTTTAATGGTAGTTTTAGTATTGAGTTACATTTTGGGTTTTGAATTGTTGTAATTTAGTTTTAATACATTCTTCTTTCATATTTCCTTAGTCTGTGTTTGCAGCACACAGCCTGTATTTGTAAGAGGAGTAACAGGTTCTCACATTTGGGAGCTGTGAATCTTGGACTAACATTGACTGTGATTTCTCATTGACAATCTCTCATTATATTTTTTGTCCTGTCCAAATGTTCATATTTACACTTAGCTATTTTAATTGAGATGATGGAGAGAAAGGAGAGTTTGGTCCCCCTGTTGCAGACATGTCGAGAGCAGGTGTCTGCAGTCACACATGGGAGACTCCAGCTGGACACTGTTTGGCTGTGTGGGGGAAAATAAAACTTAAAAACTTAAAAATAACATGGAAATGAAGAAGTTTTGGTGTAAAATCAAAGACTGAATGCCAAGTTTTCAGTACAGAGAGTATAGACAACTGGAGGTTAGCTAAAAATACACTTTCAATTTGTACTAGGCAGCGTGATTCTTAGAAAAACTTCTGTTCACAAAATATGTGAGGAAGATTATCTAACCAACCAACACTCTGTATAGATATCTTCAACATATGGGAACTTTAGCTGTTGTGCCCTGTCCGCGATCATATTTTGGGTGAAAACAGCTCATGGCTCATCTCTCCCTTTTGGCGTAAAATATTGAGAACAAGCTATTGGATCTACTACTGCTCTAAAAATATAGACCAGGGGTGTCAATCTCAAATTTATCAAGGGTCAAAATTAAAAACTGGGACTAAGTCGAGGGCCAAACTAAATATTTATTGAAAAATTTCAACAATGTCTGCATGTTTTCTCTTCTTTTGAGATAGGTAAGGTTAAACCTTTTCTTATTAAAATACATGTTTAATAATAGTTTTGCTTAAATATTGAATCCAGAACAAGCATAATATAAAATAACACAATTAAAAAATAAATTATATCTCTATAGCTATATATCTATAGCCGGGGGCCAGCTCTAATACATATTTGATATGATCTTATGGGTCAAATATAATTATATCATGGGCCAAATTTGGCCCCTGGGCCTGAGTTTGACATGTTTAATATAGACTATGAGAGAATAAAGTTACAGTTACAAGAATAAAGTTGGATACTCCATCTTTAACATTGGCTGTTAGACCCATAGACATTCATAGACACGACCTCTGCTGTTGCTACAACACAATCACTTGGCTAGCTGCTACCACCCGCAGTGATGTCAAATTCAAATAGAATGCTCCTTCACATACAAATGTACAGTGAAGCCAATCCCCATATTAAAGTAACATGTTTTTATATATATATATATTTATGTCATTTATCTGGAATCCTCAAAGTCAAATGTAAAAGAGGATGTTTAGTGGACACTAGATGTTTTCCTGAACCACACAAAAAATTTCAACTGAAAGTTGGTAAGTTGTAAGCTAATGTCACTTTTACTTTTTAAAACACTGCAAGTGTCATATGTACAGGCTGGGCTGACCACAGCAAATGTGCGGTTTCAAAACATAGATTGACAGTTTTTGACAGTCACGTTCCACATCCGAGACGTGAATTGCACGTGGACTCAGAGAATGAACACAGCAAAGACGCATAGTCTGAGTGCGGAGCTGCAGCTTCTGCTCCTGAGCCTGAGGTTCCACCAAAGCATTTACCATCTTGTTGCTGTGGCAGTTATGTATCATTTGAAGGAGCCCAGATTCAGACAGATTAATGCCTCACATGAATTTGGAAGATTCTGAGAGATATTTCTAGTGTATAAAAGGTTCAAACATATGTCCACAGGAACTATGATATTTAAAAGTGCTTGCTAATCTACATTACATTATGAGATGAATATTCTGATGAAATATTGTATTTCTGTACAACACTGCAACTTGAAAATCAACTTAAAAACTCATGCATTATGAGTCGCTCATATGAACTTCAAAGCTACATTTCAACTTTAGCAGCGCTTCTTTTGCCTCTGAAAGCAAAAGTTTTATATTCCCTCATCTCTCTGTTTTTCTCAGTTTGATGCAAATTGACAGAGAAGAAAATGAAATAAATAATAACAAAAACTAAAGTTAGAGGGAGGAACACCAGAGGAAAAAATGGAGGGGGAGGTAGAGCCTTGTATTTCAAACATCAAAGATTTGGCGAGATCTCTGGGGGCAGACGACGCTGTGAAGAAAACTAAATTGCAGTGTGCCCCCTCTCCTATACATTGGTGTGTTGTAGTTTGTTTGGCAGCTTCTCTTCTGTTATACGTGTCATTCCATTTGTAGACAGTGGGAGGCGCCGCCATGAGTGCTTTTGGAGTTGAAAGTCTTTTAGAGATGTGTCACCCGCCCTGACCTCCCGACTTCAAACCCAAGATGGAGGAGGCAGATGGAAGAATGGATATGATTGAGACGGAGAATGGAAGGAGATGGTGTGATTGGAGCTTTTAAGGGCAAAAAGGTGACAGTTTCTGGGACCTTTCTGGAACCCTGAGAGCAGTAGTTTTAGAGATGTCAAGCCGTCAATATTTGGCCCTATTCAAACTCTATTAAAGGTGCACTATGCAACTTTTCTAGTGGAATCAGTCACCTGCTTTAACCTATCATTGGTTTACCTTTAAAAGTGCAGTCAGAAATATTCTAAAAACATCTATTTAGTCTAACTAGTGCCATCTTGATACTAATCATCTTTATTTATATAGAAACCGCCGCTTTATGGGGCACAGTCTGGATGTGAGAGGTCTGGCTCTGGGCTACTCTTCTTCACTCTCTGCTCCATCAGAAGATTCTTGTTGCACAGAGCCTCTACTGGGGACACATTTGCTCAGTGCCTCTTTGATCTGTACTCTGCCTTCTTGCCCGTGCTCCGATCCACAGCCACAGGGAACAGGGATGTGGATCTGAGCCTGGTGCTGCTGGGAACTCTCTGGTCTTCCTCTGTCTTTTCACTGTGAGACGTTTTGCTGAATGCTGTCGGAGATGCTGAGGAGACCTGTTTTGGAGGAACCTCTTAAGGAGCTGTAATGACTTGCAGCTCTCCTCTCTCAGGGACCTCCTCCTGGGGCTCAATTGTTCTAAAGGGCTCCTTAGTTGGGAGACAGCGTCCACAGATCCGCTCCACCCTGTCCTTGAGAGAGCGCAGCATTGTTTTTGGCGTGGCGGACCAGGTCTTTCATGTGCTTTGAGGAGTCTGTAGTCAGTTTCCTTGGGGATCACCATGCGCTTGTTCTGCACTCGGCTGCGGTGAAGGACAGAGTTGACGTGGCTGGTCGCCTCTGCAGTCAGTCCTTTGGAGAGAGTGTTGACGGACTGCTGAGAGGAATCCAGCACTGAATGGAAACTGTCACTGAGGCTGATCTGCACTGCACTGCTCTTCCGACTGGCTGCTCAGACACCAGCCTTTGCGTGCTTCCCTTTAACATCATGTTCCTGAAGGCGTCCAGGATCAGGTTGGGGAGGGTTGCGTTCACCTCCAGGAACATCTGACAAGACCTCCCTGGACTCTGGCTGTGTCTCTACACTCCTCTGCTCCTCAGGGCTGGATCTATCCCTGCCTATCCCTAACCTGGTACAATGAAATCAATAGGGACATCTGGGTCCTGCATCCCATTTGGGATTATTCTAGAATCTGAAAAGTATCAATTGATACTTTGCTGTGACACAACGCTGGGGGTGTTCTACATGTATGTGTATTGCAGGAATATTTAGAAGTTACCATGGTGAACAATGAACACATTAGCAAACACAGGCTAAAACTGTCTAAAACTCAAGAAACAAAAAACAATTAATTAATTTAGACAGCGCATTTTCAGGAGCCTGTGAACAATACAAAGATCATAGTCCTGTTAGATGCTTGATTTTCAATAAAAATGGTGAGAGTGGTGAACTGAAAAATTGTTGGCTGATACTAGCTAGTTTGTGACTGTAATTTTATGTGTTTTATCAGCTCACTTGTCGTAGTTCCAGCTAAATCAGATCTTTCTGGTTGTGTTAAGATAAATCTCAGATTAAAGTCTAATAAAGCAGACAGAGCAGAAAATACAGTTAGCATCACACCCCAGGGAGTGTTGATGACATCAGACACAAAGTGACAATTGGTGATTTTCTGAATTTTAGAATGTGATGAAGCCAAAATCCCAATTGGGGGCAATACTTTGCGATGAAACAACAACAGGAAAATTACAGATTCTCAGGTCAGACTCCTATAAACTGTGTAATCAGGGCTGTAAAGTCTCTCCACAGCCCGGTGGCATTGTCTACTTTTCTAAAATGAATGCCATTATTGTTGCAGTAATGGTCTTGTCTCATTTTGCACTTGTTAACTGTCTTCTGCGACGCAAATAAATATGTAGAGAGACATCAATGATTTGATGTAATAGTTTTCATATCTTATTTGAGTTTTCATAGTTAATTTGTGTAAATTAATGATGCAGTAGAAACATAAAATTATATTATATATGATTTTTTTTTTTTTTTCCCGTCCAAGCAAAAAATGTCTTGTCCCAGTGCAGGTATATTGTATAAGCAGCTCTTCAGTTCATAATAAATAATGAATACAATAATTAATAAAATAATAAATACAAACTATTTGATCATATTATTTTACAATCTTTTTGTAACCAGTCCAAGTTTAGCACTGATTATTTGCATCAATATTGGTCCCATCAGTATGAAATAAAAATTGTGAAGGTGAGCTTAATGTGATCTCTGTCTGAATATGTGAAAGTGGAGGTGCTCAAAGATGAATAAAAAGAGGATAAAATCCTGGCGAGGTCATCCCCTGGTTGTTAGCTTTACCAGGATGGCAAACTCTGGTCTCTGTGGTTGTGAAAAGTGCTTATAAACTCATTGCAGTGAATTATTACGATACTTAGAATGCATAAGGTAAGTGAGTACTAATGTGTATGTTTAATGTAATCGGTGGCATTTAGAGGCCTCTCCCTGTGCGTGTGACAGAGGTATCATCTATCACAGGCTCCTCTGCTGGATCAGGCTGTGCTTATAATGGATTACATACAGTACACTCTCAATCAGGACGGAGGGCCCAAGGAGCAGGAGAACCACCCAGTCCTGTGTACAGCTCTGTCACTGGCACCAGAATACAGGATTTTCTGTGTGTGATGTTATGGCTAAGGTTTGAAAAGTGTGTTATTTCAAAATACAATACCAACTGAGCCTTGGTAGTCTTAACAGCCATTGGTGAAACAAATAAAAAACATTCACAACATTCACAAGGTCAAAATATATAATACTTAGTTCTAAACCTTTAATTGCTATGACTGACTGTCTTTTTAAAAATCATTTTAAAACCCATGAATACACGGCTTGTGAATGTGAAAGCTCAGAACTTAAGGCTGCACTAGCACTGACTAATGCAGGTGCTGGTGTTTATGGTGCATTTGCTTATCCATCTGACTCGGAGGTTTGAGGATGTTGCTTAGCAACACGTGCTGACACGCCCCTTTTCCACCAACGGCGCAAGATATGATAGGTGTTACTTGTAGTATTAAGGTTTTCATTGTGTTTGGATGCTTTGGTGGTTTAACTGACATGTCGCGTTACTGCAGTACCTTACTGCATCTTTATCACTGCCCTATGGGTATGCTAGCTGGTATCGCCCATGTTTTTAGCCCATTTAATTCTATGCCAAAATGATCTTCTATCATGCGATATGTGAATTATACTATTTATACTCAATTCTTCCTCGAGGTTGTGTTGTATCATACTTATGCACCTGGGGGCACATGTTTAGGTTTAGGTTATGGTCAGACACCAGCAGGGGGTGCTCTCGCCTGCTCTCCTCTAACACCATGTTCCTGAAGACATCCAGGATCAGGTTGGAGAGGGTAGTGATCTCCAGGAACATTTCTGACAGGACCTTCCCTCACGCTGTGCCAGGAGGGCTCCAGGGACTGGACCTGTTCTGTGGGGGTTTGGGGCAGTCTGTGCTCCCTAACCCAGAACCCTGTGCACTGGGCACAATCTGCTCTATCACAGACACGTCCTCTGTCAGGACACTGGAGACATGACTCGGGGGGCTGGAGACTGGAGTGCTCCTGAGCACCTCTGGGCTGAATCTATCCCTGCTCATGGTGGTGTTATTTATATTGTCCATTTATATTCCTGTGTATGCTACATAAGTGTGCAGGAAGAACAGCTGATAACTAATGGAGGTCAATTAAATACAATTAATCATATATATATATAAATATATAGGGTGAACAGATTGTGTGAGACTGTGCAGTATTATCAACTCAAATCCTACATCATGCAAACTGATGAATGAACAGCCAGTCCTTTTTACATTCTGTTCAAATCCAGAAGGGGCTGGAGCTGGACAACAGAGAAAAAGCTCTGTCCAGATTTTAAATGATCCCAGATGGGGAGCAAGAGCCTTTTGATTACATTGTCCTTTGTCATGAAATATCCAAAAGGTCAGTTCACAAATGTTGAACCTGATCATTTCTGTAAGTGAACTGCATTGATATGACAAGAAGAATCAAAATATTAACAATATTCATTTTAACAGCCCCTATCTGTATTAAATATTATTGACCCATAGAATGTCATGGTGTTATCTGAAACTAAGCAATGGCACTGCTCACACTCAGCTCCTCTCTGGCTTTTTGAAGAGCAGCTGTCTACAGCCGTCTTGTGCTTCCTCTATCTTTTCTGGATGTTTTATCAAAGGGCCACATAGTGTTATCCACTCCTCTCTTTATTCATAAGTGATCCTGACGCATGGACAAGTTCCTGTGTTTATGCACATTAAAGCTGCATTGTGTAACTTTTTGGTGGAGGGTCTGTCAAATGCTTTTCTTCATAGAGATGTTATCACTTTGTCTGGAAAGTTTCACAGTATGGTATTAAATCTTTCTATCTTCATGGAGATCAAACCAGACCAAGTTACAGGTCAGATCTGTGGAAAGGTGACCCCACTCACAGTCAGAATGCTTCTTTTTCTAGGTATTTTTGAGCTCTAAATCCACCTGTAATTTGATAAAAGTAAAATGGAGTTATTTAAAGTTATACTGTGGTACATTCCAGGCAGAGCAGTAACATAACCATAGAAACAAGCAGGTGAAGGACCCCCAACTGAAAAGCTACACAGAGAGCACCTTTAAGGGGCCGCTTATATGAGAACGCAAGACTTCCTGTGACCCTTTCAAAATAAACCCTGTGCAGTACAAGTCTTACTATGAAAACACTGACAATGCACAAACTCAAACTGCACAAACGCAGGCTGTCCAGTCCAGTGTTACACTTATTATTTTGGTTCCTGTATTTGAGCAAAATATTGGCCAAAACGCAGCAGAATGTAGGAATTAACGAAAGCAAAGAAAAAATAAAAAGGTTTTTCCAATGAGATGTTCCTAATTTTCACAGTTTGTCTTAGGTGCTGTCTGGTATTTGGTAATCCTATAAATCTTCATAAATTTTTGAATACAACATCAACTGTATTATTATTGCGACGGTGATACAGTGGCGCAGAAAACATCTAAAACCTGGGCAGTTTGGTGGAGGAGGGAGCATGCAGTGATGGAGGGAGACTCACACAGAGATTGATGAGTGTTGGAGGCAAGGTGACTTTTGGAGGAGGAGGAGGAGCTATGGAGGAGATGAGAAAGTTACTGCAGAGGTCTGAGAAAACTGCAACAATCGACAGGATTCTTAGTTTCTAATCAGTACAAAATATAATAGAAAGTAAAGATATAAAAGCATGGTACAAATATAGAACTGGTCCATTTTAAAATGTTTGTAGTTGACCAAAGTTATTCCTCAATCTCCTAACACATTGCTAATATCGCAATTATTCACTGTGATGAGTTTATAAACACTTTTCATGACTTTAAACGGCCAGAATGGAGTTTTAAGACTGTGACAGTGCTAACAACAACTAGCATGCTAACAGTGCACTAGCCTTATTTACTGGTTTGATAAAAACACTTTACATGCAGACAGCACACAGTGGTTTCGGTTTGATCCTAAGAGCAAAGTATCTGTACATGTGCATGTTTAGGGAATGATGGTGTCTAAATGAAACACCATTCAAACCCAGGACTTGATGTAACCACCTTGACAATAACAAAATAGGTAAAAAAAAAAAAAAAAAAGATTTACAGAACTGGCATTCAAAATGTAAACAATAATGGCAAACCCTTGTTAGATAATTTTACCAAAGAGAAAATATAGAAATATAGATGTCACAGTTTTACTTAGGTAGGCGCGATATGTATTTTTGTTTGTTTGTAAACTATTGCCAGCCCTTTAAAAACTAGAAAATAAATATTTTTTGTTGTTGTTTTTTTTTTATTGACTCATGCACTGTGAATCCTTTTAGGAGCTCTGTGGTCCTCCCACTGGTAAGGAGGCTGAAGCAGGGTCGGTTACTGCAGCCACATGGCCATGGTTCGACCTCATGCATGGCAAACTCCCGCAATCAGCCCACTAGTGTGGCAGCAAATGCCTCTCCCTGTACTGGTGGGTGATTGTGTCTCCAGAAGTACTGGGCCCATTGTGAGTAGGTGGGAGACAGCGCCCTGCAGCTGGACATTTGCTCCAGTTCTTCAAAGAACAATCTAAAAAAGAGGAGGCAGCCCTGGCCCGAGAGGAGGAAAGGGAGCAGGCCGCTGCAGAAAGATCCAAGAGATTTCTTTCTTTGTTTGACCAATTAGTCAAAAATGTTTTAGCCTTAAAAGTCAGAGACAGTTTCCTTTGATCTGGTAAGATTAGGATGCACCTCCATGCAGTCATTGGAGGACCAGCAGCTCACCATTAGCAACACATGCGCGGCAACACGTAAATAGTGCAAACCTCATAACTGTTATTTAACAACAGTGCAGGTGCTCACTCTTCTCAACTGAGCTCTGCACAAACAAATGGCATAAACAGAACCTACGCTTTAACATAGTCCCACATATGTCCAAACAAAGCACTGTGCAGCGTGGACCTGATATCCAGTCAGAAACACATCATGTCTACAGTATCTCAAAGTGTTGTGCCTAATAATAAAACCACATCCAGTCACAGTCTGCAGTGTCAAACTAATAACATGAACCAAACTCTGCCAGCCTCCTCCTCCTCCCAGTAAAAGCCTATTTCCCTAATGTGGTATAAATATATAATATATATAATATACACAATGTGAAGCGAGTGTGTGTAAATGCAGCCAGTGTGTAAAGTTCTCTAATCCTCCTCTGAGTAAAGTTGTTTATCAAAACACTGAGCATGTGTTCCACAGTGATGCCTTTGCATATAGTACATATAGTGCACATAGCATATAAGGGGAAAACAAAGTGAAACTGAAGTACATGCGAGTCCATGTGAGGTTCCTCTGTGCGCTCTGGTTCATTTGCACGTACATTTGTCTTGCATTATATGAGAACATCAGTGTTGATGCTTCTTGGTCTTTTGACAGCTGGCCAGCAGCTCATGGCGACACAGGCCTACGTCACCAGTGGGTGTGTCTTATAGCCCTGTGTCACGCCTGGGATCCTTGTTAGGGAAATGCTCCCCTTATTTGCCTTGTTTAGACCTGGCAATACTTGAAAAGCCAAATATTTAAATTTTTGGTATTTTGTGTGAAAAGCTATTTAAAATTAAAATGTATTTGAGACTAATACAGCATAATTCTTATTTAAAAGTCTTGATACAAATACTTAACTGAGTTTAAGACTTTATTTGCAAAGCTGTAATGACAAGAGGAGATCTGAAATTTCCTAGTTAAATTAGCCAAGTTGTTTGTTGTTTTCCATGAGCCCATAATTGTACTTGTAACATCTTGGCCAAATCTCTTATGAGTATGAGTGCTGGGAAATACTTAGCCATTGCATTCATTAGCCAAAGTGGTGTTTGCTAACTCACATTGGCCATAAATCATCGTCAGCTCGTTGTCACAGCGTAAACCATTATCATGTCAATCCCAAAGTGCTTTTCTAAGAGCCTGTAATTACCCAAACAGAAGACACAATTAGAAGAAAGTGAGAGCTTTTGTTGGTGATGATGCGGTAGACCACTTGGTGTTGTGTACATGTCCACTGCAGATGCACTCAAAGGTGGATATGAATTACTGAGTGGCAAAAGTGACTAATTAAAGTGGCAATTATAGCACAGCTCCCGGCAGAGACGCAAAGTCAACAGCAAAATGACCTCCTCAACAGCGGACAATTACACACACAAACTTCACTGCTGAAAATACCATCTACATGACTAGTTCCTAGTACAAAAATGTGGATGTGTCAAGGTCTGATTTTTTTCTCCATGTATTTGAGCAAAATGTATGTTACCCCACTACAGATGTATTGTATAAGTAGATCTTGCGGTCAAAATAAGTCCACTGTGTGCTATCTGCATCTAACTATGAAGCGTTTTAATGTCCAGGAAGAGCCACATTAGCATGGTAACTGTAAGAATGCAAAAAAGTAAGTGAGGAATAACTTTGGATCACTACAAAACCATTTAAGATGAACTAATTCTGTTTGTCCCACATTGGTATTGGTATCAGATGAATATTATTATATCGGCCATAGTATTACTTGGTATTAGATCAAAACAAACACCACTTCATACACAACGTCATAATGTTTATTTAGGGTAGATTTACCAGTTTAGTATCTAAGCATTATTTGTCAAAATTTACTTTAACTACAAGAAGACACAATTAGGCCTGTCACAGTAACAGAAATGTCTTTAAAGCAATGCTGCATGATTCCATAACACAGAAAGTTAAAACCACGATTGAGAAAATTCTCCATGAAGATATAGGGCTTGATGAGTATCTTTCCCCTGGCCTTAGCAATAACATTCGTGAGATAATCTGCTGGCAGATGTGTCAGTGTAGTGCTACCGCTGAGAGTGTACAGCTCTAAACAAGAGATGTGCTGAGCCTAAATATCAGGTGGAGTGGAGCAAACTGAAATTTGAAAAATAAATATCAAACTAAATCCATGTATAATTTGTACATTAGTTTATTAAAATAACACCAAAAATTCATTATTTATCTCCAAAACCAAAATGAAAAAGCAGATAACAACTTGTTTTTTCAATTTTTGATTTTGTGTTTAAATAAATAATGGAGAAAACGGATAATGGCCGTTTCCTGTTTCCATGACTTAAACTGCGCTGCTGGACTTTTGTGCCGCATACGGACTGAACCAGGACTAAAACAGGACTGAACCGGGACTGAGTGTTGGGATGGGCCCGGAGGGGCACCAACCTAGACTGTTGGGTGATCAGGACTGAGACTGGGACCAGACCAGGACCAGTAATGAGACTGGGACCAGACCGGGACCAGGACTGAGACCGGGACTGAGACTGGGACTGAAACCGGGACTGAGACTAGGACTGAGACCGGGACCAAACCAGAACTGAGACCGGGACTGAGACCGGGACTGAGACCGGGACTGAGACCGGGACTGAGACCGGGACTGAGACTGGGACTGAGACTGAGACTGAGATCAGACCGGGACTGAGACCAGACCGGGACTGAAACCGGGACTGAGACCGGGACTGAGGCCGGGACTGAGGCCGGGACTGAGACTGGGACCAGACCAGAACTGAGACCAGGACTGAGACCGGGACTGAGACCAGGACCAAACTGGGACTGAGACCGGGACCACACCAGGACTAAGACCGGGACCAGACCAGGACCAGACCAGGACTGAGACCGGGACTGAGAATGGGACTGAGACCGGATTAATCCTGGTTCAGCTCTGGTTTAGACCTGGTTTAGTCTTGTTTTAATCCCGGTTCAGTCCGTATGTGGTGCAAAAGTCCGGCATTGCAGTTTAAGTAATTTATATTTTGGTTATTTTTGGTTTTATTTTGAAAAACAAATGATACACAGATTAAACTAGTCCACTGAAAAACATAACCCATATCACACAGCATGTACATATAAAACCGTAAATTGTTGGCTAATTCTAGTTGTGAGAGTTTGTGGAGATGCAAGATCACTCACGCCAAGTTTTCTACATTTTTCAGTGCAATAAAAACATTCCCAAAACAAAACAAAATACAATCTTTTTTTTGGTCGAAAAGTTACATGATGGGGCTTTAAACAATAGATCGATCCACTGTAGTGTCAGAAACATGCTAGATCCAAAACAAAATGTTGTAAAGTACCTACAATGTACCAACTCACCCAGTGCCCCGAAACCATCCATCACCTCTGCGTGTGATTACAGTGCCTCTGTCTGGCCTCCCACACCAAAACTACCACCACACCCGCCTTTGTGCCAACTTCTGCCCCTGACCGCAGCTTCTTTTTCGGATCATCTGCCTCTCTCATCCCCTACCACCTCCACTACAACACCACGGGTCACTGTATGAACCACACCATAAATCTTCAACTGACAACCGCCCTCAATCCAGGAAGTAACCCAAACCGAGCCTCTGCAACTTTCAATTCTATCCCCTCTCTCTCTTTTTTTTCTCCTGGCGATGCAATTTGGATACGGATAAGGTTTTAGACTTTCATTTAACCACAAAAGAGGTAGTAGGGACCAGCAGGGCGAAGGGTAGCGAGGGATATTTGCAGAGCCAATTTGGAGCAGATTAATATGATGAATGGGCTAGTGCTGGGGCTTTTACTGAGCTGTTAGTTTCTCTTATTTTGGCTTTTTGTTCCCACCTTTAACAACTATCAAAGGTGTTCAGATCCAACACACACGGGGCTTAGTGCAGGAGGGAGCTCACAAAGGGAGTGATGCAGTACTTTTATCCTCCTGTTGGCTTAGATGTGTTGTTTCACTGATCTCCGGGACTGAGGTTTTTATAATGAAATATTTTTGGACTACCTTTGCAAAGAACTCTTAGCACTTTTGTAATTCATATATTTAACTGTAGCAAATGATTATGTTTCCTGATCATAAACATACTATTCAAATCACCATCACCTTCTTCTAAACTACAAAAATGTCTATTCCACCTTGCGATGTCTTAAATGTATAAGGAAGTCAGAAAGTGTACACTTATTTTCATTTCTCTATTTATTGTACATTCACGCACATGTCATTTTAATATTCTAAATACTAAATCTGGACTAGCCCAGGACTAAAATCTCAACAGAAGAAACAGGGCTCAAACAAGGACAAGTTAATGTCCCCTACCGTCTAAGAACTTTGACAACAGCAGCTATTGTGTATAACCTTGTTTGAAAGTGTACCTTTTCTTTCCATAGATATTGCTGTGTCTGGAAAGTTCCATGGTATAGCATTAAGCAATCAATTTTCATGGAGACAAGCAAGTGACGTTTGTGACAAAGGTCAGAGAGGAAACCCACACTAAGAATGCAAGTACCATATTTTTCGGACTATAAGTCACACTTTTTTCATGGTTTGGGTGGTCCTGCAACTTATACTCTGGTGTGACTTATATATTAAAATTTTCACACAGACAGTCACGAGAGAGTACTCTAGTACACTGAGCAGATACTGAGTGTGCCAGTATCTGCTATTACTATTCTGTACCATTGTCACTTGACACTCTACTCTAATAGATCCATGGCTCTACTGTGCATGTCTCCTGCAGGAAGAGCCGCTGTCCTGTCTGGTAATATGTCAGTCGATCGCACCATTACTTCTGAACCACTGAAATGTAAAATTTAAGTGACTTCAGAGACAACCAAAACCATCCTGTCGGGATTCAGAAAAGCCAGAATAATTCTATCTGGAGCTGATGCTGAGTCTGATGACAGCTACACTAAGACTAAGAGGCGCTCTGTTTACCTCTGGAGATCGCTCTCAAGTGACACTGAGGATGAAGAATTCAATGGATTTAGTGATTTGGAGTGAGATGGAGAGTGTGGTAAACTTGCTATGTCATGTTCTGTTGTTTATGCTAAGGTTTATCTGAGTAACATGTTACGTTAACAGCCTGTTTTTTCTCTGTTCTATTGATATTACTATAACTTGCCTTTTAACATTAACTTGATTCCTGATCTCTGAATATAATAATACAATTATAATTATATAATTATAAAATAAATTTACCCCAAAAAGTGTGACTTATAGTCCAAAAACTACAGTATATTTGAGCAATTACAACACTTGCAATTGAAAAAGCAAGATCGATAAGTTTAATGCAGTACCAATATCAAGTAATAATATACCCATAGAGACAAGCAGATAGTGTATCCCCACATGAGAAAAGTTACACAGGGTAGCTTTAAACTGCTTTACAGCCTGTAAAAAGGTACAACTGAAATGTAACTTGTCTACCAGGAACAAAGTCACCTTTTAAAACATGATTTAAACATAAAAGGTGCACTGTGTAACTTTTTGGTTGCGGCTCCATTCCATCATGTTTCCGTGGATATGTCATCGCTCTGCTTAGAATGTTCCACAATATGACATTACACAGATCTGCCTTATGTTTATTCAATTACAGGTATTATTATTGCTCAGAAATACCTACAAAAACCGGCATTTGGACTCGGAAACAAAGAAATAACATCTCCATGGAATAAAAGCAGGTGGCAAACCCTCCACCAAAAAAGTTACACCTTTAAAATGCATATTTAAAGGTCCATTACCTTTAAATATGCCTATTTTTCTACACAAATCTGTCATTTACTCGTTAAGGTAGAACCATCCTTTCCTAGGCACCTCCCATATATCACCACCTGCTTTGTCTATTAAAAAGTTGGCACTGAGTTGTAAAGATTAAAAAGTCTGATCTGACCTTATATGTTAAAGTGCTGGGGATCTCACTGTCACTGCTGAACTTGAACGCCTCACGGATAATTTACAACCTGCACTTAAACCTGACAGGAAGATTGAGGACCATATTGTCTTCAAGTCTTAAATGAAACTAAATCAAACGTATCCAGCACATTTTAAATAGAGTTTGACATTTAGTAATAGGAAACAAAAACCACCCTAATGACTAGGACTTATATACATGTACATTCTAGATAATAGCGCCGTGTGGGGAGCTGTTATAAAGACGTGAAAAGTGAAATATCTCATTAAACCACTAAAGCTTTGAAATGAAACAAAGCCCAAAGCATTTATTTCAAACAGCTACTAATGAGAGTATAGACAGTAGGTTTAAATGACACTTTATGACTTTCGTGCCTGAAACTGTATTTTTCAATTATTCTGACAAGGCAGGGAGTTGACACTTTGCATTGACATCACGTTGGGGGTGGTCAATATGCATGTCTGTGGTGGAATGTTCAGCAGTTACCATGAAGCCGCAATGCTGCACACAGTAGAAAACACTGACAAAAAAAAGTTTTAAAATGGTCTAAAATAAAAATATAACAGATTTTCAGGAGCCTGTGATCAATATGAGCATTCATGGTCCAGTTTAGGTGTTTGCTTGTCAACAATAAAGGTGAGGGTGATCAACTAAAAGACTGATGGCTAATGTTAACAGACAGAGTTATAAAATTAATTACTTACAAAAACCAGAAAAGCTCTAACTTGACAGGCCCAGTTTTTTTTTTCAGGGCCAAGTAACTATAACCTAAATGAACTGCTTTGTTGTTTTTTTGACTCTCATTTAGTCTTAGGCTATGTTCAGACTGCAGCCTGCAGTGACTCAAATCAGATTTTTTGGCAGCTATGCAACCTGTATCTGATCTTTTAGTGACATTCGATTTTTTCAAATGCGACCCAGGCCACTTAGATATGTGCTCCTAAAACCGATACATATTCAGTCTTTTGACACTCGACTTCAGTCTGAATGGCCAGGTCGCATTCATCCCACCTACACGTCACAAATGTACACAAATGTTCTTCATATCATATGAAAATTGTGTATGAACCCTGTGTGAGTGAAGCAGCGAAGCACATAGCAATCCCACCACTCTTGGCTGCAACTCCGTTCCTTTCTGCAGACATTGCTACCACTGCCCCACAAGACACCACGTCCTTCTCCTTCTCAATCTCCTCCTTAAAACAAACAAGTTGTACATATTCTGGCTCTGGTACAAGAGGAACTTTAAAATCTCCAGGTGCTCAATGCTCGCGTCCATGTTTGGACAACTTCCATAAACACTGAGCACGCTCGCTGCAGTTGACGCCATCGTGTCCTCCAAAGCGCATGCGGGACACTTTTGGGGTGTTTAAAGTTCACACTGGAAATCACATACAAGTTCCATTTAAATATTAATGAGAATGACCTCGCAAAAACATTGGATTTCACAAAAAATCCGAATTGAGCATAAAGCCCTGCAGTCTGAACTTAGCCTTATTGGCAAAATTACAATTTAACATTCCCGATTAGGAGTTTTGCAGTGAGCTTTCAAAATAAGCCAAAATCTCTCACACACACACACACACACACACACACACACACACACACGACACACACACACACACAAAGGTCTACAGTTAAAGTCCAGAATAGTTTTAAAAGTTAAAATCTATGACCTGTGAAATGTTATGCTCATTGTTGTTTTTAAAGCATGACTCCTGTTGTTTTAAATGTGCTTTATAAATAAATTGGCTTGGCCTGGCTAGTTCATGAAAAGAGTCCCCAGACGCTGTACTGTGGTCGCCCACTGCTCCTGACAGGTCTAACCCCACCAGCGCCCAAGGGTGACTCAGAGTGATGCAGAGGACAAATACTGAAACTGTGACTCTGAATCACCATTGTGTTATCATATACGTGGCTAGTCTATTCAGTTTCAATTCAGTGTATTTTATTTTTATTATATAACTCAAAATCATAACAACAGTTACCTTGAAGAGCTTAACAAAACAGTTGATTTAACCAACACAAAGTTAGAAAATCAAACAGTGAGACATCTATGACCTAATTCCACCTTGCCCTCTTTTGCCTCTAAAAGCTCTACAGAAATTGCACTTTGTGGTGGAACCGTGGTCGACTAAGTGAGTGTGATGTCACCCATAGTGTTCAGCACCACTCAAATGAAGCTCTCGATGCTGACTATTACAGGAGTGAATCTGGAGCCAGGCACTACATTATAAATAGGATTTTTTTTTGCTGGGCAAAATAGCAAAAAAACCCCCAAAAAAACAGGATCATGTAGAGTGGGTTAATACGAACATTTTAAGACCAAAATGACGAGGCTCACTGCAGCAGTTACAGAGAGAGGGTGAAAATATTCCAGTATAAGTTAATGGGAGCCAGGGACAAAAGGAGCAAGAAGTGCTGCATGCAAACGTCCTATTTGGAATGCAGTGGCTAGCACATTAGCTATGTCCATTTATATACAGTCTAATGGTTAACCCCTTAACGCCGACTGTCACAAATATGCAACAAACCTTTTGGGTTAAAATATAAGACGAGATAGAGGCTGCATTCCCCCAGTGCTAGTTAGTACATATGCAGTACCTTCCTAGGAACTTTTGGCAAACACTTGTTTCTAGTTGTCGCCAATTTGCAACATATCCAAATATAGTCAAATTAATAATCTCAACTTAATTTACCATCTACTTAAAGGCAAAAATACACACAAAACGTTTGTTTTGTCTGTTAAGGGGTTAAGTTCCCGTCCCATTCATTTAAATTTAGAATTTGAGAAAGGTTTTGCTGCTAAAATATGATGTTAAGTAGGTTGATTTGTGTGAAATGTTCAATGTTCATGTGACCAAAAAGTCAGCAATGCACCAATTCTCTGGGAGGCTTTGTAGTCTGTATATTGTATTTGCTGTGAGATTTGCAGCCCCATGCAAAATATTACAACCCAAACTATGAATGTTTTCAAAATAAACTGCTCAAACTATAATAATATCTTTTTTTTGTATTACTTTTTAGTCCAGTTAAAAAATGTAATGGAGTAGAAAGTACAAATACTTGCTCTCAAATGTAGTGAAGTAAAAATGACAAGTATTTACTTTGAAATGTATTTAAGTAAAGTATAGATACCAACATTTTTTTGTTAAAAGTATATTGTGTATCATTTCTGGTGGAGGGTCCATCAAACGCTTGTTTCCATGAAGATGTTATTGCTTTGTCTAGAATGTTTCACAATATGGTAAACCTTTCTATTTTCATGGAGAACAAACTGGAGAAAGTTACAAGTCTGATCTGTGGAGTGTCAGAGTGCCTGTTTTTCTATGCATTTTGAGCTATAAACCCACCAGTAATTTAATACATGTAAGGCAGAGATGTTTAATGTTCTACTGTGTAACATTCCAGGCAGAGCAATGGCATATCCATAGAAACCAGCAGGTGATGGACCCCCAACCAAAAAGTTACATAGTGCACCTTTATGCACAGTACTTTTACAACTTTTACTTTGTTACTTTCCACCACAGCTACTGATACAACATCTACATCTATACCTATGCTATACTGTCCCATTCAAATAAGTCCCTGCATATACCCCACTCTCTATTCTTCACACATAAATCAGCTCTTGTGTGTTTGAAAGAGAATCCACTGTTCTGCTGCCCTGCCATTTACTGTCCTCTCCAGTGCCATTTTCCTCTATCAGAATGAACCAGTGCCTCTCGCTCATAACACCACCACGCTTTGTGAGAAATAAAAATGATGAAAAACTGCACAGATCCCGGTTTTGGGAAGAAATCTTTTTTAATAAACGCTGATTTCATTTGAAGCAGACAGCGGCGGAGGGATATGAGGACTATATAATGTTATCGCTGATGCATGACTGATGTTATATGGCACCATAATTACACTTACTCAATTAGTTTGCACATTACTTTTTGCCTTCTTGCACAATCCAAACGCATCAATCTTCAAAGTGTCTCTCCCCGCCTCAAGATGGATTGCGTTTGAATGTTGCGCTGATGTTTATAGGGATTTTATTGTTTTTCAGTCTATATCATATGGAGCGTTTTGTCAATGGATACGGAAGAGTTTTAAAAGTATGAGCAAGAAAAGGTATTAAAAGAGATATCACTCACAACTTCAACAGACACATGAAATCAAAAGGGGCCTTATTTCATTACCAATCAAAAAACTTACAGCTACAGTATGCGACTTGCCACATCACCCCCGATTCCACGAAAATAGTAAGTTAATCATGGAGATGGATACGTTTTAAGCCATTCTGACAGTATTATTTAAGTTGTGGACATGAAACATGTCAACAATGTAAATACACTTTACTGTACTGTCTTTAAAAAGAACCCAAGAAGTTAAAGTACATAAGAAAACAAAATGACATCTTTGGCTATTCTGTGGAAGGTTGTAGCAGCATGGTGGCTGAGCACTCACGCATCAAAGCAAGAAGGTTCCCGGTTCGATTCGCAGGTTGCCTGTGTGGAGCTGCATGTTTCTCCCTGTGTGTGCGCACTCTGCTTTCCCCCATAAACACAAAACATGCACAATAGGAAAAATCCTCCAGCTAAGACTGTCCTGACCAAGCTCGAGATCTGAAGATGGGTCCCCAAACACTACGCTGTGGTGCTCATTGCTCCTGATGAAGTGCCCCAATGGCATTGAAGGATGGGTAAAATGCACCCAAAAACACTTCATTGTCCCTATGCAGACAATAAAGCGTACCTTAACCTTGAAGTCACAGCATTTCCATGGAAACAAGCAGGAGTCCTCCTTTCTCTAGGCCAAATAACAGTCAGGTTTGAGGAGATGAAAAAGCATGCTTTTATTTAAATGGTGAGATTTTAAAGCAGGGGTCACCAATTTTTTTCTCTGGGGACCAAATTATGGCTTCTGACTGTGATGGGGGCCGGAGTCAGGTCGGCTATATAACAGAATTGTGAGACCCTGACGATGCAGATTATATTCTTTGAAAACTGCCCCACTTTCTTTACATATCAGACAAACTGCACTGTCATTACACTGAACAAAAAATAATCGGTCATGCGCTCTTCTTTGAAAACTCAGCACTTTCTGTCAACTTTTCGTACTTTAACACGAGCCTGTTACCTGCACTACAGAACTCTGCGCATGCGTTCACTGTCACTGTTTGATCTTGAGCTTGTCAGGTAACGAAAATTCGGCAGCAAATTCTGTGGCAAATGTAAATAAGTCATATAATTATTTAAATATAAATATAAATACTTCATATAAATATATTTTTAATTGAAAAAATCAATTCAGTCATTTCTGGTAAACATTTTTCTTTAGTCAGATTTTGTTTTAAATGCTGTAAAACAGTAACACATGTAATTCTCTTTAATGTGTGATCTGGACTTTTTCAAACTGAACATGGCCCAACCCTTTAGATGACAGATTGTGTTCAAACGTTGCTGTGATTTTTATTTTCTATTGTTTTCCGGCTTTGTGGTTTAATTCGTCCACTGAGAGCACCTGCCCATCAATTCTGCTCTTTGTTACTTCAGATGGCTGCTCTGGTCGGCCATCTTGCGTCTCAGATCTTCTCCCTGAGGTCTTTGTTTTGTTCATTTACCGTTTCTCTCTCTCTCTCCTTTTCCTTTGTCCTCTGCTCCTCTTCTTTCATCTCTCTGCTTGTATTGATTTGTGCTGTCAATAGGAGGCCTCACATGAATACAGACTAGTCTATTTGCATGGATGCCAATCAATATCAAAATCCAGGGACACTTGGTACAATAAATGCATTGTTTGACTGCGGCTATTTTGGGATACTGGTGAAAATAGTAACGGAAGTTGAAAATAAATGGGTCACTAAAATGCTACAGGCAATGTGATGTCATATGAAAACATGAAGGACACAGTGACTTTAAATACTAAAAGCCAGAGCATTTCCAAAAGAGGTTTTACTTTTGATTTGGTATGTTAAGTCAGTTATATAGAGTAGTAATTGTATAGAGTAGTTATAGTTTACTCATTTACTCACTCGAAGTTGTGTTAGGAGTGATCCGCGTAGGATTTGTGTAGTCACTTTGGAACAATAATCCACTAAACTACTTTGGAACAAATCCACTACTTAAGGCATGATCCCCTTCACTCAATTTCATTTCTCTCCAGCAAATAGGTCAGGAATCGGAATACACTAGACAGTTTTGGGCACCAGCCAATCAGCAAAGAGCCATACATTCTGTGGTGGCAACGACTCTCGAGATCAAGGATTTAAAGCCAGAACAAAGATAATTTTCGGTGAATTTTATCAAGGGGAAAGATGTTATTGCCGTTAGAGGCGTATTATATATGTCACAACCAAATAGCAGCGATTGGTTAAATGAAAAAAGTACCTGCCAACCGTCGAGTGAACAAATTCTAATGCTGTGTGAGGTCAGGCTAATGATTCGCAGCTATCCACAGGAGATGCCGACTTGTTTTTGTGATGACGTTTGCGGCAACATTGGGTTTTCTAACACAGAAGTATGCTGTTTCTTTTATTAAGTCAAAATTGACTTTTTAGAGCTTTTAACCATTTGTTTCCCCTCACCATTTACTTATTCAAAGTTGTATTTGGAGTGATGTTGAGCAATCTTTAAATGCTTATTTTCAAGATGCCATTTTGCCAATCAACCCTAGTTTTCACCAAATGAATGTGATGCCGTTTCCTGCGACGTCTGCTCCCATTGGGCACCACAGTTTTCTAACAGGTAGAGTTTAGTCGGCATGATAGTGACCAAAAAAGGCTGGTAAAGGTACTTATAATGCCTAACCTTATTAAACAATGACAGAATTCCAAGAAAAAAAACAGCGCATGAACAGCAAGTTAACAATGTGATTTAAAAAAAAAAATCCAAATTATAACATAATGATCCTAGGATGTTCTAGATTATAACTATATAACAGACACAATTGCAAAAAAAAATAAAAATAAATAAATCTATAAAATCTATCTGTAACTAGGTAAAGCAAAGACTGTTGGCACAATTACAATAAGCCCAGTAACATTCATATGAAGGATAGGCCAGAAGTCAGAGGACAGATTTTACTATGGGGACAACAAACCTTAACCTTAAGAACTTCCTACAAGTATAAAGTCATGCCCTACTTCTACCACTCATCCGAGCACCTTTAAGACATTGTAAAAAAGTCCCATAACTTCTCACGGCTCCATTACGTGCGCATTTTGTCTTGACGCTATAACCTGCTGACTTCTGTTTCTCGCAGGAGGCCTGTTTTGAATGATAGATGATGGGACAAGAGGAGGCTAAATATAGACCCTCTGCTCTGGTTCATAAAGCAAAATGGCCGCTCTGTTCAATGGCTGCATGTATCACTCATAACAGCTCATCTTCACCTCCTCAGGCTTTTACTGTCCCGGCCCCAGTCAAAACCACAGGGCAAACTATCTATTGAAGTGTTAGTGTCATTATAGGACTACTATTCTGCAAAACAAAGCTGTATTTCTCTATAATAATGCATGGTATTTGCACTCTCCTACTGTATGAAGTGAAATTCTGTTTAGTACTTGGCTCTTGTCTTAATACACTTTTTGAAAGTATGCATGCTGGGTGGAGAGAGGGTTCACACTATATCTGAACAGCTTAACTAAAATAGTGAACAAGTGTGCTATCATTTCCTGCTAAAGTTCTGTTGTTGTGACCTTAGGCAAGACACTTCACCTTCACCTTGCCTAGTATGAATGTGATGTGTGTGTCAGTGGTGGTAGTCGGAGGAGGCTGATGGCAGCTGTGGCGATAAAGGTAGGTTACTGCACCAAAGTACGAAGTGAATGTATAATGACAACAGTGTAGAATTCTGAGAAACCTGTAAAGTTCATTACAAATGTAAGGCATTATTGGGAAATTCATTCTCTGCATTTGACCCGTCCTTCAGCCACTGCTGCTGGGTGAGCTACTGTACAGCACTCAGGGACCAATTTCCATGATCCTGACCAGGGATGGGCAATTAACTTTTCCATGGGGCTGCATGAGGAACAGAAAATATTGTGGAGGGCTGGGCCAAAATGCTTCACTCAATTCTGCATTATATTAATTGTATTTCTTTATAAAAAGCAGTAAATAGCTTTGTTTTGACAAGCTGCTAAGACTGGTAAGATTTGAAGTTATGACTAAGCGATGAGTTATAAGTGAGGTTGCCTTAAAAAACACCAAGCAAGCAATTCAGCTTTAGTCCATGCATGAGGTAAAATTTAAAAATATGTGTTATTTTGTAATTCCAAATGAGCTTAAAGAGACCGGTCAGAGTCAACCAAACGGCTGTATGTTCCCTGGGAGCTGTACAATGCCCCAGTCTGATGTTGAGCCAGGCTTGGTCAGGGCCACATTAGCTGGAGGATTTCCTCCTGTCACCATTATTTATTATTATACGAACAAAACAAAAAACAATACTAAACCATAGTGAAAAGGCTCATATTTTATTGTATTACTGGTTTGGAAAGGTTATATAGACTCAGAATGCCTGCTAGACCATATCAATCACAGACTGTATAAAAAAGTGGACTAAGTGAGTGCGACGTCACCCATAGTGTTCAGCGCCGCTCGAATGAACCTCAAGATGCTAACGGTTACAGGAGCGAATTTGAAGCTTAGCTTTATATTATGAATAATTTTTTTTTTTTTTTTTGATGGACAAAATTGTGGAAACAAAACAAAACAAAACAAAAAAACAGGATCATCTAGAGCAGGGGTGTCTAACTCATTTTGATCCCAAAGGGGCTGGATAAGAAAACTCATGTCATATAAACCCCAAAAATAACAATAAGTTCAAATATTTGTGCAGAGAAATGCAAATCTATTACAGAAATCTTTTTTAATTGATGAACTCTTTATTTTACAAAATATTATGAACAACCTGAAACTTTAAGAAAAATGCTATTTCAACACAATGTTTTAACGCATATGCAAATAGGAATAAGTAAATGTTTCACTCTGTGGCCATTTTTCTCATTTTTGACATTTTGTTGATGAGGGTGTCACGGTCAACAGTCAAAATCGATCGTCCTTTAAGAGCGTTTGGAAAGAAACAGATCTCTTTGTGCTGCTCTGGTGGGAGGGGCCACGCACAGAGGCACTGGAGACCAAATTACCAATATTTAAATAGAAAATATAATTAAAATATTTTAGTAGAAATCAGCAGAGGGCCAGATTAAAGGTCTTGGAGGGCCGGATCTGGACCCCGGGCCTTATGTTTGACACCTGTGATCTAGAGCAAGTGTCTCCAACCTTTTTCCTCCGGTGAGCTACTTTTACAAAATGAAAATGCCGAAGAGCTACTAGTTTTAGTCGTCAGAAGAAATTGAGCATAAGAGCCATGGTGAGGCTTAGATGAGGATCTATTAAACATAAACAATTATCCATTTATTATTGCACAAAGTTAGGAATCAAAATGATACATGTACAATGGTAAAAGGCATTTTATTTATCAGATTTGATTTATTTATGCAGCACAATAAGTCTAATTCAGAAATCCCTTGGCGAGTTACTGGGAAGGGGGTGGAGAGCTACAGGTAGCTCCCAAGCTACAGGTTGGAGACCCCTGATTTAGAGCATGTTAATTTGAAGATTTTAAGGCCAGAATGACGAAGATCATCACAGCAACAGTTACAGAGAGAGGGACGGTAATATTCCAATGTCAAGTCAATGGGAGCCAGGGTCAGAAGGAGCCAGAAGAGCCCACATGCAAACTTCCTACCTGGAATGAGGTGGCTAGCGGGTTAACTGTGTCCATTTATATATTTACAGTCTATGATATCAGTGTACTCTAAGACAGCTACCACTGCAGATAGAAACATGTTACCAATTGTACAGTAACTCTATCATTAAAACTTACTGACTTCACTTTGGTGCTAGAAATTTAAAGCTAGAAAAGTTTTCGTCAAGAGACACAATTTTCCGTTAGAAAGCCCCTTGATTACATTATAAGAGTTGATCATTCTTGACTCTGTGCAGCTGCTGTCAATGTAAATCAGTGCTTTAAATGAGATAAATTTACCAATGATCCTCACTTGTTCTGCTCATCTCTGAGTCTTGTCTGTGGCTCTGAATGTGCCGCCTTCATTTGCACATCCATTTGGTCCCATATCAAAAACAGCTGTGTTTGGTATTATTTGCACCCGCAGTGACAGTCAACACTCCTCTGCAGTTTGGGACTTGAGAAATACCTGACATCTTTTACAATCTTCGTATCTCACGCTGACTAACAGATGTGATGGAGACCTTTGCTCACAATAACAGACTTTTCCCATCTTTAATACAAAACACCACTTCCAAAACTCGTCAGGAAGTGCGGTCCCCCAACGCCCAAACATGGAGTTCCTGACAACAGTAGTCAACACCATTTGAAAATGCCAGATGCTTGCTGTTCAAATTGTGCTCTGGAGATGTTTGTTTTGACAATAGACTTAGACTAGTTAAGAAGAGCTGTGGGTGACAAAACATGAGAGGATATGAAGAAAATTTTGTTTTTTTCAAAGTGAAGTGTTGTGCACTTTTTCACCTATAAAAACACTGACGACGCATACGTTCTATTTGGTCCTGTTTAGTCCCAAATAGTCCTAGATTAATTACGGTTTAGACCAGAAGTGTCAAACTCAAATTCACAGAGGGCCAAAATTAAAAACTGGGACTTTATTTATTGAAAAATTTCAACAACATCTGCATGTTTTCTCTTCTATCTGTAACCTTAAAGATGCTTTCACACTTGCACATAGACCACATCAACACTGAGACAAAACTGAAACTAATTTCAGTGCTGATCCAAGAGTACACCAGGACTAAACCAGGACTAAACCAGGACTGGAACAGGACCAAACCAAGTCTACATCTGGACTAAACTGGGCTCAAACCAGGACCCAAAAGGAACAGTGTGAATACTTTAAAAGGCATCTCTTCATTGCATGACAAATGAGCCAAATTAGTCCAAGCTGGTGAATGATGGCCTTGCTACATATTATGCAGTTTTACTTTTTGGTGACAATTTTGACAAAAACCCATCAATGCGAGCTACAGTTCGAATCACAAAACGTGATAAATTTATTTTAAAAATCAAATCATTTTGTGAGTGAAAAGTCATTTTCTCATTGTTGGCGTGCACAAAGAAAAGAGGCAGTCTCCTGATCTACTCCCACACAAATGAGGAACAGACCAACCGCGCGTTAGACACAAGTCAGTCTGCGTGACGTTCTTTCAAAATGTGTCACACAAATATTGGGAAAATCAATCAAATGTTTTTCTGTTGCTTCTAAAAAGTCATTAAAGTGACAAGAGGAACTTCAAATGAATAAAGCATATTCATAATTCATTGTTCAAGACAGAAGAGTTTCAGCATTAGTGCCATTTGAATTTGTATCTTAGAGATCATGCCGTAGATTGTAGGTTTAAATCTCTAAAACAGCCCAAATTGAATTTCAAATTTCAAATTTAAAAGTGCACTATGTAACTTTATTGGTGGAGCATCTGCCATCTGCCAAAGATGTTATTGTTTTTTATAGAAAGTCCCCCAATATTTTATCTTTTATCTTGCATTAGTTGAATGATTTATAGCTAACAAACAATACTCAAAAAGCATGTATTCTTACTGTGAGTGGCTCGCCTTGCAACAGATCTGACCACTAACTTGGTCTGGTTATGTCACCTCTGTGTCTCCATGAAGTACATAAGTTTAATGCCATACAGGAAAATTACATAGTGTACGTTTAAACTACACCAGAGCTTTTTTTGACAGTTGCAAATCAGACACCTTTTGTAAACGCCACACACTTTTCAGCCTGTCTGTTCTGAGTGTCTAAAGTGACATTGTAATTGCACAGAGGAGCAGAACACTACGCCACAGCCTTCACTTCTCATTACTGTAATTTGCTCTATAACAAAGATACATCTACAGAGCTTTTTCTCACATTCTGACACTGTCTAAGGCCCCATCCATCACAATTCACTCTCACTCTCCGATGTTGTAGGTTGTCACTTTAAAACAAGAGCAGACGGAGAGCTAAAAGATAAATGTACTGTCCAACTTTAAATTAGTACAATACAACTTTCTGTAACTGTTGAAAAGATGAAATGTCAGATACTTCTCTTGCAAAACAATGGCAATAGAAAAGGTCATTCATAATCTTGTATGTTCATTTATTGCAATAGAATTGGGTAATTTCTGTATTTTATGTCATCTTTTGCATGATTTTTTAAAAGCATAATGTATAATATAGGTATGCACTTAAAGGCGCTGTACCTGATTTTTACTGTCTTAAAACTGTAAGTAGTTGTCCAAAGTTATTCTGCACTTATTTAATGCCTTCCTAGCATCAGTAACTCACCAGAATGAGTTTATAAGAGTTTTACGAGGACAGAGTGGTTGAGACTAACAACAGCTATCATGCTAACCGTGCACTTCCTGGTTCACAGATGATAAAACAGGAAAAACAGCACATAGCTATTTTATTTGACTTATTTGGCTCTTAGATAGAGGGCTACAATCTACAATATATCTGTGCTGGGGCAAAAAATTCATGTCAGATGCCCTTCCTGACACTAGGGGTGTGTAGAAATATCAAAATATCGATATATCGTACCATTTAATGTGATGATACAGCAAGATTATTTTTTGGTAGGGGTGTAACAATATCCAAGTCTCATGATACAATATCGTCACGGTATGAACCTCACAGTATGATATTTATTGCGATATCATGGGAAAGCTCACTACGGTGGAGAGGCTCACGATTAAGGATGTAACGATATCGAAATTTCTCTGTACGATATTTTCACGATATACATCTCACGGTACTATATTTATTGCGATATTTTGTGGGGGCTAAAAACTGTTAATATGCAATTTTTTTCTTCTTAAAATGCCTTGACAAGACTTAATCCAAAGAACTAAGACTTAAAAGTGCTTAGAACTGTTATTTTTTTCAACATTGAAATAAGTAGTAAAAATAGTAAAGGATCATAGTCTATGTAGTTCTCTCTGTTTTTTGTTTTTTTTTTAAGCTATTGCTGCAAAATAACTCTTAATTTAAGCAAAGACACATAATTTGATATATTGTGATGACCTGCGATATTATTGCGAGAACTTTGATGATACAATATCATGATATTTCAGTTATGTAACATCCCTATTTTTTTGGTATATTTTGCTACATTATTTTGTTACAGAGCTACAGTTTTGTTGCTTGTTTATAGGAAGGAAACTCGTTTATACGACACATTTGACATTTTCACTGTTTTGATGATTAAAATGTTTGCGTTTCATATTCACTTTGCACAAGAAGTGGTTTAACAAAGACTTTTAGTATCACAGCCATGATTTAACCTTTATTTTTTATTGAACCGTATTGAATCAATTTGAAATATATTGTACTGAATCGTATTGAATCGAAAGTGCACTGTACTGAGATATGTATCATATCGTGGTCTATGTATCGAGGTATGTATCGTATTGGCAATTTCTTAATGATACTGGTAACTTTCTGGTAACTTTAAGATTATTAGATGTACCACAATATGACATTAAACCTATACATCATTGCGGTTACCTCTCCACAGATCTGAACTGTAACTGGGCTGGTGTCAAGAGATGTCTCATACCTTACTTCATATCTCCATAGAGACAAGCAGATTGCATATATCCTCCAAAAGAAAAGTTCCAAAGTCCTCCTTTAAAGGTCCTAAAATACACAAAATGGATTCTTCTAAGCTTTTACCCATGTTATAATGCTGTTACCCAATCAAAAACATATTTTTGATCAAAAACATCCTTTAATATTAGTCTTTCTACATCTCCAAAACTCAAAATGCTCTGTTCCACTGTGTGATGTCATGAAGCGGTAAACTTAACAGCTACATTTTACATTTTGTTTAGTAAAGATTAGCAATTCCTAGGCTGAAGTCATCCAAATGATTTTAGTGAAGGTGTATGGAGTTTAAAACACAGTGGAAAACTTTCTGTATCAACACATGTTTTCTGTCTCTGTTCTGAGAGACTCAGCTAGAGCTCAGCCTAAATATGCAGGTTTGTGTGTTAAATGTGTGAATGAAACAAAATGCAACTCCAGTAATGTTTTCACGAGGAAACAACATTATAACAGATGAGAAAATAGCATAATATGGGCCCTTTAAATGCCTGACACTTGTCTACATTGAGAGTGGACACTGCAGGGATGTCCATTATCCCTGTCAGTTTTGCTGTTGTTGCTCCAGAGGTGACTTTTCATTGATTTTCTCTCAAGGCTAAAGCAGTCTGAGTCCTCATCTGAACCACAGGCTTTTGTCGTAACTCTGTGTCCATTTACACTTCTATACGGGACATTTACTGACACTTCTGTAAGCTATTGTGGACCACTGGCTCTAAATTTGACAGTTGGAAGATATGTGGTACTTTTGGGTACTTCCTCCCATTGGCGTATCTCATAGGTTGACTTAATAATATTGTTTTGATTCAGCGTTTGATGTCACATTAGAAGGTATATCATCATAGAAGGGGCTTACATTTCTATTGGGTATTCATTGTTAACACATAATAATTATAGATCGCCATGTTACCTATAGTTGATTTGAAAACGACATATTCGCCAGAAACAACACATTAAAATGTTTAATAAGTTTAATTTTCAAGTCCCCCCTTGCTCTCAAGTCACTCTCCCTTCAAAGCACTATCACAACACAGTCAGCACACATTCCTCAAATTAAACTGCTTGCACATCGATTCAGGTTTGTGGAGTTGTAGTGTATTGTTTTGTATCATACTTTTATGTATTTATGAAAAATGGTTGTGGGGAAGCATGGTTGATATTGGATTGTGGACTGGCTTGTACTGTTAACTGTAAGCAGGGTTTGAATAGTGCCCGGGAGAGATCACTAGATTGCTCAAACATACATGGATGACATATAAGATCTCGTCAGTTTCTTCTGTTTATGATGAGGTGCCATACTGGCTTTTAAACGCCTGATCCCGTCAGATCTCAGCAGCTAAACAAGTCTGGGACTGGTTAGTACTTGGATGGTAGACCGCTGGGAAAATCAGGTGCCACAGTGGGGCGTCGTTGTGTCCTTAGGCAAGGCACTTCACCCACATTGCCTAGTATGAAAGTGATGGTGGTGGTCAGAGGGGCCGATGGCACCGTTTGGCAGCTGCACTTCTGTCAGTTACTACAATAGTCAGTGGCTACAATAGCAGTTTACCACCACTGGGTCTGGAGTGAATGAATAATGATCTGTAAAGTGTCTTTGTGACATATGTCAGTGAAAAGCGCTAAATAAATAAAAAAAACTTACTAACTTGGTAGAAATCTCCAAAAAGTAAATTCTGAACAATACTCCCTGTTTACGGGTATGTCACAATACACCCAAAACTAAGGTGCTCCTACAGGTTTCTAATGTCAAATTGAAGAAGATGTAAACTAATGTTTAAATCTGTGTAAAGGCTAGGGCTGGGTATCATTAAGAAGTTGCCAATGCAATACATACCACAATACATAGGCCACAATATGACACATATCTCGATACAGTGCACTTTCCATTTGATATATTTCAAATCGATTCAATAAACTTCAATAAAAAACAAAAGCTAAAACATGGTTGTGACACTAAAAGTCTTTAAACTGCTTCCTGTGCAAAATGAATATGAAACACACCCATTTTAATCTTTAAAACAGTGAAAATGTCAAATGTGTCACATAAACAAATTTCCTTCCACTAAACAAGCAACAAAACTGTAGTTGTAACAAAATAATTTGTAAAATATACAAAAAATACTCTTGTTGATATATCGATACAGCAGCCCATGATATCGATACTGTATCATCACATTAAACGATACGATACATCAATATTTAGATATTTTTGCACACCCCTAGTACAGGTGTAGTCTAGATGGTGATCAGAAACCTCCTACTGAGTGGAAAGAATGAAGAATGTACAAACTTGTAGAGTACATTCACACTAAAAATACACCGACTTTCATGTGCCTCCAACATTTGTTGTTGTCTGTTTTTGAGTCTAGTCCTTTCTAAAAAACATACCGTAAATTGTCCAAAGCGATAGAAAGAGAGTTTGAATGCTTTCTTTGTGTCTCGCCATTCCCTGCAATTAAGCGGCAGTTGTCAAAGAAACTACAGCCCTATACAACTGCTTTAGATTGCTAGAAGCACCACAAGAATCATTATTTTCCATAGCTATTTTTCAGCCTCTATAAGCTTTCAGATAACCAGTTTTATGCCACTTTTAAGTCTATATTTAAAGGTGCAATATGTAACTTTTTCAGTAGGGGTCCATCACCTGTTTGTTTCTATGGGTACGTGATTGCTCTGCCAGGAATATTCCACAGTCTCTACCTTACATTTTTTCCGTTACAGGTGGTTTTATAGCACAAATATACCTTGAGAAACAGGGGTTCTGACTATGAGTGGGGTTGCCTCTCCACAGAGCTGACCTGTAACTTAGTCTGGTTTGGTCTCCAAAGGGCTGGGTATCATTAAGATATTGTCGATACGATATATACCTCTATACATAGACCACGATATGATACATATCACAATACAGTGAGCTTTAGATGCAGTAAGATATATTTCAAATCAATTTAATATGGTTCAATAAAAAATAACCATTCAAAGCTGTGCGAAGTTCATAGGAAACACACCGAAACAATGAATATGTCAAATGTGTTGCATAAACAAGTTTTTCTTCCTCTAAACAAGCACCAAAACTGTAGTGCTGAAACAAAATGTTTTTGTAAAATATAACAAAAAATACTCTTGGCAGTATATCGATACAGCAGTCCCTGACATCGATACTGTATCATCACATTATATGATACAATATATTGATATTTCCATATTTTTGCACACCCCTATTCTCCATGAAGATAGAAAGGTTTAATACCATACTGTGAAACATTCCAGACCAAGCAATAACATTTCCATGGAGAAAAGTGTTTGATGGGCTTTCCACCAGAAAAGTTACACAATGCAGCTTTAATGAATATGAGAGAGTGGACAAAGAGGGCACTGAGTACAAGCATCACAAAACTTCTAAGTCAATAGCGACCTGCAGGCTCTCTCTGCAACAATAGTATGCAGTAGCGCAGGCTAAAGTACTAAATCACTTCTAGTACAATGCCCCTGCACATTAAGACCCCAGGTCCTATTAAGAGATAGTGGATTTTTCACCTGCTTAAAAATGGTCACTTCTTGGTTCGGAAATTACGGAGTTCCTAACAAAAGGTGACTTTGTTGTATATTAGCCTTTAATTGGGCTATTGTCAAGGAGAAGAAAGGCTGGGTAAAATAGGCTGAGTTTGAGCTATTCACAAGTTCATTTAGCTTAAAGGGACAGTTTGGAATTTTGGACATAGGGCCTCATTTCCTAGTGAACCAGAGAGTTGGAGACGTGTGGAGACATTTTTAAAAATATTCTACCCAGTCCTTGTATTTGCAGAGGTCGCTGGTGCTAAACTAGTGCATGTCAATGGCCATAGTTAGCTTGCCACTAACCTACCCACTCCTCACACACTCAAAGCAAATCTATTATTATGCCAGCCTGTCGATGTAAATGTCTGTGTTGATAGAATAATGTTTGAAATAAAACTAACATTACATCGCATGAATCACTGCATGCTGAGGGACTATTTTCTCATATATCAGTCCGCCACTGCCAAGCTTTCTATCAGGAAGTACAACTTGCTGCTGCTGCATAAATCACATAAATCCTTCAAATGCAAGGTTGGTTTTCTTCTAAAATTATTCTATCAACACAGACATTCACATCGACAGTCTGGCGTAATAATAGATTTGCTTTGGGTGTTTTGTGGACTGGGTAAGACTGTTTTTAGTTGTGGGCTAACTATGGCCATTGACATGCACTAGCCTAGCACCAGCGACCTCTGCAAATACAAGGACTGGATGAATATTTTAAAAAAGTGTCTCCACACGTCTCCAACACTCTGGCTCACTAGGAAATGAGGTCCTATGTCCAAAATTCCAGACTGGCCCTTAGAAATTAAAAAGTAAAAATTTGCCGAGCATCCTAATTATATGCTGTGATACGCTGATGAGCACATTTCACAACTTTCAGAGGCTAGACTAGTGATAACGATAATGCTAACAGGAACTAGTACACTTCCTGGTTCATGGAGGATAAAACACGTTATAATTAGTTGCACACAGTACGCAGCAGTCTTATTTAACTAAGAATATACCGTATTTTTTGGACTATAAGGTGCATTTAAAATTCTTTAGTTTTTTCAAAAATTGACGCCTTATAATTCGGTGCAGCTTATGTATTAATTCTGGTTGTGCTTACTGACCTCAAACTGATTTTATGTGGTACACGGCGCTCAAAAATCTGTCAAAATGTTTTGTATGATTTAGATAAACTATGAAGCTGCACCGCTGGATTGTCAGAGCATTACGGCTACTGTAGTCAGGATCCTCGTGGAGAAAAGGGTGAAGTATAATTCTGTGTAAGGATTTGTGACATCAGTGAAATGCTACAGAGAATATACTGCATGCCCATTCATATATATGGTCTATGCATATGACCTACAGACTTATAATCGCTGAAAAGTTTCACATGAACCATCTCCAACGCGATAGACACACAGAACAGACTCACCATCACCACTTATATTCCACTGAGTCGTGTCCTTTAGTCTGAGAGAAACGGCACAAGGAACGGATGATTTTTTCAGGGCTTATTTGTGGTTTTAAGTTTCGATTCTGTAAAACGCAAACAGATGTGCTCAAAGCTGCAATAAACACATTATTACTCAATGTATATTTGAGTTCTCCTTGTAGGAAATAAAAAACAAACTTAAATTATCCACCCACATGCATTTTCATAATACACATTCACCAAGACAGGGAGGCAATGCCGGCTGAATCGATCGTGGATGCCTGAGCTAAGGGATCAGACTCAAGCTTTGTCTGTTTGCTTAATGTGCCTCATAGTCCAGTGTGCCTTATGTATGAAAATAGACGAGAGAATTCAACATTACTGATATAGCGCCTTATAATCTGGTGTCCCTTATAGTCCAAAAAATACAATATCTACAGGGGCAAAAGTTGAAGTCAGATGCCCTTACTGACACATCCTTCTATATATATTTAGACTTTACCTGCTTGTCCTGACAGAGATAAAGAAATTTAATGCAAAAGAAAAATTCAACTCTGTAAACTGGACAAAAGTCTGGTTTCTTTTGCTTTGGATCAGACCTGGATGACTGAGAGATTACACTGACAGAACTTCAATGCCTTACTCCATATCTCCATGGAGACAAGCATATGGTGTATATACCTTGCACCATAAAAGTTCCACAATAAATGCCTTAAAGTCTTAAATCACTTTTAGTACAATGACTCCTGCACATGAAGACCCCAGCTCCCATTAAGAGATAGTGGATTTTTCACCAGGTTAAAAAAGTTTACTTCTTGGTTCGGAAATTACGGAAGTCCTAACAAAAGGCGATTGGATTGTATATAAGCATTTAATTGGGCTATTGTGATGGACCAATAAAAGGAAAAAAACAAGTTGGGCAAAAAAACAGGCTGAGTTTGAGGTATTCACAAGTTCATTTAGCTTAAAGACATTAGCCGTGGAGGAGGAAGCAGCGCGGGAGTTGGAGTTTTAATGAAAGTTTGTTTGGCCTCAGGTTAAAAACAAGTATTAACAAAAAGAAGAGACCAGAAAACTTCAGTCTCAGAGCAAAAGTGAATGTGCTTTAGGGCCAGAACAAAGACAAGTTTCATTAAAGTGACTTAGTTTACTTTAATTTTGTTTTTCTTGTCAGAGGTTGTGACCAGATGGCTGTTCCCGCAGGTTCAGGTCTGCTAAGCCAACTAAGGCAATTAATCAACTTTTAATTGAATCGAGAGCCAGTTGTTTTCAATTAATGATCTGCATGTTTTGTTTTTTACAAAGAGGTCTTAAGCCAATCCTCTGTTAGTGAAATTACATGTCAGATCTGTGGTGAGGCGAGTTAGAATACATGTCTTACATTATTAAGCAATTAGAGAACTTATAATTAAATATATGTGAGATAGCTGAGTTTAATGTCACACTGTGGAACACTGCAGGCAAAAACAACATCATCACCATAGAGACAATCAAGTTGCGAATAGAGCGGCCCCAACCACCAGAAAAGTTACGTAATGCCCCTTTACATGGCAATGACCAATAGCCTTTCTTGTTTATGTTTATGAAATGAATATCGAAAGCCATTGTTTTTTTTTAGAGCAGAAAATTTAAACTGAAAATTAAGAAAAGACATTGATTAATACACATACATATACTTTCTTAAGGCCGCAAAGTAATTTACCCAAACTAAATGAAATCTATTACCATCCATAAATGTATGACACCCTCCTGTGGTGTAGGTTGACCTTAACCCCTTAACGCCTGAATTCATATAAATCTATATAAAAAGGTTTTGTGTGTGTTTTTGCCTTTAAGTGGGTGGTAAATTAATTTGAGATTATTAATTTGACTATAGGAAAATAAATAAATAAATAAATAAATTTGGGTATGTTGCATTGTATACTGCATACTCACTAACCGGCACTGGGGAAATGCAGCCGCTATTTCAGCTTATATCGTGATCCAAATGGTTTGTTGCATATTTGTGACACTTGGCATTAAGAGGTTAACTTAAAGCTACACTATGTAACTTTTTAGCCAAATTATACATTTAATGAAAAGCTTGTTTTTTTCAGTTTGATTGTGTTTACTGCACTAAACATGCGTCTTTATTCTGAGCATGCTTGCATCTCCACAAACCTGACTCTTATTTAGCTTGGAGCTGAGCCTCATTCTGCTTGTCTCCATAGAAAAGTTGTTCTTTTGGCTATAATATTCCACTTTATCTGTCTCCCTGGAGAATGTTCTGTATGGAAGAATGGTTTTAACTTTCTATCTCCATGGAATCATGCAGGTGACGTGCCACTTCAAGAAAGCTACATATTGTAACTTGAAACCTATATCCAGTTAAACAAACAAAAAAAGAAAAATTTGACTTGCAACTTTTCTGATGAAGAGTCCGCCACCTGTTTATCTTCCTGGAGATATTACTGCTTTGGCTTTGAATATTTGGCAATCACAATGGAGACAGGTTAAAGGAGAACCAAGCCTGTACTTGGAAAGAGTTCATGTTTGAAGGTATTTTAAGCTATAAAACATGTAACTGAACAAATGCAAGGGAGATATGTTTAATGCCTTATTGTGGAACATTCTAGGCAAAGACATTACATCTCCATGGAGACAAGCAAGTAGCAAACCCAGCACTTTTAAGTTACTGTACATAATGCACCTTTAAGTCAAGAGAGCCCAAATTATCACACAGACGAAATCCAAAATGACGAAACTGAGAGCATGAATTCTTTTACTCAGGTTGTCCATGTGCAGTGAAAATGACAATGGATGCCCCCGTACTCCGCTCCAATCAAACCCACTGACTCGTCTGATTAAATTACCTCCGTGTGCTGCCTCCAGGGCCAGGGCTCAGCTGTGGAGTGCTCCCCCAAATCAGAGCTCCTGTCTGGGTGAGCCGAAGAGGAACAGGGGGCAAGAGGTCCTGGTCACCTGTCTGCACCAGTGACCCGAGAACTGATCAACAGACAGCTGAGGTCCACACACTCAAGGAAGAAGAGCTCTCTGTTTCTCAAAATGCTTTCAGGTTTGGAGACATAAAACTATAAAAAATAAATAATAATAAAAATAATATGAACTCAGAATTGTGATCAGGTAAAATGAAATGTCTAATTTAAATTCATGAGGTCACAAATTAAGAATACTTTTTCAACCAGCAGAGATCTTTGAAAATGCGGTCTTTTCAAATGCCTTTGAAACTCAATGGACAATAAGACTCAAAGAAATTAGTCAACATACTTCACCTTTAATTTGAAACAATTTTAAAGGTGCACTTTGTAGGTCCACTATCTGCTTGTCTCCCTGGAGTTAATGGTTTGCCTGGAATGTTCCACAGTTTGGCATTTAACATACAAATCTCCATGGATGGTCACATTTCTATATAGTGCTTTTCCACGTCAATATATTCAAAGAGCTTTACATCATCCACTCACACACGCATTCATACACGGTGCACAGTGGGTTAAATGTTGTGCCCAAAGACACAATGACAGCATTCATCTGTGGGAGCTGGAATTGCACTGCCCACCTGTCAGTCAGTGGATCTCACAGCTCAACCAATGATGTTTATGTGGAAAGTGGGACTCAAACTGCCAGCCTTTGGATCAGTGGACAAACACTCCACCAACAAAGCTACTGTCTCCAAACAATCTATAGCTCTGAGTAATGCTGGATGAACAAAGCAATGTAACAAAAGCCATCCAACAACAGAGGGTGCCTCCAACAGATACTAAATACATTTATACATTTCTGAATGCTTTTTTATTCCCAGTCTCCCCTTCGCTTAAGACACATGTGTAGTGTAAATGAAGGCTTTTACCTGTTCGAGTTTCCAGTGGAACTCTGCTGGCCTGAAGGAGTCTGCTCGGCTGAAGTCTCTCCTCAGCAGAAACACCAGGCGACAGTTATGGACGTACAGACTGTAGTGGTGACGGTTCATTTCTACACAAAAGCAAATAGATAACATACAATCAGGTCAGTGTAAAATGCACAATGTTTCTGCTTTTCAGCTGGTCTCCATGGAGATGACAATTCTTTGCCAAGAATGTTTCACAGTATGGCATTAAACTTAATAATAACTGAAAATAAGTTTACTGCCATACTGTGTTTGCCTGGGATCCAGAAAAAAACACAGTTCTTCAACCTTTTATGAAGATGCGAATTGAAATTTTCTGTTTTCAAATGAGCGCGACTGACAGATGGATTAGCCAATCAGGGACATGCATGGAAAAAAAAATAAAAATTTAATCACACTCAAAATATAGCAGATTTTTTTCAGAATCAATGAGCAAAGCATTAAACTCTATTAATATAAGAGATCAATTTGATTTTATTAGTAAATTATATGAATAAATAAATAATATATATAAAAAACTCAGAGTGGACAATCACGTTCCATAAGCTTGAGATTTGGCGGAGGGTGTGGGGACCGGACTGATATTGATCTGTATAAAAACTACAGAGAGACCATTCTGAATCTCCAGGCAAATGCTGTGCAACAATCAAAGCAAATCAATAAAATCTCTAGGACAAGACATTAATACATTCTGTAAACTGTAAACTTATTTACTTTTACTAAAAATCATATTTTTATCTTCATAATATTGTTTTAAATTACAGGTACATGCTTTAAAAAGAAATATGTTGTCTCCCTTATCTCCCTTGTCTCCCTTAACACACATCTTTGTTATACTTTTTTTCTGGTAGAGATTCCATCAAATGCTTTTCTCCATTTAGACGTTATTGCTTTGTCTGAAATGTTTCACAGTACGGCATAAAAATTTTCAATCATCATGGAGACCAAACCAAACCATCAGGTCAGATTTGTGGAGAAACAATCCCACTCAAAGTCACAATGCCTGTCTTTCTAGGTATTTTTGAGCTATAAAACCACCTGTAATTGAATAAATGTAAGATAGACCTGATTAATGTCATATTGTGGAACATCTGAAGCAAAAGCAATTACATCTCCGACAGACCCCCAACGGAAAAACTACGTAGTACACCTTTAAAGATGGGACATTATGCAAAATTGACTTTTCTGAGATTTCTACCAAGTTATAACGTTGTTTGCTCATCAAAAGCATACCTGAAGTGATTTTATTTGCTATTCATTCATGTTTGATTAATCTAGCAATCTCTCAGCCCACAATATACAACTTCACAAACCTGATACGATGTGTAGTATTAGTAGGAAGTATTTTTTATGATGTTGCGTAGGTTTTTTATAAGTTGCTAAATGACTAAAGATGATTGTCATTATTCTTAACTATCCCACACTGACCGGTCTTATCCGAGTTACAGAGCAGCGTCTCCTTCTCGGCCCTGAGTCCGGGGCTGGGGCCGTGCTTCATCCAGGTCGCTATGGTGAACTGGTCCGTCAGGTTCTGAGGGACCACCCAGTCCGGGATCTTGGCCGCCTGCCGCCCGTCGAACCTGAAGATGAGGTCGCTGTCTCTGCCGCTGTCCGTCACTAATGAAAACGTCCAGTTGGTAGCGCCACTGGGGGCCGGGAGGAGGTCTGTGCTGCCAGAGGAGGCACCTAGGGGAGAGACAGAAGAAACAATGGTAGGTTACAGACTCTGTGCCGCGACGCAGACGATTTGACGCACGACCGTAAATTGGACTTTACTCTGCAAATACAGTGGTTTTCAACGACCTTATCTGTGCTGTGCTAAAAGAAAAGTATGAGTATTGAAATTAGACAGGATTTTGCATAGAAAACTTGCCAGCAGAATTCTCCACCTGCTGCTGTACAAATGATGCAGTTAGAATAGGCTAATAACACAAGCTGATGATAATAATAGAATTTGGTGGATGTGGATTGAAGAAAATCTAAGTGCTGAAATTATCCAAATGACTCCTGTAAAGTGAATGAAAAACACTGCGTCTGTTCATACTGTTCTATTGATCAAGTCCCGTCCTGATGGTTTAGTCTAGGTTTTGGCCTGTTTTAGTTCTGGTTTAGTCCTGGTTTGGCCCTTGTTCAGTCCTGGTTTAGTTCTGATTTAGTTCTGGTTAAGCCTTTGTTTAGTATTTGTGTAGTTCTGGTTAAGTTCTGGTTTAGTCCTGGTCTAGTCTTGGTTTTGTCCTGGTTTGGTTTTTGTCTAGTCCTATTCTAGTCCTGGTTTAGTAGGGGTTTAGTCCTGGTTTAGTTCTAGTTTAGTCCTGGTTTCGTTCTGATTTAGTTTTGGTTAAGCCCTTGTTTAGTCCCGGTTTATTCCTGGTTTAATCCCGGTGTAGTTCTGGTTTACTCTTGGTTTAGTTCTGATTTAGTCCTGGTTTAGTTCTGTTTAGTCCTGGTTAAGTCCTGGTGTGGTTCTGGTTTAGTCCTGGTTTAGTCCTGGTTTAGACCTGGTGTAGTTCTGGTTTAGTCCTGGTTTAGTCCTGCTTTAGTTCTGATTTAGTCCTGGTTTAGTCCTGGTTAGTTTTTTATATAGGCCTTGTCTAGTCCTGATTTAGTTGTGGTTTAATCCCGTTTTAGATCTGGTTTAGCTCTGCTTTAGTCCTGGTTTAATCCTGTTTTAGATCTGTTTTAGATCTGCTTTAGTCCCGGTTTAGTTCTGGTCCAGCCCTGCTCTAGTCTAGCTTTAGTTCCAGGTCAGTCCCATGTTTTATGCAGCGTGTGTCTGAGTCTGATGGCACATACAACACACACAGAGGCGTGTCTGGGCAATATGAGCTCTTAAGACGGATCAAAAAGTCAATATACCATTATAAAGACCTACAGGAAGAATCCAGCACAGCATCTGCATAATATCGACAATTTAGCAACAATTTCTCCCATACAATCCCTCCATGTCCTTCATTCCTGTATACTGTGCTACCACATGAACTGCCTATCAGACACGTGTTCCACTTGTCAATACCAATCTCCTCACATATGGCGGCTAAAGTGGCCTAACCTTGGCTATGATGACTTCAGAGTAAAGCAGATGGCAGGTCTAATATGTAGTCAATGGGGGAGACGGACAGCGGATGTGGATATTGATTCGAGGCAAATGAATCTGACATTCACAGAGACCGGTTTGTGTGTCACTGTTCGAGAGTGATTCCGATCAGAACCAAATCAAACAGGATAATCCACATGTAATGGTATTTTTTATGGAGAAGTTTACCTTTGCTACTATAATAAACTGATATTACTACGACTATTACTATTAATGTTGCTGCTACTATGCTATGACAGTTACGACTAACGACTAATGCTACTACCGCTATAACTACTATTATTACTACTACAGCTGCTACTACAACTACTTTTATGACTACTACTTCTGCTACTAGAATAGAATATCTTTATTTGTCATTGTAACAGATACAACTAAATTAAGTGCAGTTCTCGTTCAGTGCAACTACTACTAATACTACTACTACTACAACTGCTGCTATGATGACTACTACTGCTACTGTTACTGCTACGACTACTGCAAATACTACAACTAAAAACTACTGCTCCTACTGCTGCTATGACTATGGCTACTTCTACTACCATTGCTGCTACCACTACTATTACTACTACTACTACTACTACTACTACAACTACCACTATTATTGCTACTATTACTACTATTATGACTGCAAAGATCACTGCGACTAATACAACTAACAATGCTACTACAATACTACTACAATAATTAATACTACAACTACTACTACTATTACAACTGCAATGACTACTGCAGCTACTACAACTAATGAATACTGCTACTACTGCTATTACTGCTGCTATGACTGTGGCTACTTCTACTACTATACAGTACTGTACTCTACTACTACTACTACTACTACAACTACTACTATTGCTACTGCTACTATCATGACTGCAAAGATTACTGTGACTCCTACAACTAACAACTACTGCTGCAATGACTATGGCTAAATTTTCTACTGCTACTTCTACTACTACTACTACTACTATTACGATTGCAGAGATTACTGTGACTACTATAACTAACAACTACTGCTGCTATGACTATGGCTAAATCTACTACTGCTACTACTGCTACTTCTGCTACTTCTGCTACTACTACTACTAATTCTACTACTACAGCTAATACTACTATTGCTCCTGCTACTATTACGACTGCAAAGATTACTGCGACTACTACAGCTAATAACCGCTGCTATGACTATGGCTAAATTTTCTACTACTACTTCTGCTACTACTACTGTTACTCTTGCTACTACTCCTACTCCTACTCCTGGTACTACTCCTACTACTCCTACTCCTACTCCTATAACTACTACTACTACTACTACTACTACTACTACTACTACTACTACTACTACTACTACTAGGACATCATATTTGTGGCCTTCCCCTGCTTGTCTCCAGCTCATCTGAATGCATATTGTCCTCTCTTGGCTCCCTTAGCTCCCAGTGCATGCTCGGTTCACCACTAAAGACTCCTCTCAGTCACCTCATAATGGTTATCTGATGGGGACAGAATCAGGTGTAATTGCCTTTTTAAAGCACAATCAATTCCAGATAATGTACAAAGGCATTGGCAGAAGGTGCAGGCTCCAGCTGCTATTTACCCTGGGGATAATTACTGCAGACAGGATGAGATAGGAAAATACTGGCTTATAAATAGCATCTTTTCATCAAATTCATCACTCATTTTCTGTATTTTTCACTTTTTAAGACATGGTTCATTGGTATTGAAAATGTATTTATTTAATTTCTAGACACGCCAAAACACATAAAGTAGTAGCAGCAGCAGTAGCAGCAGTAGTAGTATCAGTACTAGTAGTAGTAGTAGCAATAGTAGTGGTAGCAGCAGCAGCAACAATATTAGTAGTAGTAGTAGTAGTACTAGTAGTAGTAGTAGTAGTAGTAGTAGTAATTGTAGTGGTAGCAGAAGCAGTAGCATTAGCATTAGTAGTAATAGTAGTAGCAGTAGTAGTAGATGTAGTAGTATTAGCAGCAGCAATAGTAGTAGTAATAATAGTAGTAGTAGATGTAGTAGTAGTAGCAGCAGCAATAGTAGTAGTAATAGTAGTAGTAGATGTAGTAGTATTAGCAGCAGCAATAGTAGTAGTAATAATAATAGTAGTAGATGTATTAGTATTAGCAGCAGCAGTAGCAGTAGCAGTAAGTAGTAGTAGTAGTAGTAGTAGTAGTAGTGTAGTAGTAGTAGTAGTAGTAGTAGTAGTAGTAGTAGTAGTGGTAGTAGTTGTAGCAGTAGTAGCAGCAGCAGTACCAGTACCACTAGTGGTAGTAGTAGCAGCAGCAGCAGCAGTAGTACCAGTATAATAGTAGTACTAGTAGTAGCAGCAGCAGTAGCAGTAGTAGTAGTAGTAGTAGTAGTAGTAGTAGTAGTAGTAGTAGTAGTAGCAGCAGCAGTAGTAGTAGTAGTAGTAGTAGCAGCAGCAGCAGCAGTAGTACCAGTAATAGTAGTACTAGTAGTAGCAGCAGCAGTAGCAGTAGTAGTAGTAGTAGTAGTAGTAGTAGTAGTAGTAGTAGTAGTAGCAGCAGCAGCAAAAATAGTAGTTGTAGTAGTAGTAGTAGGAGTACAGCAGTAATGTAAGTATTTAGTTGTATTAGTTTGAGTAGTTTCAGCATTCTTGGAATTGATAAAATAGTACTTTTTGTTACTTTTTTAGAAAAATACCAATACTCCATACTAATCTAACCTTGTGTATGCAATAAATACATGTAAAAACCTGACAGAAATGGCTTTAACTTTCTTTGCATATGTTAATTTGTATCAATATTTCCATAAAAGTATCCTCGGTCAGTCAATATATCAATACTTCAATACTGATACTCGTATTCCTAATTTAAAGATGATCCTTGAAAAGCCAAGTATGTTGTGCACGTCTAAGTATGTGACTGCTTCGTGCGGCGTGGGCAGAGACTCCAGTTAATGTACTTGTGTCAGATCATTAGCCACACAGCCTTCAGATTCATGTCAGCACGGGCACAGACACGGGGAAGTTCACACTGGCAGCTTTCAGGTTTATAAAGAGCACAGACTGGTGCCCTGGGTCCTGCCTCGCCCCTGCTCTCATTCACAACATCATCTCATCATCTTCAGTCAAAAGTCAACTCTGATAAGTAGTGTATTTACTGTGTATGTGGGTCATAGTAGGTCCAGCGCTCAGTGTAATTTCCTGCCATAGAATCCAACTGGTCATTTCCTCGTACATAAGCAAGATCTTAACTCGTCACATCTTTTAAATTCCCAAGACAAACACTGGTAGTCATAAAAGCAGTAGCAGCAGCAGAAATAGAAGCAATAGTACCAGTAGTGTACCCACCAAAGTTTCAGGAGGGTCTTCTCAGAGTAAGTCTCAATAAAGTACTAATATCTGCAGTGGTTCAGTAGTAGTAATGGTCGTAGTAGTAGAAGTAGCAGAAGCAATAGTAGTGTAGTGTTTATCCATTGCAGAGTCTCTGGAGTAGATCTCATTAAAGTATTACATTTGTAGTGGTTCAGTATTAGTGATAGTAATTGTAATAGTAGAAGTAGTAGTAGTAGTAGTAGTAGTAGTAGTAGTAGTAGTAGTAGGAGTAGGAGTATTAGTTGTAATCTAGTGGTACTCACCAAAGTTTCTGAAAGGTAGGTCTCATTACTCACTCCGCTACTTGTATTATGTGGTGGTAAAGTAGAGGTAGTAGTTGCAGTAATAGAAGAACTAGTAGTAATAGTACTAGTAGCAGTAGCAGTAGTAGAAGTAGTAGACGCAGTAGTACCAGTAGTTTACCCACCGCAGGGTCTCTGGAGTAGATCTCTCGAGTATTATATTTGTAGTGGTTCAGTATTGGTAATAGTAATCGTAATCGTAATAGTAGTAATAGTAGTAGTAGTAGTAGTAGTAGTAGTAGTAGTAGTAGTAGTAGTAGGAGGAGGAGGAGGAGGAGTAGTAGGAGTAGTAGTAGGAGTATTATTAGTTGTAATCTAGTGTTACGCACCAGAGTTTCTGGAAGGTGGGTCTCATTACTCACTCTGCTACTTATATTATGCGGTGGTGAAGTAGAGATAGTAGTAGCAGTAATAGAAGTACTAGTTATAATAGCAGTAGTAGCAGCAGTAGTAACAATAGTAGTAGTAGTAGCAGTATCACTCACCACAGAGTTTCTGGAGGGACTTCTCAGAGTAGGTCTCCCGGTCACAGCCTTTGCCGATGTGGCTTGTCTGGAGCTCCACGGTGGTCCTCACGGAGGACAGGGGCCCCCCACACGTCTCCAGGTGCATCTTGGGAAACAGTTGTTTACTGCCTGTCCCTGGTTCATAGTCCACCCTCTTACTCCATCCTGAACAGACACAAGGAAAAACAGTAAAGAAAGGTTAAGTTAAGACGGCAATTTGGCAATGTGCATTATTCCCCAATTCATAATTGTTTGCATGCCAGGTCTGTGGAGGAGCGAATCAGACTCCACTCACTGTAAGAATGCATATTTTTTGGTCAAAATTTCAGGCATAAAGTACCTGACCCTCCACCAAAAATCAAATTAAAAGAGTGGTACAATAAATATATGGAGACTAAAAACACTAGTAATTCCTCGTGATGCTAAGACCCGTCAGTCATTCATAGTGCAGTCAGAATTCTGAAAGCATTTATCAGACAACACATATTTCTGCTTTTTACCATCTGTTATTTGAATGACTTCATCTTTACGGCAGATTTTCATTTTGATTGCACATAAAGCCTTCCTTGATATCTGCACAACAGGATGTAACCACTGTGAGAATAATAAAACACATCTTATCTCCTCTTCAGTTATCTTGAGTCCCCTGATCCCTGTCTCTCTTTTAATATAATAGCCACACTATGAACTTTTATGTTGGAGGGTCTCCTTATCGGTTTGGAGATACTATTTTACCTTGAATGCTCCCCAGAATGGCATTAAATTAATATATCACCATGGAGACAAGCAGCAGGTACAAATGCGTGTTTTTAAGGTATTTTTAGCCATCAAAAGAACTGTAAATGAATAAATTGCAACATCAAACAGGTCGCAAACCCCCTGTCAGAAAGAGGCTGTAATTTTGTGTCTGGAATTATGTTGGCTATTAATACCTTTCACATGATTTGGTTCCCTGGCAGGCGTGGGGTTAAACTAACTAGAGGCACTGCGCTGTCTTAAGCTCTGTTGCTCAAATTACTCTTTAATCTGGGCTTTATTTAAACACAATCTACGCTGCGTTCATGTGGTCCCCGGGTGCTCAAGGTTCCAAGATATGAGAAGTCAGGATTATGACTAGTTTGCATTCACGTGCTTATATCCAGGAATTAAGTCAGAACTGTAACAGCACCGATAATAAAATCACTGAGTCTGCTCATTAACAGCTTTAATGAAGCTAACTGGGGGGATTTGTTCTTGCTGTTATACTTCTGAGTCTCAAAAGCTAAAGTATAACATTATTTATGTACTTAACATTGCATAAAAAATTAATACAACGGTTGTGTTGGCCTTTCTTGTGCAAATGTGTTGATTTTTTTATATGGACAAATGACTGCATTTTTACTGTGAGCCTGATGTGTTAGGCCTGATGGTGTCGCCTGCTTGTCTCTATGGAGACAGGTAGGTTTTAATGCCCTACATCTAGAACATTCCAAACAAAGTCATAACATCTTCATAAAGACCAGCAGGTAGCAAACTGTCCGCCAGAAAGTGACACAGTGCATCTTTAAATGTGATAATAGAATAGGTGATAGCTAAGATCAATTAAATTCAATCAATCAATCAATGAGCCTGGTGAGGGACTACAGGTGGAAATTAGCACTGGTGCTACAACCTGGTACAATGCATCTCTCCTATTAAGGTTAATGTAGTGTATATTGTACACTGTCCCTGACTCATATAAATAAACTAAACTAGATAAAATAAAAAATAACATGTCTCGATATGGACAACAGACTGTGAACCCCTAAATGTAATAACAATATCTGTGTACTCCCTCAGTCGTCCAAGAGCCGTAGCAAAGGAGAAATTCAATTCTGTCAATTGGACAAATGTTTTTGATTGAAGAAATTTTGCATCTCATCTGCTTCTTCAGTTCTGGTCAGACGCTGGTGGACATCTGCCTGAACGGAGGAGCTAACTACACTCAAACTACTCTGAAACTAACCTACTTGTTTACCGTTTCTATTTGTTGGCTAGGTCTATTGAACCGCACTAAGTGTGAATGGTACCTGAGTCATATTAGCATAATCATTCAGACCCCTGGTGGGTGCTTTCACATCTCTGAGCCCGAACAGGCTATCACTGTTGTTTTCTTTGTTTTGATGCAGGTCTAAAGATGGAATTGTAAATAGGGGATAGACGACATCTGAGCCTCCCATTTCTGAGTCTTCAATCAAAAACGTCTGTCTAATTGACAGAATTAAATTTTTCTTTTGCTAAATGTAATATGTTTAGTCAAAGAAATATTTCAGATACATTGAGAGATCAACTGATTTTGGTTCGTCTCAACACAGCAGGTGACGTCAGGTGTAGAAGTTGGACAGCAGGCTTTGACCCAAGTTCCTAAATTGTTTTTCCAACTTGTACAGTGTTCAACTCAAAATGTTGAAAAATGCACAAGTTCACATGACTGCAGCAATACATGCAGTCCTCCCCAGCGTGATGTAACCCCAGAGTATTGTTTCTAACTGTCAAACTGACATTTCTGTATTGAAACTTCGTGTTTTTCTACAGTTCAAACAAACCCGTGTCCAATATGTCAGAGCCAGTGTTGCTTTTGATGGCACTAGCAGATAGCGCTGTGGTTAATGAAATGCTACATTGTTGCTGAAGAACCGTTGGCTTGGTGGATTAGCGGGACTCGTCATTAAACTGTCACAGAATGGAGTTTTCAGATGCGCAGAAGTAGACAGGCTTTCATTTTCTACTGTTCTGAGGGTTCTTTAGTTGTGGACCATTATATTTTATTGGATTTGAGGTGACAGTAGTTTCAGTTTTTTATTTTCTCAAACTTTTCAAAGCAAGAAAAACTCAGATAGTATTTGATAGTTTTACTAAATGATATGAATCAACTATGACCTGGATTAGCAGTACAAATGTAAAGGCTGTATGGCTGTTTCTCATCTTAAAGGTACACTAAGTAACATTTCTGTTGTTCAGCCACCTGCTTATCTCCAAGATGATGTTATTGCTTTGGATTGTTTTTAGCAAGGCTAGTGCTACCTAGTGCCTGCACTCAATTTCATTTTTCTCCAGCAACTAGGTCAGGAATTGGAATGCACTAGACAGTTTGCAAGAACCCTGGAAGTGAGAGTCCGAGCACCAGTCAGTCAGTGAAGAGCCATACATTCTGTGCTGGGAATGATTCCCGAGGCCAAGATCGAGGATTTAAAGCCAGAAAAAAGAAAATGTTTGGTGAATTTTATCCAAAGGAAAGACGTTATTGCCCTTCTTCCTCGGGGATTTGGGGAAAGCTTAATATGCCAGTTAGACCCGTTAGTGGCACATTACATACGTCACAACCAAATAGCAGCAATTGGTTAAAAAAAAGTACCCGCCTAACGTCGAGTGAACAAATTCTAATACTGCAAGGTCAGACGGTTCCCCATGCTATGATGAATCAGGCCAAGATGTTCTACAGTAATTCTTAAAATGTAACTTCCAAAGCCGTTTATATCTTTTTTTTTTTTTTAAATACATTAAAAAAACAAACATATTTAGTTTAGTCCTGGTTTAGAACTGATTTAGAGCTGCTTTAGACCTGGTTTAGTCCTGGTGTAATCCTGGGTCAGTCCTGGGTCAGTCCTGGTTTAGTCCTGGTTTAGTCCTGGTTTAGTTCCGGTTCAGTCTGAATGCGGCGCAAAAGTCCAGCATCTCGATCGATGTTTCTTCTGCTCAACAAATAATTCCTGTGAAGTGATGACGTATTTTTGACAGTAAAGTCGCGTCTGTGAATTCGTATTCGTACTGAAGAAAGCGTAATCGTAAATTTTCATTTTGTGAATCTTCTTGATGTCATAACTTTTCAATTCGTATTCTGATGGATAAAATACATGCAACACATTTTATGTATGACTGAACTCATTTGAGAGTTTACGAACATTTATTTTATGCTCAACTACAGCCAAATATGTATAGATTTCTATCCTATGCACACAAATATTTCTGAAAGCTTTCGTACTCCATACAAACTCTCCAACAGAAAAGTGACACAATTCCCGTTAATCTTTAAACATAATACAAGGTCCTGCTACATTACACAACATTGAAGTAAACGCGAAGAACGCTGTTACCTTCTCAAAAACATACCTGGATTTGTGTTTTGATTCATTCACACGTTTGAGTAATTCCGGGTTATTATTAGTCTGTGTACATCTCCAAAGCTCAAAATGCTCTGTTCCACCTTGTGACACACCTTTAACATTTACAGTTTGGCAATTCCAGGACTGAAATCATCCAAATGATTCTAGTGAAAGTGTATGGAGTTTAAAAACAAAGTAGAGCTCTTCCTGTATTACCACATGACATCACAAGGTGGGACAGAGTTTTTTTTTTTCAGTTTGAGAGCAGAATTCAGCATAAATATACAGGACTTATGCGTTAAACGTGTGTGGTGGATACCTCTGCCACCACTCCATAGTGTCAGTATTATTTAATTTTCATTATTATTTACATTAAGTTAATTACACTACACATAATTTAATTCTTTATTTATAATTTAATTTTTTATTTAGATTTATGTTCTAATTTGAGTGCACGCATTTTAGTTAATATAAGTCTAATTTACTTACACTTGTTCTTTTTGTTTTTTTGAGCACCGGACGGACGACCCTGGGAGAGACCATCAGGACTCAGCAAAGGGGGGAATTTAGTTTGTTTTACTAAGTTAATTTGTTTAGTTTGTGTTAAGGTCACATTATTATCACTTATTATTTTCTGTATTATAATTATTTGTTTTTTTGTTTACTTTGATTAAGTTATTGGTTTAGTTAGTTAATTAGTGTAATTCCTCCCTCTTGTGTTTAGCTTTAGTTGGTCCTCAGGTATTTAAACACACCTGTTCCTTTGTCTGGTTGGGTTAGTTTTGTTCTGTTCAGTTTGATTTTGAGTTACCCCAGTTGGGCCCAGCTTTTTTGTTAATAATTTGCCTAATTTGAGCCTTTGTTAAATTATATCTTTTTTGGCTTTATTAAATTTAAACTTATTTTTATACCTTGTCTTTGCCTTTCTGTTTGGTCCACTACAACGTGTGTGAATGAAACAAAACAAAACACAACTCTGGGCATGTTTTTGACAAGAAAACAACATTATAACACAGATCAGAAAATAGTGTGATATTGGCCATTTAAACTTCAATTCAAAGCCAGAACCAATCATCAAGTAAAAGCCTATTTTCTGTATTTTCATTCAGTAAACTTAAAATGCCCGCACTACCGAGAAATTAATTGGACCCAAACATCAACTATTTCTTCCTATCCTCTCCACTCAATCAGCCATCTCTCTGTGTACAGGAAGAGCTCTTTAGCTACACACTGTTCCTCCTATTACCTTCCCCGTGTTTACCTCCTGCTCCTCTCCGGCCCCATACGCACAAACACACACACAGACAGAGACGCACACACACACACACACACACATTGCTTGTTTGTTGATGATTTCCAGACTGAAATTGGTTGCACTGGCGCCGGTGCAGCCCTGTTACTGTGGGCTTGTCAGGGGGAGCGGTGAAAATAGGTACAAACAAAAGAGGGGAGCAGAACACACACCTGCATAGGGCTGTATAGGAATGTGTCATCTTTTCAAGCGCTACGAGACATCCAGCGCGTTCAGATATAAATAAAACATGGAATATTCAAACCACGACCGCTTCTTTGGTGTTAATGTGACATGCTCAGTGGAGATGTTGAAGCTCCTCTCCACTCACTTTGGTGTAAGGTTTTGTTTTGTTTTGTTTTGTTTGGTAGTGATAAACGCCAAATACTATGCTATTTTAGACAACAGACGGAAGTGGGCCCGTGCAGTTTGAAGCCTGCTGAGAGTGATCAAATAGTTCAGTCGTGGTTCAGTCGTGGTGTAGTTATGGTTCATCCCTGGTTTAGTCCTGGTTCAGTCTTGGTTTAGACCTGGTTTTGTCCTGGTTTAGTTCTGGTTCAGTCTTGATATTGTTCTGGTTCATTCCTGGTTTAGTTCTGGTTCATTCCTGGTTTAGTTCTGGTTCATTCCTGGTTTAATCCTGATTTAGTTCTGGTTTAGTCCTGGTTCAGTTCTGGTTTACTTTTGGTTCAGTCCGGGCTTAGTCCTGTTTAAGTCCAAGGTTTAGTTCTGGTTCAGTCCTGGTTTATTTTTGGTTTAGTCCTGGTTTAGTCCTGGTTTAATCCTGATTTAGTTCTGGTTCAGTTCTGGTTTATTTCTGGTTCACTCCTGGTTTAGTCCAGGTTCATTCCTGGTTCAATCCTGGTTCAGTCCTAGTTCAGTTCTGGTTCATTCCTGGTTCATTCCTGGTTCAGTTCTGGTTCAGTCCTGGTTTAGTCCTGGTTTAGTCCTGGTTCAATCCTGACTTAGTTCTGGTTCAGTCCTGGACTGATTCTGGTTCATTCCTGGTTTAGTTCTGGTTCAGTCCTCGTTTAGTTCTGGTTCAGTCCTGGTTTAGTTCTGGTTCAGTCCTGGTTTAGACCTGGTTCAATCCTGATTCATTCCTGGTTTGGTCCTTGTTTGGTCCTTGTTCAGTTCTGGGCACATGCTCCTTCATCATCTCCTTCATCTCCTTTACTGTATTCTCTTCCAGGTTTCTCTTTTTCCCTGTGTGTGTGTGTGTGTGTGTGTGTGTGTGTGTGTGTGTGTGTGTGTGTGTGTGGGTGTGTGTTTTTCCTCCCCCTCCTTGAGAAGGGTCTATCACCGGGGGGTGCTCTGGGACAGTTTACTCGTTTCCTGTGAATGTTTTTTTAATCTGTCTATTCTGTTATTGACCTATGACTGTTTTGATTTTCAAACTTTCTTTTGGTTAAATCAATAATTTTGTGAAGCCCTGAGAGGTGACTACTGCTTTGATTTTGGGGAATACAAAACAAATTGAACTGGATTAAATACTTAAATTACCTAAAGTTTAAGATTTAATAATAATAACATATGTCTCTCTCTCTCTGTCGCTTTTGTTCTAAATACATAACCTTATTGATACTTCGCAGCTGATATCACTATCATTCTCTGGGAGTGTGATGCTAACTGTAGGCTCTGCTCTGTCTGCGGCCCTGTTAGACGTTATTCTGAGCTTTATTTAAACACAATTTGAGAAAGAACTGACTTGGTGAGAACTACAACAGGTGAGATGATTTGTGCTGTTAAACAAGTCTTAAACAGTCTAAGGCTACGTTTACACTGAAACGAATCACCGTATCGGAACCTATCCACACAGTTTTGAGCATATTTGTTTATGTTTTACAGAAACAAAACTTAAAACCACATGGCTAATTTGCATAAACTGAGTGCTCAAAAAACAGCTCACTATTGTGCGCTGATGCGGTTCAGCTTCTGTCGGACTAAAGGACGCGACTCAGTGGAATATACGTGTTCTTTCTGTGACAGAGGGGTGTTCTGCTAATGGTGAGTTTGTTCTGTGCTTCTATCACATTAGAGATGGTTCATATTAAACTTTTCCAAGATTAAACATCTGCAGGTAATACACATAGACCGCATATATGAATGGACATATACTCTAGCCTCTTAGTGTTTTGGTGACAAATTACTTTGTGGCGCATAAACCTACATCAGTGTATCAGCGTTTTCAGGCGTCCACATAGTGCTGGATCAGATTCATACTCTGATGAATTCGTGGGAGCTGGTGGCACCAGATCGTTCTGTGTCTAGAGCCGTTTTCCATCGGATTAGTGTGGACGACTCGAATACGTACCAGTGTGGATGGGAGCTAAATAGAGGCTCCATGCTGCTGGTCATCGGTTGCCACGACAAGAGGATTCTACTTCCTGATCACGTCTTTACCACAGTTTCTTTTTTATGTTTTTTTTTTTTTTTTACTTTTTAATTGTAGAAAAAGCAATAACTTGATCAAAATATTGTCCATGCAGAATAAATGTTGTTGATAGAGAATGGAAAATGGGCTGTAGAGATGTTAGCTTCAATGCACAGATGAAAAACAGGGCAATTTACAGACATGAGCGTGCACACGGGACTAGAATCACCTCTGCAGGGCCTCTGCAATTTGCAGAATTACAGGAAGTACAATGGTTTATGTGGTAATTTTTACATTTTTATAGACATGGATGATTCACACAGGACAGATGATGATTATAATTATTACAATTTACCAGGGAACCCTAGGTAATACTAATCCTGTGTGAATAGGGCAATAGTTATTCCAAACACCATTTGAACTGACATGGCTAAAGCTACACCAGGGAGAACAGTTGATGTAAAGTGTTTTATTTTGTCTCACAGAGGTGAAAAAGCAATGTCTGAAAGTTCAACACTTGAACAAAACTGTCTGAATTGTCTGCCACTGACAACAGCCCTGTCATGTCAGAGTAAACCCTGTTTTCCTGTTGTTTTATGCTCCTGAATCCTAAAAGTCCTTGTGTTTTTGTGTCAGGCTGCTGTCATGCATGAAGCAATGTACCTCCTCTCTTTCTCAGGGCCACTGTTGAGCTGCGCTCGGACTCACACTAAATAATTCAGGTGTATTTAAAAGACCGGGAGGCAGGGGGCGCCGCTGCTGTCACTCAAAAATACACACATGTACACACAGGGAGCTCCATTCAATAAACACAGAGGAGAGTCAGGAGGACAGGACCGCTACAAGGTCGACTGTACAAGACGAGACACAAGAGCAGACAATAGCTGGACAAAACTAGTGAGCAAAAATCTCACACAGGCTAAAAAAAAAGTCTATAAGTTAAACAAAGGTGGATATAATGTACACAGACTCATACTTTGCAGTAACATCAGTAACATCATACTGGGGGTGTTCTTCATGTGTATTTATAACAGACTCTTCAGTAGTTACCATGGTGACATAATCAGTATGGAAGTTAATGAAGTACAAAAGTAAAAGAACAACACTTACAGTTTTTAGGTATCTGTACTTTACTTGAGCGAATTTTAGAGTGGATACTTTTTACTTTCTACTTCACAACATTTTAGATCTCGACTTAAAAGTAAAAAGTACTTTTTTTACGGTGTGGGATTTAATTTGAGTTGACATCCTAACTTTGAGCAAACCAAATACACAAAAACGGCTAGAAAAATTAAGAAATCAATTGAATCACTTAAAATTTGCATTTATTTATTTATTTTTTATCCAAATCCCTACATTTCATCCTTTAATTTAGCTAAAAATCACTGCAAAATTATTTTATTTTTTACTCTTTTTTTACTTTTTAACTCTACTCATTTTTAAACAGGTACTTTAATACTTTTACTTAAGGGGATTTTCTCTTGTGATACTTTTAGTGTTATGTGAGTACATTTTTGCCTCTGTATCTGTTTGCCTTAAGTAAAAAAAAAATAAAATAAATGGCGCCCTTCATCCGCCACTGGACATAATGCACACATTAGGAAACAAAGCCAAAAAGGTTTTAAGATGGTTTGAAAACTCAAAGAAATACAAAATAGATGTAAACAACACATTTTAAGGAGCCTGTGATCAATACTAATGTGTCTTTTTTATAAAGATGGGAGAGGAAGTGTAGTTTTGTGTTGGAATAAAAGACGTCGATGGGTCTAGTCTGTATCGTGTTAAACTCAAATTAAACCTTTCTGGTGGAGGATCTGCCACCTTCTTGTCTCCATGGAGATCTTATTGCATCACCCACAATGTCCTAAAGTGGCATTTATCTTACATATGAGCCTACATTTATCCAATTACAGATGTTTCACTGTTCAGAATCACCTTAAAACACATGCAAGCTTACTGTCAGCAGGATCGCCACTTCACGAATATGACTTTTAACTTGGTCAGGTGACATCTCTTGCTTGTCAAACAATTCCATATTATCTAACATTCCATAACAGATCTTGCCTAAATGTACCTGCTTGATTTGGGTCTGTAGGATCCTCAAAACTTTTTCTCAAACATGCCTTCCATATTTCCTGTTTTAAATGTTCACTATGCAACATTTTGGTGGAGGATCTGCCACCTCCTTGTTTTCATGGAGATGTTTTTGCATTGCCTGGAAAGTCCTAAAGTGAGGTTTGACTTATATCTTGTATTTATACATATACTTTTTATGCCTCAAAAATACAGCAAAAACAAAACTTAAGGCTGCCACACACTACAGAATTTTTCGGTCTTAAAAGATTTTTAAACGTACGACAAAAAGCACACACCACACATGAGGAGAATCTTATGAGACTTAAAATCTCTGATCGCAAAGACTGTAGCGGGATATTTCTGCAGACCACAGGCTATAAAGTTGTGAGCACAATTGCGTCAACTGTTTCCTGTCTACAGTAAAACCACTCGCTTTGACACTTTTACAGTAAGTGTTCAAAAGATCAGAGCACTGTACTTCTAGTTTACGTACAAGTCAAAACTGTGTTATTATTATTTGTGAAATGCGGTGCAATACTTCAGATACGTGATTTTTAAAACATAAAAGATTGGCGATAAAGTTCACAGGAAGTAGAGTCACTATCGCTAATCTGCAGCTTCACCTCGATCTGCGCTGTGTGGATGTAAACAAACACACGTGAGGAACTACTCTTGCCTTTTTCCTTTTAAAGAACGCCTCAAACTGGATTAATAGTACAGTTTTGTGGACTGTCATTATCGAGGAGGACAATTTCTGTGGATAATGTGGATGACTCTTAAACACTTGACTCTGAACTTCAAATGAACTGTTTGAAATTAATTTGTATGTATAGTGAGTGTGCTGGTTTTATGTACTTTTGTGTGATTGTTGTACTTTTCTCTCTCCTGTAGATGATTTCGCCTCAACCTGCCGAGGGACTGAAGATGGAAATTAGCCACGCTGCGTATAATCTTTACACATTTACATTTTTAATAAGAGATGCTGGAGTTTAAATTTACAACTTCACAAGAGGCGAGGAGAAAAAGTCATTTCATTATTTTCACTAAATCCTGAGTTTGTATCTTGCGTGTCTCTCTGTGTCCATCACTCCTCTGGCCCTGATGCTCTGTTTTATTGTCCGTTACCGTAGCGTTGCTGATGTTTAGTGGTTCTGATCTGACAGAGCAGCTCAAAATCACACTGACACACACACGAGGAGCACAGCGGCTTCAAAATCGCACAGGAAGACACAAAGACGGGCCACGCCTTCACGAACTCAGGGAGAAGCAAATCGCGGCCAATATCGGGCAAATCCTTCTATAGAGTGGGGCGGCTCTCCACAGATATGGCCTGTAATTTGACCTGGTGATGTCCCGATGGAGCTACTATAGATAAGTCATTGCCATACTGTCTAACACTTCAGGCAAGTCAATGACATTTCCGTGGAAACAGGCAAATGGCAGACCTCCACCAGGAAAAAAGCTACACAGCGCACCTTTAACTCTGAACAGATCTTGCCTACATATATCTGACTTGATTCTGCGGCATAGTTTTCCACACTTTTCCACACTTTTTGCTTTACATTTCTAAATCGCTCTCAGACTTTCTCTTAAACATCCGTCCTCTTCCTTCCCTCCAGTAAAAGTGCTGCTGGTTGTTTATGGCTGAGTAGTGATTATGTGGTGCTTATGTCTGATGCAGTTACACAGAGGAGGAGGTGTATTTACGACGGCGCGCTGTAATCTGTGCGGCGCCGTCATTACACAGAGACGCAGTATTTACGATGTACATTAGCCACTGAAGCGTCACATTCGAAAAGCATTATCTCAAATGGCTGCCGTCGAGTCTGCCTCAGGGAGAGAACACTGTGAGTGTTACCGAGGCTATTACTTAAAGTTGCACTGTGTAACTTTTTGGTTGGGGGTCCGTCACCTGTTTGTTTCTATGGATATGTCATTGCTCTGCCTGGAATGTTCCACAGTATGACATTAAACACTTCACATGTATTCAACTACAGGTGGTTTTACAGCTCAAAAGTACAAAGAAAAAAAAGCATTCTGACTGTGAGCAGGGTCGCCTTTCCACAGATCTGACCTGTAATTTGGTCTGGTTTGGTCTCCATGAAGACAGAAAGGTTTAATGTCATGAAACATTCCAGACAAAGCAATAACATCTACATGGAGAAAAGCATTTGACGGATCCTTCATCAGAAATGTTGTGCAATAATGAGGTTAGAGTATTTTTTCATTCAAACATAGTTAACATGATTATATTTAAGATTTTGTGAAACATATTAGCAAGTTTTTAATAGTTTTCTTTTTTTATTTTGGTGATTAGATTGCTTTTTTTTTGTATGGTTTTATAATGTGTTGATTTTAATGTAAAACATTTTGGTCACCTTCAGTGTTGTAACAAAGTTTGATTCATCAGCCAGTTTCACTTCGTGGAAACCGTCTGACCTTGCAGCATTATGATTCGTTTCGCTCGACGGTAGGCGGGTACTTTTTTAATTTAACCAATCGCTGCTATTTGGTTGTGACGTATGTGGTGTTCAAGTAATTGCCGGCACAACAGCAAACAAAGCAGCGAGTGAAAATCCTCGATCACGGAACACAGAATGTATGACTTCATCTACATCCATCTCTCCACTTTGTTTACTGTTTTGCTGTACCACAAAAGGGACCCAAACAGGCGCTTGAGTTTGACATCATGGCTTCACAGCTCTTTGCTGATTGGCCAGTGTGCGATCCACAACTTCCGGAGTTCTTGCAAACCATCTAGTGTACTCCGATTCCTGACCTAGTCGCTGGAGAGAAATGAAACTGAGCAGAGGCACTAGGTGGTGCCAGTCTGGCTAGTTGTAAAGGGCTCTATAAGTAAAGTTTGATTAATTTGACTTCCTTGGACACAGGCAGCAGATATGAAATATGTCAAGGCAATTCCAGTTATGTTACCTAGCAACCATAATGTAAACAAGGCCAAAAACTGTCAAAATTGCACAATAGTCTGATTAGAGTAATTCAAACCGATGACAACACCTTTATTTAACTGAATGAATCTTTAAACTTTCAAAATGCTTTCCTTGTGCTTAAATTTTCCCAGCATTTGAAAGGAGTTTTCAGTGTGTACGATAGAGGTAGGGGGGTTACATTTTTTAACTCTTCGCTACTTTCTGCATATTTCTTTACTTTTCTTCTCTTTTTTCCACAAACTTTCATTGAACTGACGTAAACTATGATAAATGTTTACCACACGGAACTATCCCACCAAAGTAGTAATGAAATTGCATGATTTATTTTTCTAAAGGTGCACTGTGTTATCGCTCTGTTCAAAATGTTCCACAGCATTGCAATAAATCTACCTTGCATTGAAAAATATACATTCTTACTGTGACCAGGCTTGCCTCTCCACAGATTTAACTTGGGCAGGCGATGCCACAGTCTTGTCTCCATGGAGATAGATCAGCTAATGACATACTGTGACACATTCCAGGCAGAGCAATTACATCTACACGGAGACAGGAAGGTGGCAGACATTTATTTTCATGTGCAAATTAGGTATCAAGTTTTCTTTTGTTCAAAATAATGAAACCATTTCTCAATAAAACAGTTACATGTAGGCGACTGATGCCCTTGTAACACTAAAAATACAACTGTCACAGATTTGTATCAACTCTCTAAATTTATTCTGATAAGAAACATTGTGCCAGTGAATAGAGATTATTACTGTATCTGTCGCAAATTTGACTAACCTCATTTACATACTCAGTATCAACACATGAGCATGCAAACTTCACACAGAAATCTCCCAACCAGTGGTGGAATGTAGAGAAGTAAAAGTAGTAAAGTATTGTACTTAAGTAAAACATGTACTGTACTTTTGGGACTATAAGTCGCTCCAGAGCATAAATCACACAAGCCAAAAAATGCGTAATGAAGAAGAAAAAACATATATAAGTCACACTTTTTGGGGGAAATTTATTTTATAAAATGAGAGACCAGGAACCGACATTTCATCAAAGGTAAGTTATAGTAATAATAATAGAACAGAAAATAACAGGCTGAATAGTCGTCTGATGTGTTCATTTAACATGTTAAGAGTTCTTCAGATAACTTCAGATACCATAAACAACAGAACATAACAAGTTTACCAAACTCTCCGTCTCACTCCTAATCACTAAATCCATTGAATTCTTCAGTCTTGTGTCACTTCTGAGCACCTCCTATAGAACTATAATATATTATTATAGATCGATGGCAACTAAGCGACCTTTGCAGGTAATCAGAGCACAGCGTCCTCTTCTGCATAGCTGTCATCAGACTAAAAATTTGTTCCAGTTAGAATTACTCCGGCCTTTCTGAATCCCGACAGGATAGTTGGGAAGTCCAGGCCTTGTCGATCCATCCAATGACTTCCGGGAAAGTTGCATGGCGCATCTTCCTAGTTACCGTGAAGCTGTGTTCTCCATCCCCGCTTTGCGCCAGTCCCTCACAAGTTTCCAGCTCACTCCAAACTTTCTTTCTGCTGCCTGATTACCGTTTTCATCTGAATATTTCACTACTTGCAGCAGGACAACAGCTTTTTCTGCAGGAGACATGCAAAGTAGAGCCAAGTGAGAGCGGTACAGGAGTAATAGGAGTAGCAGATACTGAGACACAAGCCTAGAGCGCCCTCTCATGGCTGTCAGTGTGAACATTTTAATATATAAGTCGCACCGGAGAATAAGTTGCACGACCACCCAAACCATGAAAAAAAGTGAGACTTATAGTCAGAAAAATACGGTAGGTATTTGTCCTTTACTTAAGTATAGATGCCGACCAGTGCTTTCACTTCACTGCATTTGAGAGCAGGTATCTCTACTTTCTACTCCACTCTACTACACATTTTTGAAAAGTAAAAGTTTTTGTGAAACGCCTGACCAATTTATTTTTAACAAATTTGTAGTTTGGGCACACAAAAATAATAAAAAATAAAAAAGGTAGGAAAAGTTATTGATTCAATTGTTTTTTTGTTTTTTGTTTTTGGAGCAAAATTCAGCACAAATCTTTATCAAAATCACTACATTTAAAGTTTTATTAGATCTCAAATTCTGTGCAAAATACAAACTTTTTACCAACTAACTTTTTACTATTTAAGTACATTTATTAACGTCTACTTTTCTGGTGGAGAGCCCGTCAGATGCATTTCTCTGTGGAGATGTTTTTGCTTTGTCTCGAATGTTTCATAGTGTGGCATTACCTTTCTGTCCTTCCAATTTTTTTCTGGTGATATTTTTACTTTTACTTGAGTATTTTTTTCCTCTCTGATATCTGTACTTTTATTTAAATCACAAAATGGAGTACTTCCGTTACCACTGTCCATCTGCTGTTAGCTCTCAAGTCTTCATTTGCTTTCTCCTCCAGTGTCTCTCTTCTTTTGTCGCCAGATCAGGCTGGGTGACCCCTCTCCCTCCCCTCCTCTCTCCTCTCCTCTTTTCCGGACATGTCGAGGTTACGCAAGAAGGATTTATGAATGAAGACAGGACTAAAAGGACGGGGAAAACCTGCCAGACTCGCTCCGGTGTCAGAGTGAAGCGATGGTGGAAGAGGAGCAGCCCTGTGAGTGATGGCTTTGGGAGACAGGAGGAGGAATACAAGCAAGATGTCATCATTTGTGAAACATATGGGGAAATGCAGGCAACCCACAACAGGGCTACACACTAGTACTTGTACTGTTTCTGACAACACGGCTTGGTTTACATGAGTTCACTTTTTAATGGTGCTGTCACGATACTAAAATTTCAAAGTTGATTTTGATAGTAAGGAACAGACTTACTCAAAGCCAATACTATGATGATAATAAAAATAACTCTTTAGACAATAGAATGTGATTTTCAATATTAAATAATAGTACTTTTCTTTTATATTCCCATCTGGTTTTATATCTGTGTGGTGCCTCAGTGGTCCAGGTAGATTCCATACTGATCCATGGACATATACTGTATTTTTTGGACTATAAGTCAGACTTTTTTCATGGTTTGGGTTGTTCCTGTGACTTCTACTAAAGTGCGACTTATATATTAAAATATATAATTCGACATGTTCATTATTTTCACACTGACAGCCATGAGAGGGCGCTCTAGACTTGTGTGCCAGTATATGCTACTCCTATTACTCCTGTACCACTGTCACTTTACGCATGTCTACTGCATAAAGAGCCGCTGTCCTGTCTGGTATCATGTCATTTCAGGTTTCAGATTTCAGGCTGTCCCAGGGGGCGGGGACAGGTGTATCAATCAGGTATGAGTGGATGTCCGGCTACTGAAGTTTGAGACATTTCTTCTTGTCATTTACACATTCGCCTGCATTTAACACATACGGGTTATAAAGGCATATCCTTCTCATTAATGTTTATTTAGCATTGTACTTATTTCATCACACGGCAATAAACTGTCATATTCATATGACATATTCTGCAGATTACAAGCTGCAAGTAGTGAAATATTCAGCCGAAAACTGTAATCAAGCTGCAAAAAAAAGTTTGGAGTGAGTGAGAAACTTGTGAGTGACTGATGAAAAGCAGAGGATACTTGAACTGCAATGAAGAAAACAAAAAAGCTAATCACAGGCTAAAAGCTAGATTTAGGTAGAGTTGGCAGAGTTGTAGAAGTGACACTTAGGATGAAGAATTAAATGGGTTTAGTGATTCAGAGTGAGATGAGAGTTCTGTTCATATGTGACGTTAACAGCCTCTTTTATTGTTATTACTAGAACTTGCCTTTCAAAATGAACTGTACGTTCCTGGTCTCTGATTTTATAAAATACATTTCCTCCCAAAAAATGCAATTTATATGTTTTTTCTTCCTCATTACACATTTTTTGGCTGGTGCAACTTGGTACTCTGAGCAATTTGTAGTCCGGAAAATACGGTACTAGTTACGAGCATTCACAGTCCTTTTTAGGTGTTTGATTTTCAACAAAAAAGGTAAATGCGACTGAGAAACTTGCTAGTGCTAGATTGTGACTGTAATTTTATGCGAGAGGGACTTGCAACTACAGGTGAGCTGATCGAGCTATTTGTGTTAAAGCTCAGATAAGAGCCCAACTTCAGTAACAGAACTTCAGTCAGAGCAGTGCCCTCAGTTAGCAACACCCCCCCAGAGAATATTGATGACATCAGTTGCAAACAATGTTGGGAAGGTGACTTTTAAAATGTATTCCCCTACAGATTACAGATTACATACACCAAAATGTAGTTTGTAACGTAATCCATTAAATTACTTAAAGTGAGTAACGTAATCTGAATACTTTGGATTACTTGATTTGCTGTAGAGAAGCAAAGACTCGGATATCGCAACATAAGATGTTTTGTCTCCTAAAAGAAAATAAAAAGCCCAGACTTTACTGAACCAAGTTAAAGATATTATTGATAGAAGACGAGGAGACACGTCCACACAGCAGGATTTAGTCCTGTTAAATCCTGTTTGAAACATAGTTTAGACCTGGTTTTAGACCTGGTTTAGACCTGGTTTAGTCCTGGTTTGGACCTGGTTTAGACCTGGTTTAGACCTGGTTTAGACCTGGTTTAGACCTGGTTTAGACCTAGTTTAGACCTGGTTTAGACCTAGTTTAGACCTGGTTTAGACCTAGTTTAGACCTGGTTTTAGACCTGGTTTTAGACCTGGTTTAGACCTGGTTTAGACCTGGTTTAGACCTGGTTTTAGACCTGGTTTAGACCTAGTTTAGACCTGGTTTAGACCTAGTTTTAGACCTGGTTTAGACCTGGTTTTAGACCTGGTTTAGTGTCCAGCAATGAGTGAAATTACCAAAAAAAAAAAAAAAAAAAAAGTGGAAACAGGAAAAATACTTCTGTGTAATCCATTTATTTCAACCAAGTAACTGTAATCCAGTTACCACTCACTTAAACAGTAACTGTAATCAAATACAGTTACTCATAATTTGTACTCTGATTACGTAACTCCGGTACATGTAATCTGTTACTCCCCAACACTGGTTGCAAAGTATCGATAACCGTGACTTAAGTCATTTTTGTTTTTCTCATAGGGCTTGTTGTGTTTTGTTTCATTCACAAAAAAACTGACACAAAAACCCTGCATATTTAGGCTCTTTTAGTTCTTCTCTCGAACTGGAAACACTCTGTTCCACCTTGTAATTGCCAAACAAAAGGTAAAAAATAGCTGTTAACTTGAAAACTCAGAATGTGGAACAGAGTATTTTGAGCTTTGGAGATGGAGACAATAATAAACTAAAAGTAAAGAGTTACTCAAACATGTGTGAAAGAAACAAAACACAACTCCGGGTACGTTTTGGAGGAGGTAACAACATTCTAACATGACTTAAAGCTCACAAGAGTCAGTTATGCATAATATAGGACCTTTAACACTTCGCTAAACATAATGATGTATAGCTGGATCTATAGCTGGAGCTGTCTACGGTAAAGCAGCAAAAGTGAAGGCATGAAAAGAAAGAGAAAGGAGAAAGTTCAGCTTTTGCCTCGGGGACTCGCGGATCACCTAGGGGATAATTCCTTCTTGCCTTGTTCTTTTCAGATCTGTGAGAATTATACGTTATAGAAAAAAAATCACATATCAAGACTGACATATTTAACACCGCCATCTCGCTTCTTAACGCATGAAGACTGCCTTTTCTTGTAGAACATGTTAAGTTGGTGTAAGTGACCAAAGGGTAGCTGTACAGAGGGGATTACAGCTTAGAAACCATAGCGGATACAAGCCCACAGGGATAGCAAACGTCTCACTTAACGCCTGCCATAACGTGCCAGATAAGGAGAAAAAAGCGTGAAAAGTGCTTCTCAGATGTGTTGTTTGAACCTGAGTATATTAAAAGACTCTCAACTTTCTCATTGAAACGATCACTACCCCACAGACGTCAAATTGAACAGGGAAATTATTGTAAGGCTTGGCAGTTATGGAGGTCTCCGCGGATGACGTCCCTGAGCAAATTGAGGAAAGTGAGTAATTGTATTTGACGTGATCCGATTAAGGCTTATATTAGACCGCAGTAACAATATGGGGCTGAAATATAGACATTCTGTGAAGGGAAATCTGACTTTTTATTATTGTTCAATGTGATTTTATGGGTAAAAGTTTGAACTAGGTCTAGGAAATGTGTTGTTTTTTGTTTTCAGATTGTACTTCAAACAAATTTGATTCCAGAAAAAAGTAGTTTAAAGGTGGAGCTTTTGCCAACTGCTTGTAAGTGTCTGAGTATGGCATTAAACATATCCATCTTACATTTACTCTATAACATGGGTTTTTATTGACCTGAAACACTTGCATTCTTACTGTGAGTGGGCTTGGCTTTCTACGTTACCCGCTGTCTCTACAGACTTAAATAAGTGTAATGTCACACTGTGGAACATTCTAGACAATATCACCATGGAGAGAAGCAGGTGACAGACCAGAAAGTTACACAGTGTCCCTTTAAGTAATAATACAATGCACATTTCTACTCTCAAAGTCATATTCATGGTTAAAGCAGCACTTGCCCTGAGGCAGACTGACAGAAGAGTAACGTCCATTCTGTGCCTTTAAGTAAGTAAGTTTTTATTTATATAGAGCTTTTCACAGATGCTTTACAAATCATTATTCATTCACTCCATACCCAGTGGTCATAAGCTACTACTGTAGCCACAGCTGCCCTGGGGCAGACTGACTGAAGCACAGCTGCCAATCAGCACCATCGCCCCCCCCAACCACCACCATCACTCAGGCACACATCACTTTCATACTCGGCAATGTGGGTAAACTGTCTTGCCTAAGGACACAACAACAGTATTTTTACAGCTGGTGCCCCACTGTGGCACCTGATTTTCCCAGCAGTCTCCCATCCAAGTACTAACCAGGCTCTACCTTGCTTAGCTTCTGAGATCTGACAGGATCAGGCTTTGACAAACTGGTATGGCCATGAACTCATACTCATATTCTCCACCAAGTGCAGAGTCACATGATTGCAAAATCAGCAAAATGATGTGTCTAAAGACAGAACAAATTGTACTATCTACCTCACTTGTGGTTTAAGGCAATCACTGCCTGCTTAAAGGACCGATATTATACTATTTTCAGATCCATGTTAGAATGTTTCTTCATCACAAACAAACCTGGAGTTGTGTTTTGTTTCATTCACACATGTTTAACACACAAACTCTGCATTTTAAGTTTTTCTCTCAAACAGAAAAAAAAGAAAAACATTCCACCTTTCGTCAAACTCCATACACCTTCACTAGAATCATTTGGATCATTTCAGCCCTGGAATGACACATTTCTACTGACCACAAAGTTAAAGGTAGCTGTTAACCACCACTACATGACATCACAAGGAGGAACAGAGCATTTAGAACTTTGGAGATGTAGACAGACTAATAATAAAGGATTACTCAAACATGCGTGAAGAAAACCAAACACAACTCCAGGTACGTTTTTGAGGAAATAACGACACCCCAAGACTTAAAGCTCAATTTTACATAATATAGGACCTTTAATCATATATGCACGAATCCTTCAAAACACTGTATAACCTAAGGGGAAAAAAATAATACATTATAACTTGGTAGTTCACACAAGTCGATTTTGCATAATATTTCCCCTTTAACAGTACCCACCCAGGAACACGGAGAAACCTGGTGGCAGAATCAGCATGCAAAACGCTGGTCTATTTTCGCACAGTTCTTTTAGCGGCTCGACTAAAGCGGGCTTCAGTCACAGTGAGTTTAAAGGGAATGTTCCTCCTCACATTAGGACATAACTCGGAGCACCCCAGCCTCTTTCTGCGCTCTCTGGAGTCATGTCAGTCTGTGTAGTACAAAGAGGAGCATGCATGAAGACTGCTTTAAAATCTGAAGGCTACTATCTGACTCTCTCCTCTGTCTGCTCTACTCCATCTAATCCTCTCCTCTGCTCTATCTGACAGTGTTCTCTTCATCCTCTGCTCCATCTGACCCTGTCCTTTTTATCATCTACTCCATCTGACCCTCTTCTCTGCTCCATCTGACCCTCTTCTCTGCTCCCTGATCTTCTCCTCCACATCCTTTACTCCATCTGACCCTCTACTCTGGATCCTCTGCTCCCTCTGACCCTGTCCTCTGCATCTTCTGCTCCATCTGACCATCTCCTCTGCATCCTCTATTCCATCTGACCCTCTACTCTTCATCCTCTGCTCCATCTGACCCTCTCCTCTGCATCATCTGCTCCATCTGACCATCTCCTTTTCATCCTCTGCTCCATCTGACCCTTTACTCTCATCCTTTGCTCGATCTGACCCTCTCATCTGCATCATCTACTCCATCTGACCCTTTACTCTCCATCGTCTGCTCCATCTGATCCTGTCCTCTGTATCCTCTGCTCCATCTGACCCTCTTTTCTGCTCTATCTGATTTTCTCCTCCACAATCCTCTGCTCCATCTGAGCCTTCTCCTCTGCATCCTCTGCTCCTTCTGACATCTGCTCTGCATCATCTGCTCCTTCTGCGCCTCTCCTCTGGATCCTCTGCTCCATCTGATCTTCTCCTCCATATCCTTTACTCCATCTGACCCTCTCCTCTTATCCTCTGCTCCATCTAACCCTCTCCTTTTCATCTTCTGCTCCATCTGAACCTCTCCTCCACATCCTTTGCTCCACCTGACCCTCTTTTCTGCTCCATCTTCCCTTCTCCTCCACATCCTTTACTCCACCTGACCTTCTCCTATACAGCTCATTATAAATTGTAATACATGCAATTCCAAATGACCCCAGAAAGAGTAGCTCACGGCGGATTCAAACTGTCTTTTCCAATTAAAACGAGCATGTTTCCAGATAACCACATGAGCAATTATATGTTTACAATGTGTATTACAACTTACTGTCGATAATCAGCAACCTGGGACCTTTTATGTCTAATTAAACAATGATTCAGACCGTTATGGGCAGCACTTTCCTGGTCGGAACGCCATAAAATCATAGCATTATTACAGGCAAATGAAGAGAACACAGAGAAGTCTAACCTCGGGCCCACTAGTGCAACAGAGGGGAAATAATGCCCTCTCTGCTGATATAAGCAGGTTGTGTTCTGGAGTCAGCAGATCAGGGAAACCAACTGTGCCACAGAAGGAGCAGTGCAGACTCAATGAGCACAACACATTTACACTTTCCATACAATATTCTACTGTGAATATGAATGATGAGGAGACCTGTATATTCATAACTTCATTAAGGCTCTGTCCTGGGTTTTCAGCTACTGCACTATGTATTCCACTAGACTAGAGTTGGTGTTGCACTATTCTCTGATCTATGTTATTATGGCTACGTTCAGACTGCGGGGCTTAATGCTGAATTCAGATTTTTCCGTGAAATATGATTTTTTGCGAGGTCATTCACATTTCCAATTAAATGCGATTTGTATGTGATCTCCAGTGTGAACTTTAAAGGCCCCAGTAGTGTCCTGCATTGGAGGACATGACAACGTCACACAACACACACACAACAAGCATGCTCAGTGTTTACGGAAGTCACCTAAATGTTGTAGCGTGATGCATCAGCCAGTTTCACTTCATGGAAACCGTCTGACCTAGCAGCATTAGAATTTGTTCGCTTGACGGTAGGCAGGTACTTCTTTTATTTAACCTATTTCTGCTATTGGTCGTGACGTTTGTAATGGGCCACTATTGGCGCTAACTGTTATATTAAGCTTTTCCCAAATCCTGTAGGAAGAAGGGCAATAACGACTTTCCCCATGATTAAATTCACCAAATATTCTCTTTGTTCCGGCTTTAAATCCTCAATCTCAGGAACTGTTGCCAACACAGAATGTATGGCACTTCACACTTCAGGGGTTCTTGCAAACCATCTAGTGTATTTTGATTTCTGACTTAGTTGCTGGAGAGAAATAAAACTGAGTAGAGGCACTAGGTGGTGCCAGCCTGGCAATAAACACTGGGCTTGTCTCCCAAAATACGGAATTCTTCGTAAAATGGACAGGTTACACGTCCACGGCCGCTTCATTTGTTTGAGTTTTTAGCCTCCTTGTATTTGGCTCGCAGGCTCTTTATTTTTTGTTGACATTGAAGTCAGGACCGCCTGTAGCCACACTCGGTCATTTCTTTGGCAATCATTTAGAAAAACGCAGATAAGACCTCTCCAATTTGGCCTGAATACAGCGATCCCCCCAAATATGAATAAACTTGCTAACCTCGCTTTCCCTTCATTGACTAGACTCTGAGCCTGACGTGTCAATGGGATGAATGTGACCTGGCCATTCAGACTGAAGTCGCATGTCAAAAGATCAGATATGTATCATGTATCATATCAACATGTATGTTTTAGGAGCACATATCCAAGTGGCCTGGGTCGCATGAGAAAAAAAAACAGATCTGTATTGGATATATTGTAACGCCAAACAGAGGCAAAAAGTTACTCAAGTAAAAGCATAACTATCACATGAGAAAATCTTACTTAAGATATGTATTAAAAATGTGCTTAAAGAGTAAAAAGTAAAAGTTTTGCAGTGATTTTTAGAACATTTTAAGGATGAGATGTTAGTGATTTTCATACAAGTAATTCATCGATTTTGTAATTTCTCTAACCATTTTTGTGTATTTAGTTTGCTCAAAATTGGGACGTTAACTCAAATTTAATGTGCCAAAAATAAGTCTGAGCCATACTTTTTACTTTTCAGTTCAGATTTAAAATATAGTGACGTAGATAGTACAGATACACGTTTTCAAATGTAGTGAAGTCAAAAGTATCTACTACAAATTTACAGCGAATACAATACCCAAAATGTGTATTGTAGTTTTACTTTTGTACTTCGTTACATTCCACAACTGCTGAGGAAAAACTTTGGACCACTGCAAAACTTTTGAAGTGTTTTTCACATTTTTAAGACAGCAAAAATCAGGCACAGTGCCTTTCAGAGACCTGATTTTAAAAGCAAACTGATTCCACTATGAAATATTTTTAAGGGTATGCTGCCCACTGCAAAAACTGTCCTAGCATCAACCACCTTCATTCATTCATAATTTTATATCGCGATACTAATAGTAAATAGTGATTCTGAATCACAATGTATACTTGAATAACCGTGTTGTTTATTGTAACTAAAGAAAATTATAAACCAACATTTGAAAATAGGCTTCAACTTGTCTTCTTTTGTGATGGGTTCATTTACCGTCCAAATCACAAACAAAGCAATTCCATTTGATTTTGCTTTGAGCATCCTGGAATATTGACTTGTGCACAAACTGTTGAAAGTCTCTCATGAAAAGCCTCCTGCAGTGTTGTGGTTCTGAGGATTCAACCATGTTTTATGTATGAAACAGTCCCATCTTTCCAGCTGCAGATTTCACAGGAATTAATTTTTAATCCAGTATCTACAAATGTACCTCCGGGAGCTGGGGGAAGACGTAATACGATTCCCAAAACAACCAAATTTCCAGGAAAAAAAATACATATTCCAAACAGAATAATCCTATGTAGACGTCTTGATAATGAAATTGATTGTTACTATGGAAATGTGTAGGGCATTTCTTTCAATTTGAAATTAAAATGTTGGGTGCAGATGTGAAGAAATAAATTATGCACCAAATTATAATAAATGTAAGTAATCAATTATTAATGATTAGAATACATTTGACGGAATAAAAAATACAATTATTAATGATAGAATACAGAATTATTGGTTTGTCGGAATTGGAGGTAAAGTTTGGTGCTCCTTTTCCCTTCTCTTCTTCTTTAGGGACTTTCTTTGCGAATTGGCTTCGTGAAACTGCAAATGTCAGCTCTAAGGTGTCACACTATGTAACTTTTGAGGTTGGGAGTTTGCAGATTCATCTTGTGCGTCTCTGTAATGGTATTTTAATGGACAGTTTGAAAAAAAAAAATCCTCCATACATTTAATATAATGTTTCATACTATGACGGTAAACATATCTATTTTTTTTTTTTTTTCAAACAAGTGTGTGTATTTCTGGGGAAAATAAATAAATAAATAAATAAAAATTGAAAAATGTAAAGCATTTTATTTGTTTCACATATCTGTAATTTGGCTTTGTGGTCTTACCTATTTAGCCTGATTCACCAGCCGGTTTCACTTCATGGAAACTGTCTGACCTCGCAGCATTATTAGGATTCGTTCGCAGGTTTTTTTTTTAATTTAATCAATCGCTGCTCTTTGGTCGTGACATATGTAATGTGCCAAATCCTGTAGGAAGAAGGGCAATAACGTATTTCCCCTTGATAAAATTCACCAAACATTCTCTTTGATCTCAGGAATCGTTGCCAACACAGAATGTATGGCTTCGTCTATTAAGGTTTTGCGTCTACATCACTAAAGCACATGACCTGTTGTTTATGCCGACATATTGGAGGTCAAACTGTCTACCTGTACCAATGTGTAGTATTTGTGAGCGATAAAATAAGGACGCACTGTGTGGTTTTTACTTTTGGGAGCATGGAATCGCGCCCGCCCTGGTCCTCACTTTCAGCGGCATGAAATCTTCCCCCTCAATTTCCAGCACCCAAGGTAGCTACGGTTCTGATTTTGACCCCCATTCTACTTACCGTGGCTGTTATCAGGAACAGATGTGATGGCTTGATGATCAACAAAGATCTCACGCATCCTGCTACAAACTATTTATAAGCCTCTAACCTGTAACTTTTCAGTTCTTGGTTGGTATAGGATGATTTAGAATGAATTAAGTAGTTATAAATATCTGAATATTGGAGGTTGGGCACAGAGTGAGCGTCGAAATCAGGGATCTATTCCACAACCCAGGAGGATGATTTTAGCATTATATCTTTCTAATGACGGCTGATCTAACGAGCTGGAAATTTCGGACAGCACTCTTTAAAGTAGCCATGATTATATTGTAGTAAAGGAACCTTGACAAACCTTTACCTCCAGTATGGCTGTCAAATCTTTAAGTCATGTGACTGCCACGTCACATGCAAATCCTTATTATATCCATCTCAACCGCTTTGTTTACTGTTGTGCTGTACCACAAAAGGGACCCAGACAGGCGCTTGAGTTTGACGTCAGGGTTTCCCATCTCTTTGCTGATTGGCTGGTGCGCGGTCTACAACTTCTGGGTTTCTTGCAAACGTGTATTCCAATTCCTGACCTAGTCGCTGGAAAGAAATGAATTTGAGCAGAGGCACTAGGTGGCACCAATTTGTATCCACGGAAAGAAATTAATTTGATGCCATATGATAAAACAATAGCAAGCAAGTACCAGACCCTCCATAAGAAAAGTTGCACAGTGCATCTTTTCTTTCTTCAAGTAGTGGTACGGTCGGCAATGATGTTGTAGCAAGAAGTTGTGGATTAGGTCTTTCTGAAGCTCTTAGCTTCTCAGGTAATTTAAAGTAGACATATTGTGCTCGTGTCTGCTACAGAGTCATGACCTACGACACCAGTGGACCATTATGTTCTCATTTGGACATTTTAAATCGCAATATTTATCTGAAAAGACTTAAAAAAAAGAAACAAGTCCACTGACCTCTGAGAAAATAAAACCTGAGAATGAAGTAAACACAGACCAAGGGGCGTATGGCGGTGAAAACGGGGTGAACGTCTTGAAAATAAGTGACGACAATAATGTATAGTGCATTTAATCAAGAATGGATGGAATAATGTTTTGATAGCAGTAAAATAAATTTTACTTTTTGACATATTTTATACTAAGAGTAAACTGCAAACCTATGATGACTTTTTCAAATAAGCACTTTTTGCATATGAACTTTTACTATAACATGGTTAAAAGTTCTGAAAAGTTGATTTTGCATGATATGTCTGTTTAAAATTCACAAGAAGTAAATCTACAGCTTACCAATGTTACTGATGGACATATTCCTCCACAGCGACCATACCATAACTTTATATAACTGAAACTTCTTCCAAACAGCATTCCAAGTGGACAACTATACTTCAGGAAGATCCACTACATTTGACACAAAAATCTCGTAAATTCGGACACAAGTTGGACTGGAGTGGAGCAGTAGACCATGGACTCATCTCAAAGCCTAAAGATTGTTTTTCCGGCCGGTCGCCTCGGGGTGGACACTCACATGGATTGAATAATGTTTTCTGTCACAGTGTCCAATGTGCTGTTCACAAAGCAAATGTATAAGAGCAAATACAGCTGATGGTCATCCTTCACGGTCAACGTAAAGGCTGGACCATAGTAGGACCAAACTAGGACTAAACCAGGACTAAACCAGGACTATACCATGACTAAACCAGGACTAAACCAGGACTAAACCAGGTCTAATGTTCTCTGTCACAGTGTCCGATGTGCTGTTCACAAACCAAATGTATCGGAACAAATACAGCTGATGGTCATCATTGACATGGACAATATGAGCGCAGGACTGCAGGACTTTACAGTATCTTTACTGTGAGTGTGAGTGATAAACCAGGACTAAACCAGAACTGAACCAGGACTAAACCAGGAATAAGTGAGGAGTAACCAGGATTAAAATAGGATTAAACCAAAACTAAACCAGCACTAAACCAGGACTAAATCAGGTCTATATTAGCATTAAAACATGACTGAACCATAATCATACATCATCTCTAAGATCAAATCTCAATTGACTAAACCAGGACTAAATCAGTAATACATAATTAAAGCATCAGTGACATATAGGAAAACAGCAGAACAGTAAGCTATCATATTAGTCCATTATTATAGACTAAACTATAGGCTAACGATATCCAAGTCTCACGATACGATATTGTTACGGTATGAATATCGTGGTATGATATTTATTGCGATATTTTGTGGAGACGAACAAAACTGTTAATATAACCGATATGAATTTTGCTGTATATGAAACCGATATAATGGGAAGCTGCCGAAGCGATATATTACGATATATTTAGTGATGTAAAATTCTGTAAATGTTGAAGTTTAAAAAACTTATCTGGTGGATTTTAAATTGGGTTATTTAGGCAACTATTGTTATTCTGCCTCTTTACATCATATTTACAACAGTAGGTTGGCTTAATGGTTTTGATCACATTTAGACAAGTGATGGTTTCCAGTTCTTTTTAGAGAACCGGCTCTTTTGGCTCGGCTCACTAAAAGCTATGGTTCTTTTGGCTCCCAAGTGGTCTTCAATTGTTTGTTGCAAGCAGGACTAAAGCAGTATCAGGATGAACATGAAAGGTCTAAAAGGACTGAAAAGGACTAAAGAATTTTTTTACTAAACTACAGTCAAATATGCTCGTTTTTTTATTTTTATATAAATTTTTTAATCCTAGTACACGAATTTCTCAAGTTTCGTTTTTTAGCCGCTGCCACTGTCAAACCACGAATCTGCACGGCGTGAAGAGGAAAAAATGAGAGAAAGAGAAAACAGCTCCAATAAGGATCAGGCTCCCGTCGTTAGAGCGCTTAAGTGCGTTTCGTCGCGACGGACCATAACTATAAAGAAAGTAGTGTATAGCCTTTAGCCGAAATATGTGTGCGGCGGTAATTAATTATAGCATGTCATATTCACACGTCTGTTCACAGCTCATTTAAAGTGCTCAGTAGCAAATATATGGCAATATAGTCACTTTAGAACAGACCAATAGAAAACAGTCTGTTTATGTGCGGAGCTACAGCAGCTAACCCATAACAAATGACAAAAACTAGCTTCAGAGTCGACATATACTCACGCTCATGCCTCCTCACATCACAAATCTGCACTAATAAAGTCTTTTAATCAGACTCAAACGATTGTCCTTAAAAATATAAATCAATGTTTATTGTACGATACTCTGTTTGTTCAGGGACAGTTGAGATACGTAAAACGATATTTTGTGGAGACGAACAAAACTGTTAATATGCTACTTTTTCCCCTTAAAATGCCTTGACAAGACTTAATCCAAAGAACTAAGAGTTAAACGTGTTCAGAACTGTTATTTCTTCTTGTATTCTGCACTGAAACAGAGCAAAGGATCATGGTCTATGTAGTTCTCTCTGTCTTTTTTACACTATTGCTGCATAACTCTTAATTTAAGCAAAGAGACTTGTAATTTGATATATTGTGATGATCCACGATATTATTGTGAGAACTTTGATTATACGATATTTCGGTTACTGTTACACCCCTGCTAAACAGTGAAAAAGACTGAACCATGAGTAAACCAGGTCTAGACTAAATTACAACTTAAAGGTATGGCTTCATTTTACTGATAATTGTCATTTCTTTGATCTGAATATACTGAGAATGAGAGAAACTGGCTAGATAACTTTTAACCAAGACTATACCAGGTCCAAACTAGTTCGAAACAGAGTATCTGGAGTCACACTTAACAACATTGAACACATTAACCTATGAGAAAAAAAACAAAACAAAAACTAAGAACCAAAGCCAAAGTATAAATCAAACCAGATGTCGTCATGACTAAAATTGTAATATTAAATTAGGAGTAATTCAGGATTAAACCAGGTCTAAACCAGGACTTACATGAGTATCAAAATGACAGATCTGTATTAAATGAACAGAGTTTGAGCACGCCTGTCTCTTCCTTATCTGCTGTCTGTCCATTATTGTACCGAGGACAGAGACAGAGATGCAGACGCCCGATACGACAAGGGCTGTAATAGACTGGAAACTTTTCAATTGTCTTCAAACTCGCATTACGCTGTTTGGTTGTATAAATGCGGCCTGCCACGAGAATTGATGCTATCTCGATCAGTAGAAAGAGACAGGGCCCAAATGGAATAAAATGGATGGAAAAATCAATCCTTGTCATCTGATGATTTTGAAAAACTCTTGTTGTTTGCAGACTGCACGACTTAAAGCACTGAATGAGCAGATTTTTAAAGTTATATTATGTGTGAGGCAAATGCAACAGACTCCACACTACTACTGCGTCAGTACTTCCTGTACAATTTGTATCCAAAATGAATAAATATATAAGGACAACATGTTAAAAAGTACACAAATAAAGTAAGTAAGTAAGTCTTTATTTATATAGCGCTTTTCACAGACATTTTCTGTCCCCAAAGACGCTTTACACAGCATTATTCAGCATTATTCATTCAACATTCATTCATTCACTCTATACCTGGTGATGGTAAACTACTATTGTAGCCACAGCTGCCCTGGGGCAGACTGACAGAAGCGCGGCTGCCATGCCAATCGGCGCCATCGGTCCCCCCGACCACCACCACCACTCACACACACACCACTTTCATACTAGGCAATGTGGGTGAAGTGTCTTGCCTAAGGACACACAATGATTGAATTGATTGTATTTAACTGACCTTGACTATCAACTGTTCTTGGAGACCTGTAGCATGTTTTGAGTTGATGGGGGAAACCGGAGCGCCTGGAGGAAACCCATCCAGACACGGGGAGAAACATGCAAACTCCACACAGAAAGGCCCGGGCGACCCGGGGATCGAACCCAGAACCTTCTTGCTGTGAGGCACGAGTGCTAGCCACTCAGCCTCCACTGAATCACTGGAGGACGCTTCTGTGTTTAGAAAGAGAGATGCGAATGCTCTTATTGATTACAGGCTCCTAGTTTGGGTTTAATCCTAGTTTAATTCTGGTTTAATCCTAGTTTAGTTCTGGTTTAATCCTAGTTTAGGTCTGATTTAGTCCTGTCTTAGATGTCTTTTTCAAATTTAGACCCAGTTTAGTCCTGGTTTAGTTCTGGTTCAGTTTTGGTTTAGTTCTGGTTTAATCCTAGTGTAGTTCTGGTTTTGACCTAATTTAGTCCTGGTTTAGGCCTAGTTCAGTTTTGGTTTAGTGCTGGTTTAGTGCAGCTCTCTTTATCACTGTGTAGGTGAATACAAAACCACATATCTTGTCTTAATATCACTGAGACAATCTTAAACATTTTTGACAGTATTTGCTAATGTGTCCTAAACATTCCACTAGACTTTTTTCATTAAAGGCCACATATCTAAACACAGATGAAGCAGAGGGCTGATCGAGGGTCATAGACTGGAGCTCAGTACAGTGAAAAATTGAAATATGTGCATGTTTAGCACATTAGAATGAGCCATTAGACTTTATTCATGCTAAGATATTTAAAACCACACACTAAATATTAAATATAGGCTTTATCAAGGTAGATTTTCAAAAAACTTGCAATAAAATGTTATTTTATTTTCAATTTTTTATTGATGCAAGGTCATTTGGGCCAATTCTCCTGGAAGCCTGAGGGCCAAGAAAAAATGGTCTGAGGGCCGCATTTGGCTCATGGGCCATAGTCTGGACATTCCTGCACTAGACTATAGCACAATGTCAATGCAAAATATCAATATTCCCTGAAGGACGTCCCACATAGAGAGGTGTGTCTGTTGTGAGTACTTTTTTTTTTTTTTTTCCGTCTCTGGACAGTGACAGAAGCAGACCACAGACACAGACCCACAGAGACGCAGAGGCAGGGAGCGTGGATAATTCAAAGTGACACATATCTGTTTTTAGCGGACCACCTCACTCTTACACACTGTGTGAGGGTCAGACATGGGATTAATAGCTCTGCTTCCTGCCCCAGTACGTAGCCACAGATTTGGAAAGTGCCAATACAAGTCCACTGAACCACTTTTTACAAACTCAAATATACTGTGTGCTGCTAGACACATTATGACATCTACTAGTAAAAAAGCTAAAAAAAAAAAAAAAAAAAAAAAAAATGACACATACACTGGGTTAGACCTGGATTAGTACAAGTTTAATAGGGGTTTAGTACAGGTTTAGTACGGGTTTAGTCCTAATTTAGTTCTGGTTTAGGCCTAGTTCTGGTTTAACCCTGGCTTAGACCTGTTTTTTCAGATTTAGACCCAGTTTAGTCCGGGTCTAGTTCTGGTTTAGTTCTTCTGACCTAATTTAGTCCTGATTTAGACCTAGTTTAGTTCTGGTTTAGTTCTGGTTCAGTTCTGTTTCAGTCTTGGTTTAGTTCTGGTTTAGTTCTGCCTTAGACCTGTTTTTTTTTTCAGGTTTAGACCCAGTTTAGTCCTGGTTTAGTTCTGGTTTAATTCTGGATTTGACTGAATTTAGTCCTGGATTACACCAGGTTTTTTTGTTGTTGTTGTTGTTTTTTTCAGATTTAGACCCAGTTTAGTCCTGGTTTAGTTCTGGTTTTGACCTAATTTAGTTCTGGTTTAGTTCTGGTTTAGACCTAGTTTAGTCCTGGTTTAGTTCTGGTTTAGACCTAGTTTAGTCCTGGTTTAGTTCTGGTTTAGACCTAGTTTAGTCCTGGTTTAGTTCTGGTTTTGACCTAATTTAGTCCTGGTTTAGTTCTGGTTTAGACCTAGTTTAGTCCTGGTTTAGTTCTGGTTTAGACCTAGTTTAGTCCTGGTTTAGTGCAGCTCTCTTTATCACACTATACATAGATCTTATCTTAATATCACTGAGACAATCTTAAAACTTTTTGACAGTATTTGGTTTAGTTCTGTTTCAGTCTTGGTTTAGTTCTGGTTTACTCCTGCCTTAGACCTGTTTAGTTCTGGTTTAGACCTAATTTATTTCCAGTTTAGACCTAGTTTAGTTCTGATTTAGTCCTGGATTTAGTTCTGGTTTAGACATAGTTTAGTGCTGACTTAGTTCTAATTTAGACTTAGTTTAGTCCTGGTTTAGACTAGGGATGGGCATTCGATGAAATTTTCTTAATCGATCGTCGGAAGAATTAACGATCGATTATCGATTAATCATTAACGTTTTTATATTAAAATGATCATCATTATTATTACTATCTGCACTACTAATCTGCATAAATAAATTCAACTTTACGACATATAAACCGTAACGACTCTAGAGCCACATCAGCCCGTTTGACATTATAATGTGTTTAATTCAGTTTTGCGCAACTCTCACAGAAACGAAACTTAAAACCGCATCGCTAATTTGCATAAACTAAGCGAAGATAAAACTACAGCTCTTGTGCGCTGATGCGGTCAATTTCTGTCGGATTAAAAGACATGATTCAGTGGAATACAGGTTAGTGTGACCATATTTGCGTTTGTCAAATCCAGGACACCGTACAGGAGGAGGGAGGTGGGGACTCGTCATCGATGTTGCGCGACTCTCACCTGGTAAAACGTTTTCCCACTGGACACCGAAACATATGTGCTGCTTTATACACTGTGCACATGGACTCACACTTGTCCCGAACGCAACGGAATGCCTGGAATTTCTTGTACAAATCATTGTTAAATACGCATTTGTGCTTCGGTACGTTTCAAGCGGACTGACTGTCTGTGTTTGCTCGCTCCTTCTGAGTGCAGAGAGACACATGTACAGACCCCTGTTTGGTCACGCTACGCACAGCAACCTACATTCGGTTTGTCGATTAAAATGAACGTAATCGATGAAATTCTTCATGATCAATTATCGATTAATCGACTAATCATGCCCATCCCTAGTTTAGACCAAGTTTAGTTCTGGTTTAGTGCAGCTCTCTTTATCACACTATAGAACTGTGTGGGTGAACACAAAACCACATATATTGTCTTAATATAAGTCAAATATCTGTAGTATTACTCTGAAGTTAATCGGTTTTGCGTGTGATTGTATTGTCTTCTATAAACATACAGCTCTTTTCTGTCACTCTCTCTTTCATGTTCTTCAGAGGCATCTGATGATTCTCCCAAAACCAAACTTGGCTTTGTTCTAGTTTCAATAAGGGCAAAATACTCAGCGTGAAGCCAGCTCACTTTGTACCTCCGCCTTTTGTTCATTTCAAATGTGGGAACATGTGACGCTCCCTAAGTTCATTTTTATTACATTTTTGATGCCTGAACTACTCACAAATCTAAAGCTCTGACAAGTTTTATTATGGGTGTAATTTTCAGAGGTGATACATTGCAGCTGATGTCACCAACGTTTCCTGGGGTTCTGATGCTAACTAAAGGCTCTGCTCTGTCTGTAGCTCTGTTTCTCAAGTTAGAGTTTAATCTGAGCTTTGTTTTAACACACGGTTGGCCACGCTTACAAGATGTTTTTTAATTCTGAATAGGGAACAGGAACTGAAGAGAGCTGTGCATTGTATCCTGGAGCGAAAACAATGCACGAAGAACTGAGTAAGATGCAAGTGAGATAGTAGCTGCAGTTTAGTATAGTTTTGTTTTGTTTGGAATGCTTAAAACTAGTGGAAAAGAACGCCATGGCCTGTACAAGGACAAACTCCTGCCTGTCTGGAAGCACCGCCATTCATACCAAGGGAAGTGTGTTGGTTCTCTAAAGCCTTTTCAGTGTGTGTAGGGTGCAGTATTCTTACATGTTGTCTGATTTTTTGCCCTCCCGATTGTGTGAATGGCCCGTACACCCAACAACAGAACAACTTCGTCTCAAGAGGGGAAAGACCGACAGCGCATTATCACCACTTTCACTGAACCAGTCTTCACCAAACACAGAAAAAGTGTGGTACCTACTGGGCAGTTCCTTCATCACGTTTCCTATTAATTGTTCTGAATGAAATAATTCAGAATTAAAATATTCTCCATCAAATTTACATGGAAATAATAATTCCGAATTGAGGTTTACATGAAAAAAAATTTAAATAATCTTTCATTCTCTTCAATGTTTGATGGTCGGGATGAGTTCTGATTGGACATGGACACAAATATATTTACGTCGAAGGGAAGAAAACACACACTTCAGCTGCGACTGGCTTTTTTGTCATCTCTGTTTGCAGTTACCCCACGGACACAAACATGATCCACACTTTTTTCGCGGTTGTTGAGATGATAATCAAGCAGCTGCTGGAGAATTCGCTCATCGCGCTTTGCGTCTGTCAGCTGAGGAGGAGAAGGGAAGAGTGTCGGAGAAGGGAGGAAGAAGACAAACTGAGTCAACGGCTGCTCTACCTCAGCCCACTCCCTGCATCCCGCTCACAAATCCAAAGAGACGTGGATGAAAGTCCAAAGCGAGGAGCTGGATCGTCCGGATTGCATCAGAAGGGTAACCACAACGAGCATGCACTGATTGAGCAAAATTATTTTTAAGAAGAAACCTTTACACGATCGAGGAATAAATTAATTTGGCTTTAAAATCAGCATAAACCACCTACTTACTTCGAAATTAGGTTTAATTCCAAATAATCATTTTCATTAGGAGTTAAGTGTTTTTTTTTTAAAGCAGAATTAATTTTTATTCAGGCTAAAATTATTTTTATTTGGAATTAAAACTCTCATGTAAACGTAATTGCAATTCCTTTAACATCATTATTTTATGCCCATTTTTGTGTTTGTTTTGTTTAATCTTCTAAAAAAAAAAATAAAATAAAAATTGTATGCATAATATGTAAATTTTGCGTAAGTTCCGTGATCAATTGAAACAACCACCTTTGAAAATGTCATGAATAGAGGTGGGTTCATATAAGTTTTTCTTCTTACTCCTTTTCCAGAAATGTGCTTTTCTGTTGTTTACAATTTTTGTATATATGATTTTGCTTCTCTTTGGCACAAACTTTAAAAAGGTTTCAATCATCTTTGTTCTATATGTGGTAATACAAATTGGAATTACAAAAATGTCTATGCTAAAAGATTCATTAGTTCTTAATAAAAGTGATAAATGAGATTCCAAGAGCTTTACCGAGAGCACCAGCCACTTATCCGTGCATTCACCCCTAAAACAGTGTTAATTATGAAAACTGGGTGTATCTATGTTATTAGTTTCATGATTTACAGACAAAATAAATCTGCCTCTCTACATCATGGGCACAGAAGTTGAAAGGGTGTCCTGCTGGAAATACCTGGGTCTGCACATCACCGACAGCCTAACTTGGTCCACTAATGCAGCGAGCACTGTTAAGAAGGCCCACCAGCGTCTGTATTTTTTGAGGAGACTCAAAGCTGCTGGACTAGGCCTCCCTGCTCTCATGTTTTTTTATCGATGTAGAGTGGAAAGTGTGTTGACCCAGTCCATCACGGTGTGGTACGGCCACTGTTCAGCCCAGGACAGGACAGATCTACAGCGTGTGGTCAGAGCAGCAGAGAAGATCACTGGATGTGACTTTACACCCATCAGTGAAATTTATGAGGAGCGTTGTAGAAGACGGGCCTCCAGGATCATGGGGGACCCCTCGCACCCTCCCACCATCTGTTTGTTCCTCTGCCTCTGGGAGGAGACTGAGGAGCATTAAATCCAGAACATCTCGGCTGAAGTTCAGCTTCTTTCCTGAGGCTGTCAGACTTCCTGCTTGGGTTGCCTCTCTGTCTTGCCACGTTTTACTAATTGTTCATTGAACTGCTAAATGTTGTTGTTTTGAATGTATTTATTTTTTAACATTGCTTATTTATTATTGTTTTTATCTCTTTCTGGATCACTGGGCCTCGGGGAGCACATTTCGTTCTGTCATGTGTTTCTCTCGCATGTTTGAATGACAAATAAAGAACCTTGAACCTTGAACCTTGAAATAGTGAAATAAAAACACCAAGATAATGTAGAGAGGGTTAATACAAACATTTCAAGATCAAAATGACGAGTCTGACGGCATCAATTACAGAGAGAGGGGCGGTGATTTTTCAATAGAAAGTGAAATGGAGCCAGAGCAGTGACCATGCACATTTACATAATCACAATGAAAGGTGCTGATAAAACAGATTTGCGAAACTAAACAGAAACCCTTTTCAAAGCTCAGAGTCAAATACACATGTTGTAGCAGATGTAGGGCCGGCCTCCATGACACCCGTTGTGTTGTGTGTTGTGTTGTGTGTTGTGCGTGTTGTGTGTTGTGTTTAGACTCGTACGTCTGTATCACTGCTGCTTGTGTCTGCATTACTCTGGCCTTGTTAGAAGTGCCACGGCTGTTTTGTGATGTGCTGCGAGCGCTCGCCGCTCTGTCACCACGCTCCCACTAAAGTGCTGCTGATCGCCCGCTAAACCTGACAGGCCAATTCCCCCAGGACGGAGGGAGGGAGGGAGGGAGAGAGAGAGGGAAAGAGAGAGAGGGATGGAAAGGAAAGAAGGGAAAAAGGGATAGGGAGAGAGAGGGCTGGGGGGAAAGAGAAGTAGGGAGAAAGAGAGGGACAGAGAACAGGATGGAGAGAGGGAGATGGAGAGAAAGGGACAGAGGGGTGGAGAGAGGAAGAGAAGGATGGAGTGAGACGGAGGAAGGAGTGACGGGGGAGGGAGAAAGAGAGGGATGGAGAGACAGAGAAGGCTGGAGGAAAAGAGGGAGAGAGAACAGGATGGAGCGAAATGGAGATGGGGGGAGAGAAAGGGATAGAGAGAGGGAGAGAGAAAGATGGAGAGAGAGGGAGAGGGATGGATGGAGAGAGAAAGACAGAGGGAGAGATGGAAAGGGAGAGAGAGAGAGAAAAGGAAAGAGGGAGAGAGAGAAAGACAGAGAGGAAGGAAGAGGGGGAGAGAAAGATGGAAAAAGGGATGGGGAGAGAGAGAGATGGAGAGAGCGAAAAGGATGGAGAGAAGGAGGTAGTAGAGAGAACAGAATGAATAGAGAAAGATGGAGAGGAGGAAAGAAAGGGATGAAGAGAGTGAGAGAGATAGGGAGAGAGAGAAAGATGGAGACAGAGGGAAAGAGGGTCAGGGATGGAAAGGGAGAGAGAAATGGAAAGAGAGAAAGAGAAAAGGAAAGAGGGAGAGAAAGAAAAAGAGAGAGGGAGGAAGAGGGGGAGAGAGAGAAAGGAAAGAAGGGAAAAAGGGATGGGAGAGAGAGGGGTGGAGAGAGGGGGAGAAGGATGGAGTGGGGGGAGGGATAGAGGGAGAGAGATGGAGAGAGAGAAAGGAAAGAAGGGGAAAAGGGATGGGAGAGAGGAGGGAGAGACGGGGTGAGAGAAGGATGGAGTGGGGGAGAGAGATGAATGGAGAAAGAGAAAAAGATAGTAGAAGTAGAAAGTAGAAAGCAGTAGAAAGTAGTAAAGAGAACAGAATGAATAGAGAGAGATGGAGAGAGGAGGAAAGAAAGAGATGAAGAGAGTGAGATGGAGAGAGAGAAAGGAAAGAAGGGAAAAAGGGATGGGAGAGAGAAGGGTGGAGAGAGGGGGAGACAGATGGAGACAGAAAAAATGATGGAGAGAAGGCGGTAGATAGAACAGAATGAATATGGGGAGATGGAGAGATGGAGACAGAGAGAGAGAGAAAGAAAGAAAGAAAGAAAGAAAAAAATACCAGAAAATAACAGCGGTGCACTGAGAAACACAAATAAGAAGTATTTGTAAAAACAGTCTAGTTCTATTTTAACATTCTTTTCAAACAAATGTAGGTCATTTCTAGAGGGTTAAGAGGGTAAAATTGAGCTGTAAATCAAATTTGAAACTTTAGGCATATGAAACACTGTTGATTTTTTATTTAAGCAATGAGTCAACATTGTAAGGGCATGAGGACTTAGGCTGCGTACAGACTGCAGCCTGAAGTGACCCAAATCCGATTTTTTGGCCTCTATGTGACCTGTATCTGATCTTTTAATAACAGTCTGAACGACACAGAACCGATTTTTTCAAATGTGACCCAGGCCACTTGGATATGTGGTCCTGAAACCGATACATATCTGATCTTTTGACATGCAACTTAAGTGCAAACGGCCAAAGTGCATTCATCCCACCTACACGTCATCAACAAGCCACAAACGTCACTATTCTGCGGTGAAGTAGGCAAAAATTATTAATGAACTCTGTGTCACTGAAGCGAAGCACATCACCACTCACCACTCTTGGCTACGTCTCCTCATCCACACGTTCCTTTTCAACGGACGTCACTGCCGCTGCCCCACAAAACACCACGGCCAAAAACCTCATCCTTCTCCTTCTCAATCTCCTCCTTAAAACAAGTAAGTTGTTCATGTTCTGGCTCCGGTACAAGAAGAACTTTAAAATCTCCAGGTGCTCAATGCTCGCCTCCATGTTTGGACAACTTCTGTAAACACAGAGCACGCTCGCTGCGGTTGACGTCGTCGTGTCTCCAGTGCGCATGCGGGACACTTTCGGGCCGTTTACTGTTCACACTGGAGTCACATACAAGTCGCATTAAATTGGAAATGTGAACGACCTCGCAAAAACATCGGATATCACAAAAAAATCGGAATTGAGCACCCTGCTGTCTGAATGTAGCCTTAGTATGGACTCATGACTATAAAAGACCAATGTCCTGTCTTATAACAGAATATAACAGGGTCACTTGAAGATTAACACCACAGAGAGTGAACAGATCACTTTGTTTACCAACTCCACACACAGAGTTTATTATTAGTAATGTCATTTATAAAATATGTTTTCACCCCAAAAGCTGCCGAACAGTCCCACCAGAGCCGATAAAGTTTCACCAGTCCAAAGTCACATTGGACAGTCAAACTCAAAGCTAATATCCCCATCTGTGGTTCTCCGAGTGTCCTTAGTCCCACACAGCGCGAGTCAACACACAAACAAGTGCATCTGGACTCTCCAAACTTAAAGCACTGTACCTGATTTTTACTGTCCTCAAAACAGAACTAGTTCATTTAAAACGGTTTGATGTGGTCCAAACTTATTCAGAGCATCTTAATTATTCGCCACGATGAGTTTACAAGCACTTTTCACAACTTTCAGAGACCAGAGCATGAGTTTTACAGTGACGGTAAAGCTATTAACAACTAGCATACTAACCACACACTTCCTGAACAATCAGCTCACTCATTCTCTGATATTCTTCACCACCAATACCACCAAAATCAATGTCTGGGGGAAGATATGTTCACAAACAAAAAAATACACATATAGAGTGGTTGTAAAGTCTTACCTTGCCACCCTGGTTTACACACAGGCTTGACGTCTATGTGGACCGGGACAGTGTGCAGCGCCCTCTTCTGGCCGCAGTCCCACGCCGTCACCTGGATCTCGTACTGCTGCTGCCGGTCGTAACTCAGCTTCTCTGTGTTTCGGATGTTACCTGAAACAAAAAGGATCAAGTCAAAGCTAGTTTCAATACATTTCAATGGTTGTAGCATTAAAAAAAACATAAAAAAAACCACAACCATCAACATAATCTGAAATATGTGTTGTTCTTGTATTTCTTGTATCTTGTAGAATGATTTTCTTCAAATGTTAATGCTCTTGTTGCTAATTTGCACTGTGAACTGGGTCTTAATTTTAAAACCTAATCAACAAATTCAATCATAAAAGCAATCATTTGGCAATTTTTCAAAATCTTGTTTGTTTAAAATGGTAAAAGCGTAGAAATTATTGTACTGGTTTGAGTATGTGCACATGTATCTCCAAAGCTATTGAGGAAAGTTATTGAAATGTTACACAGCATGGCTTTATGGTATGGTTCCCACTCTTTTGCAGCGACAAAATTTCAAAAAAAATTTCTGACTTTTTCGTGAACTGAACTGAATTTTCCATGACTTTACAACACCTACATGTGTAGAATTGATCAGACTTTTAGGGTTAAACACGAAATGTTAACACTTTCCACTCACCTTATGGTTTGGTATTATAGTTTTTAACATTCAAAATACTGTCAGTGCATTTATTGTCGTCTCTTTTAAACAAAAATTGCAAATGTTTGGAAATAATCATAACAGTCTAATGAGAATTTAACAGAACGCTGTAGTTGCATGAAAGAGATACTAAAATTCCATGACTTTTCCAAAACTTTCATTAAATTTACAAAATCCCATGACTTTTCCAAGCCTGGAAAATGTCATTTTCAATTTCCATGACTTTTCCAGGACTTCCATGACCTTGGGAACCCTGTATATGGTTTCTAATAATAACCTTAAAAACATGTAATCTTATCTGACCTGAAATGCTCATCCAGCGTGACGATAAAGTCACAGATCCATGTAGACAACTGTATATTGCACACCTACATGCAGATCGTGAAAAGGCGATGCAAAAAAAAAAAAAATCTCTTGCGACCCATATTGAGGGTTGTGCCCAATGACGTAGTCCACTGATTTTAGAAAAGTAATTCCATCAAATGAAAGAGTACCTGAATACAGTTACTCAAAATAAGTATTCAGAATATGTATTTTCGGTACATGTATTCAGTTCCCAGCCCTGTTCATGAATCAATTTTTAAGCAGCTCATTTAGAATTGAGATAACCGCCTCTCTATTTACATGCAAATATGAAACCACTGCTGCACTTAACAGAGCAGTTAAATCATATCTGACCTGATGCCGCTAAATAAATATTTTCATGTTGGGTTCATTATTTTTACCCTGTCAGGGATTTTGCAGGTGATTTTCAATTTCCGATACCAACACATTTTGTTCACAGCTTGAATTTCCATTAGCAACAAACACCATTTAGATAATATGATGTGTCAAAGGTGGGGCTGCATGTGGCGATGGAAAATTGTACAAAGTTTTATGGACTCCAAACTTCCTTCGCGTAAAATATTGCAGGTTATAAAAAGTGTTTTGGTAGCCATTATAGAATACAAAATGGTGCTTATCCAAAACACAACAGAATTGAATGGGTAATGTAAGGCAGGAACAGCCTGGGGTCCAAAACTTATCACGCCGAGTTATTGAAGTCATAAAATGCGCTTTAACAGCCAAACAAGCCTGATTTTATTACACTTATAATGGAAGAAATACACGTTTTTACTGCATATTCTCGTACACTGTTCTAAACAAGATGCCAGATGAAATTGCGTTGGTCATGGGGCATTGCCAAGGCTGTAAAAACACTATAGTTTGTTTAGTCACTTTATGGTTGGCTGTAATGGTTTTATGAGATCGTTTTTCTTATTTCAGATCATAATAATGTGCTATGATCAATGGTTCATTCTCACCGAGGGCCCTTAAGCTTGTACATTAAGTTTGGAGATTCAGGAGTGAAAACAAAATGTACATAAAACGTGATGAACGGTGTATTCACGGAGACGATTCTGAGTCTATAAAAGACAAAAATATCTTAAAAACAGCTCAAAATATGAATTGGAAATGTAAAACCTGCAAGATAAGAATGATAAAAAATGTATCAAGTAAAACAAACAGGGTAAGCCTAATTCCAAAAGTGTTGTAGGTATAACTACTTTGAATTTGATTTTGTTGTTGTTTTTATTACTACTACTGCTACCACTCTTGCTACTACTATTACTACTACTACTGCTGTTGCTGCTACTGCTATTGCTACTACTACTATTGCTACTGCTGTTGTTACTACTACTATTACTGCTACTGCTACTACTACTGCTACTTCTATTGCTACTACTAAAGTACTACTGCTACTGCTGCTACTACTACTACTGCTGCTGCTGCTGCTACTACTACTACTATTGCTACTACTATTACTACTAGTACTACTACTATTACTGCTACTTGTACTACTATTACTGCTGCTGTTGCTACTGCTACTACTACTACTAATGCTACTGCTACTGCCACTGCTACTACTGCTACTACTGCTACTGCTACTGCTACAACTATTAATGCTACTGCTGTGGCTACTGCTACTACTGCTACTACTACTACTACTACAACTACTCCTACTACTGCTGCTGCTACTGCAACTGCTTCTACTTCTACTACTACTACTACTACTACTGCTGCTTCTGCTGCTCGTACTGCTACTACTACTACTACTACTACTACTGCTGCTGCTGCTAACTACTGCTTCTACTACTACTACTACTACTACTACTACTACTACTACTACTACTACTACTACTACTACTACTACTACTACTACTACTACTACTACTACTAAAATGAGTTCAATAAATCTCTAGCCTTCAACTGACCAAAATGGCTACTTCTTTAACACCACAAAATCAACAACATTTACTACAACTACTATAACCTGCTCTTTGCATAATGGGAGTCAGATACTTCCAGTCAGAGGGACGATCTGCATGGCCATTTCTGCTCTAATGTAATCCTTAGGAGGTTTTTGCAGAGTTGAGCTAAAATCACTAAATATTGACAGATCGAGGAGTGGACAGAGAGCTTTTGTGTTTATGAAGGTATACTTATATGTGTGTCAGTGGAAATACTAACTTACTAAAACGTTAACTTTTATGGATGAAGGATCAGCAACCTGTTTATCTCTACAAAGATGTTATTGAATGTTCCATGGTATGACATTAAACATTCCCATCTAGCATTTATCATTACGTATGTTTCTATTGCACAAAAATACATGCATTCCGTCTGTGACTAGGGACGACTCTCCACAGATCTGAATCATAACGTAATGTGCGCAGAGCTGTGACCTGCTTGTTTCTCACGTGATAGATAGGCTTAATCTATACTGTGGAACATTCTAGACAAAGCAATAAATGTTACGCAGTGCACCTTTGCATCTAACATAACAATAAAATCAAATTTGACGACCCGATTATTTTTAGTTGTGGATAAATGGCCGAGGGGGGTGAGGGGTATTGTTCTTTATTGGCCCTAGTCAGTAACGTAGTAACTGGCGAGGGCTATTGTTCTTCATGGGTTTCTTATGCTCTATTATTATTTTTCCTTGCAAACGATCACAAAAATTTGATAAAATGAGCATCGCGATGATAACCAAAGTGACCCAACTCAGCAGCGCCGCCTAGAATTGGACCCCTATGGGAGTGGGGACAAGCAAAGTTTGTCGCAGGCAAAAGAAATTTGGGACAGTGAGACAAGCCAAAAGATGAATTGAAGTCGACAATATTGGATCAAAAAATCGCTGCAGTTTTGACTTGCTTGTCTGCAAAAAGATTCAAGTCCCTGGTGTTTGGTCCAAATGAGCTCAGATTTGACATGTTACATCTACAGGCATAAATACACAAAAACATGCCGGTGAAAAACACGTTCATTTCCTTTTTCTTTGGTGACCTGTCACGGCCACAGGCATTGGACTAGAGAGCTCACACTCAAATCACAATTGCATGATCCAGGCCTGAATGTAATGGAATATGAAATCTAATAAAAGTGAACGTGCTGAAATTTGGATCACTAATGCATGATTTTGGTCTGATTCTAATACAATATAAAGTATATGAAAAGTGAACACTATAGCGCCCCCTACCATAGACATTAACATCAACATTATCTGACTTGTACCAAATTCGGGGATTAAATTCTATGCATGATTGTGAGCAAAAAGTATATTACGGATATTGGACATTTTTCACAGTTGGCCAGCAGAGGTGCAATGACTCCTCGGAAACATTTAAAGGTGCATTATGTAATTTTTGTAATAGACAAGCTGTCGTTCTGAGCGGATGTTGGGACGAGAGAGTGGGGTGGCAGGGCAGTCACGAGACCCCGGCGGTCGCGTGGGAGGGGCGTGCACACCGGGGCGAGGGCCATCATCGCCAAGAGCAGCTTTAATTCTCACATTGTTCTTGCTTATATAAAATTCATTGCAGTCCAACTTTCTCCGACCCAATTCCGCAGTGATTTATACTACAGCCCGGTACTGCATATAGCACATTTAAATCTCATAGATAAGTGATCTCTGTGGTGCAGTCTCGCCTGTGGACCACAAAGTACAGTGAACCTCCTGCTCTGAGTTAAACGCTCCCATCCACCACAGACCTGTCTTCCTCCGCCACGGCCGACGCACGCTCCCTCATGTACTCCTAATGTGAGTGTTAATATTTAATAACACTTCCACTTTAGACAAATGACAAAGCTGCACTCAGACAGCTCTGGTTTAAACAGGAAGGAGCCAGACACAGTGAACAAGAGGTGTAAGAACGGAGAAAGAACATACAAGGGCTGAGCGAAATAGATTCTTTGCAGCTGTATCAACATTCCTTGAGCGTGTGATGCTAACTGTAGGCTCTGCTCTGTCTGAAGCATGATTACTTAAAGGGATAGACCGGAATTTTGGACATAAGACCTCATTTCCTAGTTAGCCAGAGTGTCGGAGACGTATGGAGACACTTTTTTAAATATTCCATTCAGTCCTTGTATTTGCAGAGGTCGCTGGTGCTAGGCTAGCGCATGTCAATGGCCATAGTTAGCCTGCCACTAAAAACAGTCTTACCCACTCCACAAAACACCCGAGGCAAATTTATTGCCACGCCAGACTATCAGTGTAAATGTTTGTGTTGATAGAATAATGTTTGGAATAAAACTAACCTTGCATCGCATGAATCGTCGCATGTTGAGGGACTATTTTCTCAGCAGCAGCGGAGTTTTACTTTGCCGGTAAGATCGGTGCTAGATGATATCAATCCGCCCCTGCCAAGCTTTCTATGAGGAAGTACAACTCGCTGCTGCTGCTCAGACATAAATCTTTCAAATGCAAGGTTGGTTTTACTTCTAAAATTATTCTATCAACATAGACATTTACATGAACAGTCTGGTGTAATAATAGATTTGCTTTGGGTGTTTTCTGGAGTGGGTAAGACTGTTTTTAGTGGCATGCTAACTATGGCCATTGACAAGGATTGGATGGAATATTTAAAAGAGTGTCTCCACATGTCTCCAACACTCTGGCTCACTAGGAAATGAGGTCCTATGTCCAAAATTCAGGAATGTGCCTTTAAATTAGACTTTATTCTCAGCTTTGTTTTAACACAGTCTGACCAGATCTGAGTTTTAAACCATGTTAAAATGTTGTTACCTCATCATAAACAGACCTGGAGTTGAGTTTTATTTCATTCACACATGTTTGAGTAACCCTTCATTGTTAGTCTGTCTACATCTCCAAAGCTCAAAATGCTCTGTTCCACTTTGTGATGTCATGAAGCTGTAGTTTTCAAGTTAACAGCTATCCTTTTACCTATTTCAGCATAGATTCACAGTTCCAGGTCTGAAATTATTCAAATTATTCTCGTTTAAGTGCATGAAGTTTGTGTCTTTTGTGTCTTAAACATGTATCAATGAAATAAAACAGAACTCTGGCTATGTTTGTGATGAGGAAACATTATAATATAGATCAGAAAACAATATAATATGGGGCTTTAAATTGAAATCATGCTATAAATATCTATTGTTAACGCCCACCTCTAGAACATAATACTGACTAGTGGTGATGACGGGGGCAGAAGCCAGAAGTCCTGTGTATGGATTATGCAATTTTCATTATCTCAAATCCATAACTGTTGAAGCTATTCATTCATGTAATGGTAAGATCAATAACATACCCTGATACAGCAACAATCAGCACATTAAAGGCCTATACCTGATTTTGTGATTCCATTTGAACAGTTCGTAGTCCATTCTTGCACTGTGATAATGCACCATGACAGAGAAACAGATGTCTCGTATTCAAATTATTTCTCTTGTGGATTGATGAAGTTTGTCTAAGTCTGAGTCTACTGTTACAGGGAGCTGTTTGTATATGGTTCTCATCCAACCAAATGAGTTTTAAAATGCAGCTTTATTCTGTCACAGATCTGGCATGATGATGTGACATCAAATGTAATGCATACTGTGAAACATTCCAGGCAAAGCAATAGCCTTGTCATGGAGAAAAGCACATGATGGACCTCCAACAAAAAACATTCAAAAATAGTGGATCTTTAAAGTAACATTGTGTAACTTTTTGGAGCTGGCACATCACCTGCAGAATTAATAAAGTTGAAACCATACTTTGGAACATTCTCCATGGAGATTGATAAATTGAATGCCATATTGTGAAATATTTTAACTAGGGCTGTCAACGTTAACGCATTAATGCATGCGATTAATCACACAATTTATTTTGAGCAGACATGCTCCTCTGGATGGTGACCTGAATGGCTGCGCAGGTTATTAGGTCAGTGATCAGGTTTATCCATTTACCAATGCAAAGATGACTAATGAGACTTATGTGCTCAGTGGCAAATTTCTCTTCAGAACACTCCCCAACGGGACTTTAGATAAAACTAGGTAGTTTGCATATATTGCAGCAATGAACTCTCTTTCCACAGAAGCTCAATGAGATAGAAATACCTTCTTTTGAGCAGATAATTGATGTAAAGCATTTAAAAATGTCAATAATATAACAATAAATTGTATTTTTTTCTAAATATTTTAGTCTTTTTTGTAGAATAATTAACAGCAATTAATCATGATTAATCAAAATTCTAAAGTGTGATTAATTTGATTAAATAAAAATATATTGTTTGACAGCACTAATTTTAACCAAACCAAATATTTCCATGGAGACAAGTAGAAGAAGGCCCTGCCCAAGTCCAAGCAAGAGTCAGGTTTGTGGAGATGTAAGCCTTCTCACAGCACAGCAAGGATGCATTTTTCTTCTATGTTCAGTGCTATAAAAACACCCACAAATGTTTTTTTTGCCAAAAAAGTTACATGATCTTTAAATATTAGGTTATTTTCCATTCTTTCTTTTGCCACTCGCACATCCCATTGAAAACAGACACATAAATTGACAGCTGTATTGGGCTCAAACTGTTGAAATCTATCTGGATTTCAGTTTGTTCATTGAGAGTCTGTCTGCTTGGTCAGGTTTTTGCATTGTGACGATGGTGCGCTGGGAGCTGAGCCGCTGATAATGCAGGATATTTGAATACGAGCGTTTGAGAAGGAGGATTAGGGGTAATTCATGAGAGAATGCTATTGTTCGGAGCCCCATCTTCTCCTCAGACTCAGTGTGGTCTCACTCTGGAGTCAACGTTTCCTCATCCCACCCTTTACACAGCTGTGATTGCTTCTCAGTGCATGCTATTGTCCCTGTAATGCAGACTTCATCACATTTCACTGCAGCTCTGTCAATTGAACACAGGTAAATAGACAGAAATACAAGCCTGCTGATAGAGTAGGATCCATGTTCGATGCGTTTTTTCTGTCAAGCTGCGCTCTCCCATCGAGTTTTGTCCTCCTTATATATTTCAGTGGGTGAGACAAATTATGCATCTTGAGTTAAAGTTTCACAAATAGACAACAAAAGAACATTTTAGATTATGACTTATGATTATTAAACAAAGGCCTATTTCAGATTACATTATAAATCTGAGAAACTTTGAGAACAGACAAAGGTAGTGTTGCTGTTGATCTGTTATAACAACATCATAACAGCATTATTTTTGATTTTAGAGTTTTCATGGCAAGGGGATCATATCGACACCACAAGTGGATTTTACCAGACGGGTATTGCATCAAAGTGGCCATAAAGTGGCCCAAATCCAGGTTTATCCTGAAATCCTGAGTTGAATCTAGCTCCGTCTTTAGCTTTAGCCTGAAGTCGTTCCATGACCGGAATAAGCCTGAGTCTGACCAAAGCTAATTCACGCCTGGAGTTTAAGATGCGCTTAGCGAAGGCCAGAGCAATGCAGTAACGAAATCATGGAAAATGGGCCAAAAATTTGATCTGATTAAATGAGAGAGGAGCCACAATGCGCACCCACAGAGTTTGATTTGGGCCACAGAACTTTCGAGAAAAGTTCGAGAGGTAAGACATGAGTTCCCCCTTCCTCTCCCAGTCGCGCCGTGGGTAGATAGGAGACTGGCTGCATAGTGCGGACTCTGCAGCCTGATTAATATGCCCAGGGAATGAAGTTGCTTCACCCCTTCCCAATGCGCAGTAGTTGGTGTGGAGCTGTGCGTAAAAGTGAAGCTGTAATGGACCTCTTCACATGTAGGAGTGAATGGACTGTAAAAATCTCAAACAACATGTGATTATAAAGTCACATTTTCAACTGTATCAGACAGAGACAGGTGTTCTAACACAGGTGTGTGATGCACGTGCTGAAACTTTTGACCGAACTGTTTCTTTAGACGTTCTTGGAGACAGAGCTGAAATAATCTGGACAGATAGTCTGGTCCTGACCAGGTTTGTTTCCATGTGCTTGTTTCAGTGGCAACTCAGCTCCACCTCTGGTAAGTCACTTTGGTGGAACAGAAATTAGGCTTTGACAAGCCTGGATTGGCCAAATAAGACAGGCTTTTGCTTTATCTTGCTTCATGGAATATCCCCCTGATGGTAGGAGGGGGTATTGTTCTTTTACTGGGTCTTCAGTTCTAACACATAACATATTTAGCTCAACATTTTATTTTTTGTTGGTTTTACACTGGTATATTTGCTGAGAACGATGTATTAAACAGTTAAATTAATTTCTAACTGGACACTTCCTGATACTCACACAATAAAAAACATATAATTATTTATGGTAAATAAGTAAAAGTACACAGCTTACTTAGCAAGGCGTTGTTGGGATTTGCACCATTTATGTCTTGTATTATTGTATTTGAATTTGTTTAGCCTATAATTAAGGTTTGTTAGGCCTACATGTCCCATCATGCATCTAGGGGACTGTGGGCCAGCCCACTGTGAACATGTGACCTACACCTATTACTTTAAATCTGCACTGTGATAACCATCTTGAGTTTGTCCTGATGAAGGCCGAAGGGCCAAAACGCGTTGCCGTATTTTAACTTTATCTGCCATGTGGTATTAAAGGCTTTTAATTATTTTGTACTTTTTGAGTGCCTCAGTTTTTTTCCCACTTTGTACACAGCTTACTTATTTTGACCTCAAATATGTGAAAAATCAGGTACAGGCTCTTTGAACATGTGCGTTGTCCACCTGCCAAAAACGATTAGCGTTATTATTGTTATTTAATGCAAATCTATTCAAATGAAAGAGAAAGGTCAAAAAGGAGAAGACATGTATTTCTAAACTTTCTGACTTTCACTCGAGTTGAACTTGTAAATAAGTCTCGTAACAGACAGTTAGTTTTGTTAGCGCTCATACTGTCTTAGCATTGTTATGAGCGCGTCACTTCAGGACACAGAATGTGTCGTTCCAGGTAATTAGACGACCTGCACTGATGCTGTTGGCTGTGTTTATGCTTCATGTAAATCTTGTTTATCTCACTAATTAAAAACAAGCTGTTGTTTTATTTTCAAGATATACTGTATTATGTATACTTTAAACCAAAATAAGATGTCTATAAGCAATTCCAGTTCAAAAGAGCTGCCTTTTGAATTGATGATATGCCTTAGTATATGGCTTTGATTGGCAGGACCTGTGACCCAATCCATCTACTTAATTACCTAATATATTTATTTTGAAGCGATCACTAAGAATTTTCAAACTTGCCTTCTGTCAATCAAACCAACGCGAGTAGGAGCAGACCTTGAGAAAAAAGGCACCTGATTGGTCTTTTATTAATGTTCAGAACTTTATTTACAAATACAATAGTGAGAGAGAGAAAAAAAAAAAAACTGTTATAGACTGTATAAAGAAATGGATTAAGTGATGTCACCCACTGCGGCGGATCCAGTCAAATGAAGCTCACCCAGGTTTACAAATCCGTGTGTCATTCGTTCATTCGTTTTTCAAAATAAAACCAAAAATAAGAAATTGAAAAAAACAACTATTTTCTTCATTATTTATCTCCAAAACCAAAATGAAAAAATGGAAAACTATTAGTTTTTTCAGTTTTCGATTTTGTGTTTAAATGAATAATGGAAAAAATATAACGGATAATCTCTCTCTCAAGTCCAAGATTAGTCCAACATTAGACCTGGTTTAGACCTTGTTTAGTCCTGGTGTATTCCTGGTTTAGTACTGGTTCAGTTCTTGTTTAGTCCTGGTTTAGACCTGTTTTAGTCCTAGTTCAGTCCTTGTTCAGTCCGTATGTGGCGCAAAAGTCCGGCATCACAGCTTAACTCATGGAAACGCCCGTTATCCGTATTTTTCCATTACTGATTTAAACACAAAATCAAAAATTGAAAAAACAAATCATTATCCATTTTTTCATTTTGGTTTTGGAGATAAATAATGAAGAAAATAGTTGTTTTTTTGTTCATTCGTTTTATTTTGAAAAACGAATGAACAAATGATACACAGATTCTAGCAGTTATAGGAGCGAATTTAGGGCTGAGTTCCATATTCCATATTAGGAATAGGAGTTAATTTATGGACCAAATATAGAAATAAAAACACCAGGATCATGTAGAGTGGGATAATATGAACATGTTAAGACCAAAATGAGGAGCTTGCTTTTTTTTCAATAAAAAGCAAATTGGAACTTGGGCTTGATGGAGCCAGAAGCGAGCCCATGCACACTAGCAGGTTTATGTCCATTTATATATACAGTCTATGGTCACAATGAACAATTTAAGGTCAGAGTGACAAGTCTTGCTATTTTTGCTGCTTATTTTGAATGTACTATTATATTACATTGTGATGTGTGAGCTACTGTGTCCATATAATTTCCCTTGCGGATCAATAAAGTTTGTCTAAGTCTAAGGCTCACAGCAGCAGTTACAGTGAGAGGGGGGTGACGATTTTTCAACAGAAAGTGAATTAGAGCTGAAGTCAATACCCATCGCCTCCTATTTGGAACACAATGGTTAGCAGGAGAACTACTGTATGTACATCCATATACAGTGTATGGTGGGGATGGATTTAGCTCAGTGCAGAGATATGGATGAATGAAAAAAAGGAACAGAAACAAAGTTAAAAAATGAACTGTTTATGTCACATTTTAATCTAGACAGGAAAAAAAAAGATGTCATTTGAGATATATAAATGCAAAAAACAAAAACAAAAACAAACGAAAAAACTCCCCGAAGCCCTACATTACAACTACACTACTGCTACTACTACAACTACAACTACTACTACTACTACTGTTACAATTATTACAACTTCTGCTACTACTATTATTACTCCTACTACTTAATATTACTTCTACTACTACTATTGCCACTACTACTGTTACTATTATTACAATTACTGTTAGTATTACTACAACTACTCTTACTACTGCTACTACTACAACTACAACTACCACTACTACAACTACTGTTACAACTACTACAACTATTGCTACTACTATTATTACTCCTACTACTTAACATTACTACAACTACTACTACTACTACTACTACTTCTACAACTACTACTGCTACTACTACAACTACAACTATCACTACTACAACTACTGTTACAACTACTACAACTATTGCTACTACTATTATTACTCCTACTACTTAATATTACTACAACTACTACTACTATTACTTCTACAACTACTACTGCTACTACTGCAACTACTACTACTGCTACTACATTTACTACTGTTACTATTATTACTACTACTACTACATGTGGCTGAAATTTAAATATTTATTACAAAACTGCTGTTAAAGGTGCACTATGTAACATTTTGCTTCAGGGTCCATCACCTGCATTTCTTCTTCTATGTCATTGCTTTGCCTGGAATGTCCCACAGTATGACATTAAACAGCTCTATTTTTCATATTTCAAATTACAGGTGGTTTTATAGTTCAAAAATACCTAAAAAACAGGCATTCTGACTGTGAGCGGCGTCGCCTCTCCACAGATCTGACCTGTAACTTGGTCTGATTTGGTCTCCATGAAGATAGAAAGGTTTATTATCATACTGTGAAAATTTCCAGACAAAACAATAACATCTCCATGGAGAAAAACATTTGATGGACCCTCCACCAAAATTGTTACACAATACACCTTTGAACAGCAACTGAAAACATATATTTTTTTGCTTTTCCTGCACCCTCTCTCCCCTAACTCCTCACCCATCACCCATTAACCCTCCCCGTCTGCTCTGTCTCCTTCGGGTGCCCTCCACTTCCAGTGCTCTTGAGTCCTGCTTCTTTGTGGTGGCTGACTAAGGCCCTTGACATGGAGAAATAGTGCGAGTGAAAGAGCTCTCTGCAGTGACGCCTCCATCAGGTCCCCCCACACTGGCCCTCACCTCCAACCAATCACTCAAACCTCTTCACCACCTCCACCTGCAGAGCGACGCTGTGGTGGGCGGAGAGGAGGGACAAAGCCAGAGAGTGGACATTGTTGAGATTTCTATGCGTTGTGAGTATCTTAGCAATCTAGCTTTCATTTCACTAATGGTGTTTTTATTCCTTCTGGCAAAGAGCAGCTCCTTTTAAGAGTTGCACAAAATGGAGCAGATCTAAATGTGACAACTGTAGCTTTAGATGGGGTATATGTAGATGGGACAGTAGATCCGGGGGGTCAAGGGGGTCTGGGGTCCCGAGCGTGAGGGTTTTAGAGGTCCAGGATTGGACCCTCTCCCTATTAATTTATATTAGAGGGGGTCTCATGTGAGGCTTCTTGCCCCGGGCCCCTAAATTTCTGTTGACAGGTTTTCTGACCTTGCAGCATTAGAATTTGTTCGCTCAATGGTAGGTGGGTATTTTTTTTAATTTAACCAATCGCTGCTATTTGGTCGTGACGCATGTAATGTGCCAGAATGCTCAGTGGAGTCCAAGTAATTGCCAATACAAAAGCAAACAAAGCAGAGAGTGAGCATGTCTGTCAACGATCATTGTTGTTTCTGCGGGGTGAACTTGCGATTTAAAGGTGCAATAAAAAATGCGAAGTTCATATTTGACATAGGAAGGACTTGGATTGGTTCAGGTCTTCACTGATTGGCTGGTGCGCGGTCTACAACTTCCGGGGTTCTTGCAAACCGTCTAGCATATTCCGATTCCTGACGTAGTCGCTGGAGAGAAATTAAATTAAGTGGAGGCACTAGGTGGCGCCAGAGCAGAAACATAAACCATAAATCAATATATGAGTGCACAAAATTAGATATTTAAATTATACATTCACTATCATAACAGACAAACAAATTTAAATATTCAGCATAATATGTATAACTCCTAAATCCTTTGGCGAGTTACTTGGAATGGGGCGGAGAGGTACTCATAACTCTCGAGCTACAGGTTGGCGACAACGCTCTAAACCATAGACTGTATACATAAATGGACATAGCTAACCCACTGCATTCCAAATTGGAGCTGACTATGGGGGCGCTTCTGGCTACATTGACTCTGGCCTCAATTGACTTGAAAAACTGTGGCCCCTCTCTCTGTAACTGCTCCTCTGAACCTCGTCATTTTGTTAATAAAATGTTCATATTAAGCCACTCTACATGATCCTGGTGCTGTTATTTCGCTACTTTGTCCGAAAAAAAATCCTATTCTTAATATGGAACTCGGCTCCATATTCTCCTCCTACAACTGCTAGCCTCATGAGCTTTATATGACTAGAGCCGAATGTTATGGGTGACATCACACTTAGGCTGCGTTCAGACTGCAGCCTGAAGTGACTCAAATCTGATTTTTTGGCCTCTATGTGACCTGTATCTGATCTTTTAATGACAGTCTGAACGACACAGATCCGATTTTTTCAAATGCGACCCAGGCCACTTGGATATGTGGTCCTGAAACCGATACATAACCGATCTTTTGACATGCGACTTCAGTGTGAACGGCCAAAGTGCATTCATTCCGACCTACACGTTATCAACAAGCCACAAACGTCACTATTCTGAGCTGAAGTAGGCGAAAATTGTTAATGAACTCCGTGTCACTGAAGCGAAGCACATCACCACTCACCACTCTTGGCTACGTCTCCACATCCACACGTTCCTTTCAACGGACGTCGCTGCCGCTGTCCCACAAAACTCCACGGCCTAGAACCTCGTCCTTCTCCTTCTCAATCTCCTCCTTAAAACAAGTAAGTTGTTCATGTTCTGGCTCCGGTACGAGAGGAACTTTAAAATCGCCAGGTGCTCAATGCTCGAGTCCATGTTTGGACATCTTCCGTAAACACAGAGCACGCTCGCTGCGGTTGACGTCATCGTGTCTCCAGTGCACATGCGGGACACTTTCAGGCCGTTTACTGTTCACACAAGGGATCACATACAAGTCGCATTTAATTGGAGATGTGAACGACCTCGCAAAAACATTGGATTTCACAAAAAAATCGAAATTGAGCGTTAAGCCCTGCAGACTGAACGTAGCCTAAGTCCACGTCTTTATACAGCCAGTGATGTAAACGCATTATTCTCGTTATCTGATTTACCCTTGCACAACCAACAATCCCAAATCCAAAATGTACCACAGCAACGGACAGTATCAAGCTCTTTCTTTACAACACAGTCTATAGCAAAGTGACATTTACTCTCTTACAAGAAAAAGTTGGGCACAGTAGCTTTAAGATGTCAGAGGCTGTTATGACCACTCTATTGTGTGGTCGGGCAGTGGAAACAGCGAGCGGCAACTCTTGAATCATGAAGCACTAGTGTCACTCAAGTGGCCCAGTACTCCAAAGCAATTACTCCTCGACTTTGTGCCTTATTTTTCTGAATGGGAAGTTTGAGAGATCTCGAAATAGCTGTGAGGTAACACAAGGACAGAAGAATGGCATTGTTCTGCTAATGTAATATTAACATGGTATTGTATTTGTCATATATGAGTGACACTTCTGTACAGGGAAGCCAGTCTGATGTGATTTACAAGACAGATGATTTATGTGTTTCTTTGTGATGAGATTTGAACAGAATTATTGCTCTGGAGGCAATGTTTCACTGTCCTTGGGAAGTGCAAAACATTTCACTTTCAACAGACTTCTGATAATGTTCTGTAAATTCTATTGTACAATATAAATGTTTTTTTTTCCTTCCATGTTTCTCTAACCTTCCTCCATCTAAATTTTGCTGCCAGACAATAACCGCTCAGGATTGAAGTGTTGGGTTTTTCGTTTTTCTTCATACAAATTCTCTAAAATCACCGCGATATCAGCAGCAGTGAAACGCCATTGTTACGGTTCTGAATGGACGGGCCGGAGGTGCGCCCATTTAGACCGTCGGGCGAAAGGACCGGCGCAGGGCTTCGTGCCCCATGGGGCTAATCGCAGCAGGCACCTGATCACGCATTGCGAACACCCTGATCCGCGGGCTCCGGGTTCTCTCAGGGGCGGTCCTAGATTCCAAGTCCTAGTCCAAGATTAGTCCTGGTTTAGTCCTGGTTTAGACCTGGTTTATTCCTGGTTTAGACATGGTTTAGACCTGGTTTAGACATGTTTTAGACCTGGTTTAGACCTGGTTTAGACCTGGTTTAGTCCTGGTTTAGACCTGGTTTAGTCCTGGTTTAGACCTGGTCCTGGTTCAGTCCTGGTTCAGTCTTGGTTCAGACCTGGTTTAGACCTGGTTTAGACCTGGTTTAGACCTGGTTCAGTTCTGGTTTAGTCCTGGTTCACTTCTGGTTTAGTCCTGGTTTAGTTTAGACCTGGTTTAGGCCTGGTTTAGACCTGGTTTAGTCCTGGTTTAGACCTGGTTTAGTCCTGGTTCAGTCCTGGTTCAGTCTTGGTTCAGACCTGGTTTAGACCTGGTTTAGACCTGGTTTAGACCTGGTTCAGTTCTGGTTTAGTCCTGGTTCACTGGTTTAGTCCTGGTTTAGTCCTGGTTTAGTCCTGGTTTAGTCCTGCTTCAGTCCTGGAATCCGTCCTCCGTTCAGTCCAAATACGGCTCATAAGTTCGGCATCTTCGCTCGCTGTTATTTGACAATCAGTGACAGTTATTTTGGTGAGAGTAACTTAAAAATGCTGCAGTAGTTCTGTAATGCCTTACATTTTAAATGCAGTAATATTATAAGGTAACAAATGACTTTGAAACAACAGTAACAAGTAACAAATAACGCATTACAGTTTTGAAGTAACTTCCCCAACAGTGCTCACCGTTGCGGTCGATGGCGAACGGCGTGTTGCTGGTGCTGATCTGGTAGTTGCAGATCTGGCTGTACTGAGGAGAGCAGTCCTGGTCTGTGGCCTCCACCTGCAGAATGCTATCGTAGATCTTTCCCTCTGTGACTGCAGCGTGGTACTGAGGCTCCCGGAACACAGGCGCAAACTCATTCACGTCATTCACCTGGATGTGCACCACCGCTCTGTGCACAAAGGGGAGAAACACACGGTTAAAGTCAGACTGAAGGACAAAATAAGAATACTCAAATGGAAGTACAAGTAGTGGTACAAACTAAAAATGTAACTGTCTTGACATAATATCAAACTTATAATTACACTTTTATTATTGTTGTAGTACTTGAAAGTGCCACATGGATGTGCTTCTCTTATTTACTATGTATTGAACAGTCACAGGTAAGACTTGCTGCAGTGCTGTGTCATAGAGACGCATACACCTCTGTGCTACAACCCGAGTGACATGTATAATCACGGCCTTATCTTGATTGATTGTTTGATATTGATTGAAAGATCAATACTAATTGAGACCTGGCATTGGTTTCTAAGTGTGTAATAAACCAAGTATCCATGGACATCTGCAGGTCTTTGCTCTTCTCTCAGCTTTCCCCGAGGCACATGCTAAAGGATATATGGCCTGACCACTAGGCCTCTAACGATAATCAATAACTTTTAACGAGCTTGATAACTTTTCCGGCCATGATAATTTCTATTTGCATGTTTGTTTGTTTTCCTCGTCTCTCTCTCTACCAATGAGTCTGAATGTCTCCTGTTGCTCTCTACTGACTCCTCTCGTTTCCTTATTGTAATGACTCTTGAATGCACATGTCAGCATAGACCGTACGGACAGATTATTTGTTCATCAACACAGCAGATGTGCGCATAGCCTGAGTGCAGAAAGTGCCGCTGTCTGTGGCGGTTAACACAAAGCCGCAACTCTAGCTAGTGCTGCCGTCAGAGCACCAAAACATCATCAAGCCACTTAATACTTAGACAACCAAATCTGTGTATCATTCATTCATTCATTTTTCAATATAAAACCAAAAATAAGAAAATTTAAAAACAACCGTTTTCTTCATTATTTGTCTCCAAAACCAAAATAATGATTTGTTTTTTCAATTTTTGATTTTGTGTTTAAATTAATAATTGAAAAAACTGAAAACGGCCGTTTCCCGTTTCCGTGACTTAAACTGTGATGCCAGACTGAACCAGGGCTAAACCAGGACTAAACCAGGGACTAAACTGTTTTCAGTCCTGGTCTGATCCCAGTCTCAGTCCCGGTCTGGTCCCGGTCTGGTCCCGGTCTGGTCCGGTCTGGTCCCGATCTGGTCCCGGTCTCAGTCCCTGTCTGGTCCCGGTCTCAGTCCCAATCTGGTCCCGCTCTGGTCCTGGTCTTAGTCCCGGTCTCAGTCCTGGTCTGATCCCAGACTCAGTTCTGGTCTGGTCCCGGTCTAAGTCCTGGTCTCAGTCCTGGTTTGATTCTGGTCTCGGACCTGGTTTAGTCCTGGTTCAGTCCTGGTTCAGTCCTCGTTCACTCCGTACGTGGCGCAAAAGTCCATCACAGTTTAAGTCAAGGAAATGGGAAACGGTCGTTATCTGTTTTTTTCCATTATTCCTTCAAACACAAAAACGAAAACTGAAAAAACAAATCGTTATCAGTTTTTTTCATTTTGGTTTTGGAGACAAATAATGAAGAAAATATTTTTTTCATTTTCTTATTTTTGGTTTTATATGGAAAAACGAATGATACATGGATTCAACCAATTCATTTAAGCAGATATGCATTACTCTTGAATGTAATATATTCATGAAAGAGGTTTCAAATGCAAAAATGTAGTTATTACCCAAACATCGGTTCAGATCTGTCAGAAAGAAACTAGAATTTAACAACTAGAGCACAACATTAAATATGAGGTCTACGACTACAAAAACACACACTGTACAGCCTTTCCATGTTCACAGTCTCGCCCAGCCTCCATAAGGTACCACAAATCAATCACTATGTAGTTAGTCATTATACAGTGACATGCGTGTTCCAGGAAACCACATTTTAATGAATTCAATGTTCTTCCATGAAAAGTCCAGTTTCCTGTAGATTAAAGTGAGTCTTTTATATCCACATAGGCTCTAAAGCTGTTTGCTCTGGTTGGACATGGACATATACGAGATAGTACAAAGTTGGTCCCTCATTACCGCGCCTCATCAGATCGTGGTTGTGTTAAAGGGTCAGGCTCACGGCAGGGGGGTGATCTGCAATGGTGATTCAGTTTGTTAACCTCAAATCACATTTCCATCCACTGCCCTCGCCTTTAATTACTCCGATCAGGCAAAACATTATACACACAGGAAGGTCGAGTGAAAAAACGGTTAGGTATTTATCCTGGCACCTGCTATGAGAGGGAGTTCTGTTTAAAGGGGTAAGTGGACATTTTGTTCTGGAAATACATAGAAATGGCTCATCTTAGTCAATATTTGAAAAGTATACATAAGTGGTGGTTTAGACCTGGGTAAGGCCTGGTTTAGTCCTGGTTTAGTTCTCGGTAAAAACCTGTTTTAGTCCTGGTTTAGACCTGTTTCAGTCCTGATTTAGTTGTGGGTTAGACCTGGTTCAGTCCAGATCAGAGTTAGACCAGGTTGAGTCCTGGTCTAGTCTAGTCTGTCCTGGTCTAACCCTGGTCTAGTCTAGTCTAGATTAAAACAATTTTAGTCCTGGTTTAGTTCAATGTAAGACATGGTTCAGTCCTGGTTTAGTTCTAGATTAGAACTAGTTTAGTCCTGGTTTAGTTCTGGGTTAAACCTGGTCCAGTCCTGCTCTGGGTTAGACCTGGTTGAGTCTTGGTTTCCTTTCTGAGTATGACCTAGTTTAGTCCTGTTTTAGTCCTGGCATTAGACCTGGTCCAGTCCTGGGTTAGTTCTGGATTAGAACTAGTTTAGTCCTGGTTTACTTCTGGGTTAGACCTGGTTCATTCCTGGTTTAGTTCTGCATTAGACCTTATTCAGTCCTGGTTTAGATCTGGGTTATACCTGGTTTAATCCTGGTTTAGTTCTGAGTAAAACCTAGTTTAGTCCTAGTTTAGTTCTGGGTTAGACCTGGTTTAGTCATGGTTTAGTTCTGGGTTAAACCAGGTTCCGTCCTATTTTACAGCAGTTCTGGGTTTGACCTGGGTTAGTCCTGGTTCAGTCCTGGTGTAGTTCTGTATTAGACCAGGTTTACTTCTGGTTTAGTTCTGAGAAGACGTAGTTTAGACATGGTTTAGTCCTGATTTAGCTCTGGGTTAGACCTAGTTTAGTCCTGGTTTAATTCTGCATCTGATCTGCTCCAGTCCTGGTTTAGTTCTGGATTAGACCTGGTTTAGTCCTGGTTTAATTCTGAGAAGAAATTTAAATTACTTAATGACTCAAAGATGATTTTGACAGAATGAAGAATGCACTGCAAATACTGAAATAATAGTAATTTAGTCCTGTTAAAAATAGATACATATAGGGTATTCATATTTGCGCTCGGCATTTGACCCAATTAACAAAGCCGTCTTACTGTGAGCGAAAATTCTACTCTTTGAGAACGATCATTGTCCTTTAGTCACTCCCACAAACGCATTGTAGACAGCACTAATGAATCACTGCTTAAATGGTCTCTGGGTACTTTTTCATGTTAACTCACACATATTGAAGCCAGAAAACAGTGCATCCATCAAGTCACAATGTCTTCATCAATACTGAGACGCAGCCAGAAGGCACAGAAGCGTTCAATCCATGGCTAGCTTCATAAAATGACAATAGGAGATAGATGGTGATTGTACTGAGGATTGTTCTAGTGCTCATATTGGCAGTTCGTTGTAATACTTTAGCTTTACGACACAAGGGGGAGCCGATGAGTGCGTTGTTTATGGCATTAGCTGGTGGCGATGGCAGTCACTGTGAAAATGCCCCATTAAAATAAGCACTAACTGTCGATGTTTAAAGCGGGTGGCAGCGAAAGACGGTGGATAGAAGAGGTACAGAGAGGGTAAGTGGGTTCTGTCTGCTGTCTTATCTCACAGCTTCATGAGTTTGGTGAATGTTTGTTTGTATGTTTCATTTTGCAAGAAGTAAATTGGATTTGACTGGATATAACCGTTTTGGGTTCAGTTCTTTGACAGATAATTTCATGCTGTTTACCTTAGAAAAGAGGTGAAAATCGGTCTACAGCTGTAGAGTCGGACAATAATGCACAGTATTATTATCACTGACAGGTACTACTATAGGTCACTACTACTACTACTGCTACTACAACTACAACTATTATCACCACTACTATCACTACTACTACTACCTACTAGAGCCCGACCGATATGGCCGATATGAAACCGATATAATGGGAGATGTTGCTGCCGATAGCCGATATAATCGCCGATATATTTAGTGATGTAAAAATTCACTGTAAATGTTGAATTGTTTAAAAAACTTAGGTTTGGCTCTGGTGGATTTTAAATTGGGTTTATTTAGGCAACATTTATTGTTATTCTGCCTCTTTACATCATATTTACAGACAGTAGGTTGGCTTAATGGCATTTTTGCATCACATTCTAGACACTAGTGATGGTATTCCAGTTCTTTTTAGAGAACCGGCTCTTTTGGCTCGGCTCACTAAAAGCTGCTGGTTCTTTTGGCTCCCAAGTGGCTCTTCAGATTGTTTTGTTGCAAGCAGGACTGAATCAGGACTGAACCAGGTCTAAACCAGGACTGAAAAAGGACTAAACCGGGACTTATTTATTTTATGCTAAACTACAGTCAAATATGCTTTTTTTTTTTTTTTTTTTTTTTTAATCCTACGTACACGCAAATTTCTCAAAGTTTCGTTTTGAGCCGCTGCCGCTGTCAAACCACGAATCTGCACGCGGCGTGAAGAAGAAAAAAGTGAGAGAAAGAGAAAACACGGCTCCCAATAAGGATCAGGCTCCCGTCGTTCCCTTCAAAGAGCCGGTTCTAAGAGTCATTTCGTTCGCGACGGACCCATAACTAGTAAAGAAAGTAGCGCTATTAGCCTTTAGCCGTAAATACGTGCGCGCCGCGGTAATTAATTATATGCGCAAATGTCATAATTCACACGTCTATTCACAGCTCATTTACATATCAGTGCAGGTCCAGTAGCAAATATACGGCCAATATAGTCACTTTAGAACAGACCTGTTTATGTGCGGGAGCTACAGCAGCTAACCCATAACAAATGACAAAAACTAGCTTCAGAGTCGACATATTTCCAACACTCACCGCTCACACAGGCTCCTCCTCACATCACAAATCTGCACTAATAAATGTCCTTTTAATCCAGACTCAAACCGATTGTCCTTAAAAAGAATATAATCTCAGTGTTTGGATCTGTGTCTGCAGGTGTAAACAAACACACGTGAGTGACGCGACTCTGTGGTGTGTTCAGGGACAGTACAGACACACACAGACAAATGACTCCGTAGATAAATACTGATGCGGAGCCACATATTAGGACATTTATCTGTCTGTAAATTGGATTAAATGAACAGAATGTAGAGAGTCTAAGCTTTATAACGAGGTATAACATGCCCACGTGAAATATCGGCCCCTATCAGCAAGCATATCGGCCGATAGCCGATAATATCGGCCAACCGATATATCGGTCGGGCTCTACTACCTACTACTACTGTACTGTTGCACCCAACGTGACCCCGTGTCCTGATACATGCCTCACAAATTTTGGACTTATGGTCACTGCGCAATGCATACTGGGAAGTATGTTTGTTTTTCCAGTGGGATGCGTCTATTGACAAAGCCAGTCTTTTCTAGTCTTTTGAACCATATCGCTTTTGTTTCTGGTTCTGATATTGTCATATTTTAGTTATGGGATTCGGACATCGTAATTGTGTGGTTGTTGGATGTCCTAACAGCGGAAAACGACTTGAGAAATGGGCTTTGGAAAGTTTGTGAACTCCATAAATGCACAGCATTATTAAATTAAAATGTCAAAACAGTAAAAAAAAAATAAAAAAATTCTCTATTTCAAAACAGTAAAAAATGTATTTGAATATTCTCTATTTTGAAGCCTTCAGTCACCATATTTAGATAGTTTCTGGTTAAGAGTGTATTTTAAAAATCTCAATGTACAATAGAACTAATTGTTTGACTAGTAAATTAGTAAAGTCATAATACATTTCTACTTCTACACAAACTCAGTGAAGCTTTGTTACCTTGGCCAGTCGTGCAGAAGACCAAGTATATTATCACATCTTTTAACGAGTTGTATATATAGAAAGTAATTTTACAGCCCTGTTCAGAGTTAATGTAGTGGTAATGATAATCAAAGTGAACCTTGAATCCACAAATTAAGTGTGAAATGACTCTAGGCTAATTTAGAGGGCGCTGTTTGGACACTGTGCCAGAAGCTGTAAAAGTTTAGAATAGAAAGAACACAGACAAATGGACAATGGGAATAATTAGAACATCCCCGAGTCTGACCAAGGCTGCAGTTATATCACAAATCCCCCTAGTGGTGAGAGTATCTGGGGTAAAACATATTCCATTATTTTGCATGGGGCTGCCGGTCATAACAGAGAATATGTTCTACTGATACTTTGCAGTGACATCATGCTGGGGGTGTTCTACATTTATCCTATCTGTTAAAATAAAAATCTGATCAAAGTCTAACTTGAGTAACAGAGCTTCTAACAGTGCAGTGCTTTCAGTTAGCTTCACAACCCCAGGGAATGTTGATGAGATAAGATGCAAAGTATCAATACGGATTACAAAGCCGTTTTACGGATTACAAAGTCTCCCAGAGAAGTGCAGTGTTGATTTGTTGGTCTCGTGAACATTTTACGCAAATCAACGGACTTTATTTATTTATAGTGGCAAAACTTTTCTCAAATTCGTCATTTAAAAGAATGTAATTCCCACTAAAATGGAAGTGCCACCACACAGAAAGAGTGGTTTTGTAGACTAAAGTGGGTAAAGTGGAATTGGTAGTTTTCAGATTCTACAATGTGATGATATCGTATTCCCAACTGGGGTGCAAGGGCCAGATTTCCCTATTGATTACATTGTACTTTGTCATGAAATATCCAAAAGGTAAACTCACAAATGCTGGTATTTTCTAGGGGTGTAATGGTAAGTGTATTTGTGCCGAACTGGTACAGAACATTTGATTTGGTGCGCGGCTGTGTACGAGTGAGTTTGTGCAATTTGTGTGTGTTTACATTCCGCCCCTACATGAGCAGCTACGTGGAAGGTTCGGCTCTTTAATATTCATGAGTGATTTCGTCCGTGATTGGGGTGGCAGTGTTTCCCGCAGTTCTTTATAGTTAGGGCGTGCCTTGACAACAACTGCCCCCCGCCTTGAGTACGTCCCTCCGAACCACGTAAATCCTCGCAAAACTACGGCTGTCGCGCCCTGGTCCTCACTCTCGCCTTTCGTCAGCACGTAATCTTAAAACTCACTGTATTACCACATAATTTTGCACCATTTTGCATTTAACAATTTTAATTTGTGTTAATTAATATTGGCCTAAAGAATGCTGTGGTGTCATCTGAAACCCAGCAATAAGGTGAATGAGCAAACAACTGGGCATAACAAATTAAGTTTTTTCAACAAAAACTTTTTCCAGATTGAATTGAAAACTTTTTTTTTCCATTTATTGATCAATCACAATTTCTGTTTCAGTTTTATTCTTCTACAGGTATTAATAATTATTTCTTGAACGTAAGCAAGACTTTTAATACTCAAGTCTCAAAAATGCATACTTCTATTGACAAAGACCTCTCTTAATGAACACTCAAGCTCATTATTGACGACCACACTCTTCTCTCTTTCGAATGGGTCAAAAGTCCTACAAATGGCTACCACAAATGCAAAAGTGTGACTGGTTTTTGATCGTAAAATCTGAACAGACTCTTAGAACTTGGTTAATCTGGTCTGTCTTGGGCTCTTCTGCTTAAGTTTGTGTTAATATAAAGTTTTTTGTTCATCGTGCACTTTATTACTCCAAATTGATGAGCTCAGCAAACCTCCCTGAGCCAGCCTTGTTCTGCCATATTAATGATATTTACCCCCTGCCTGACACTCCCCCCAGTGGCGAGGAGGAGAACATATGCTCCACACTCCGGGCGCTTGTACTAAATAACTTTTGCCCTGCACGCCATAGCAGCCTTCACAACACAACAACAGAAGCAGCTATGCGCAAAACGTGACGACACAACTGTCTTAGGTTTGTGGTAAAATAGAGCTGAGTCAGTTTAAAGGTGCATTGTGTAACTTTTCTGGTTTATGGTCTGTCTGTATGTCTGTTTTTCTAGCTATTTTGAGCTAAAGACCACCTGTAATTCAATAAGTATAAGGTAGAGCTGTTTAATGACATACTCTGGAACATTTCAGATAGATCAATGACATATAGAAATGAAACAAGCAGGTGACTTGTGAGGACCATTTGTGAGGCTGTGGAAAATACTCAAATTTGTCCCAAAAAATATCGGCATGCTCTGTATTCTCAACAATTACTTTTGGCTTTGGTCATGAAAAAAAAAAAAACGGTCGATTTCTATTCAGTACTTTGCGAAAATTTGAGTCTGGTCACTGTTGAATCTCCCGTAGTTCAGATGGGTGTGATTGACAGGTGGATTAGCCAATCAGGGACATGCATGGTCTGTATGAAAACGTACAAAAGTATTGCTGTTTAGAAGGAAAAAATATCACAGGAGACTGAAAAACATTGTGGATTTCTGCGGAGCAAAGCACTAAAGTGCTAATCTGACGTGAGAGAAATATGATTTTGTTCAAAATGATGCGTGACCAATGAGCTCCTTCATTTCACATGGATCACTGAAATAAACAAATCTGATTGGACGGTTGTATTTGAGCCTGGTGACAGAGGGAGTGGTAACCAGACTGATAACACTCTGTATAAAACATACAGAGAGAGAATTCTGGACATGAACAGGTAAAAAATTTGGCACAGTTGTGAATATATTATTGCAAATTCAGGATGTTTTTTTTTTTTTTTGTGCCTTTTCGCCCATGGCTCACATCTGGCTGCAACCGACAACACTCTCTGCAGGGTTAGTTTGTGTTTTCATGTATCTGGAGTGCAGCCAAGCAATGCCCACAGCTCTCATGTATCTCCCTCTGAGCACTACTTCATAAGCAGAATACTCCACTAAACAGCAGGAGGCTAAATGACCCCCCAGGCCTTCATGTGGGATCACAGTATTACACAACTCAGTGAATACATAGTCACAATGCCAAGCGTTCAAGTGCACATCACAGGTTTTCATGTTTTTTTTTTTTTTATTATTATTTGATTTGGTGGGATAGTACTTGTGGTAAATATTCATCATGGTTTAACATGGGCGTACATATGTGATCAAAACTCAAAGTTCCATCCAAATGCAGCAACAATTTACATCTTTAAGAGAGGCATTTTTTTCTGGTAAACATTAATTCAACAAAAAAAGAAAGTGCTGTTAATAATTTTATTTGTCTAATCATAATATAGTGTAACATTTTGATGTCAAATATATGCAAGATAGTGTATATGGATTTTTTGTTGTTGTTGCTTTGACAGCTCTCAAACCCTTGGCCTTCTCTCAATGGGCTTCTTAATGAAGTCTCAGGAAATGGTTTTCACTTCACAGCTGTTTGCCTTGTCAGGGTCAAGAAATGCCAAGAGCACAAAGCGGTGATCAAAGCCATTAAAAAAAAAATCTAAAACAGTTTTGACTTATTTTGAGTTAATATCTTTAATCTCTGTTAATTATCTCTGTTAATTCCTAGTTTTGATGCCTTCACTGAGAATCTTTAATGTAAATAGTAATGGAAACCAAGAAGGCGCATGAAAAAATGTGTCCAAATCATTGACTGGTCGTGTATGTTTTACTGAAATGAGTCTAACCTCCCATAAGCACTTTAAACACTGGACTGAACTCCATTGGATGCGGCCATAGCATCACACACAGGATTAATGTTCTGTCAGTGGCCTGTTATTTGCACGAGAAGCCTCTAATCTTCAATAAACAAATGCTAAAAATGGCAGTTAATTCACAGCTGAGTTGAGCTCCCAGTCTGTTAGGAGTAAACACAGGGATTTGGCTTCCAACTCCCAACTGCAAAATTCACTTCAGACTTTCAAAGGCAGGGAATAATGTGATTTTATTTCCTATTTTGAATTATAAATGATAACCAGACAGAAATGGACCAGTGATAAAAAAAAAAAAAAAACTGTTTTGAAGTTCCACTACTTCAGAATCTGATCGCTTAAAGTTGCACTATCTAGCACCCGCTTGTCTCCATAGTGATGTCCCACAGTATGGTATTAAACATATCGATTTCTATGGAGGTAACAAGGAAGTTCCACCAGACAAGTTACAGGTTAGATCTGTGGATAAATGTGGGCGCTTACAATAACAATGCATGTTTAATATATATTTTAAATGGTTTAAACATGTGTTAATAAAAACTAAAACAAGATAAATAAGTTAAATGCCCTACTGAAGAACAGTCTAGGGGCAAAGCAAAGCAATAACATCTCATGGTGGCAAGTAGGGATGGGCATGATTAGTCGACTAATCGATAATTGATCATTAAGAATTGCGTTGATTACGTTTATTTCTTATTGACAAACCGACTGTAGGTTTCCAGGGCGCAGATATGAAGCTGCGTCTGACACTGGAGTTGCGGCCTCAGTCCCACGTTTGGGCTCTGGCACCTCCTTGGAGATCACTACACCACTCAGTGAGTGTGTTTACATGCACATCAGTGTCCCGGTATTGTCATGGTGCATGTACAATATACGCTGTAGCCCGGTTACTACAACATAAAGAGCTGCACTAAACCTGCACATGTACGATCTCTGAAAAAATCACGACACACACACAGAACTGACTCACCTTCAGCATCAACATCCCTCTGTCACAGAAAGAACACTTATATTCTACTGAGTCATGTCCTTTAGTCCTACAAAAGCTGAACCGCATCAGCGCACAAGAGTGGGTTTATTTTCTTTGCTTAGTTTATGCAAATTAGCCATGCAGTTTTAAGTTTCATTTCTTTCACAAAGCTGCATTAAACACATTATAATCTCAAACGGGCTGATGTGGCTCTATAGTGGTTATGGTTTATATGTTGTAAAGTTGAGTTTATTTATGCAGATTAGTAATAGTAATGATCATGATGATACTTATTATATAAAAACGTTAATGATTAATCGAAAATGTATTGTTAATTCTCCCAGTGATTGATTAATAAAACTTTATCGAATGCCCATCCCTAGTGGCCAACTAACCCACTTCCAGAAAAAAATTACACAGTGCATCTTTAAGGAACAAATTAGTCATTGTAAGAATTGTGCAATAAGAGAGAAAAAAGAAAGGATTTAGTGAAAAAACAACTTGTGCAACTTGTTTATGTTGAGGTAAAATACTGATTTATGATTTAATGAGATAATTAATGTAACACAGCAGACAGACCAAACACTGAGAAGATTAATAGCATGATCAGAGAGAATTCTAAGGCTAAGTGTTGTGTATTATTTTTATATATCCTCCCAGGTAGTTCAACCAGCACAAACAGTCTTGAATCTGCACGTATCACTGATTAAGAAAATAAAACCAGAGAACAAAGTAAGTACAGAGCAGTGGGCGTGTGCCAGCGGTAGTAAAACAGTAGCTGATCTGCAATATGGCGTCTTGAAAATAAGCAATTAAAGCTTGCTGAAACATGCACGAATCTCTCCAAATACAACTTCAAGAGGGTAAATGAGAAGCGGAAACAACTATAAGGCGGCTAAAAGCTCTGAAAAGTCGATTTGGCACAATAGGTCCGCTTTAATATGTAGAGTAAAGCATTTTACAATAAATCAGAGGAGAGCCGAAGCATAACCACTTTGAAATCATTAGGAGCAGCTGGATGGTGAAAAACATCTGGAGCAGAGCCATCTCCCTCTTCAGAGCGGCTACATTGTTAGCTCCTGGTCCTCCTCTGAACAGATGCACTGATTAAAGACACTCAAAACCACTAGTAGTTTGCACATGCTCTGTCTCTGTCCCGCACGGACCACTCACTCAATGCTTTCAATTAAACGGAATGGGACAGCTTTATTACATTGGCCTAATAACCACCAGTATGTGCCATGTAAGAGTCCCACTGAACTAATCAATCAAGCAATCAATCCAGTCAAGTCAATGCAAATCAGTCTGAGCTGCTGACTAAGCTCACAGTGGGCTCTGAGGTTTCCAGGCACTGCTGCAAACACTGGGGATTGTATTGAATTATATGAACTCTTTGCTTGGCTGTAGTGCATTCTGAGGTATTATTGAGCTGCAAACTTTGTGGTAGAAAAGTGTTGTTGTTTTTGTTTTTTTTTTAGCTTTTTACCATGTTATAATGCTGTTTCCTCATCAAAAAACATGCCTGAAGAGGTTTTAAATGTCATCCATGCATGTTTGAGTAATTTAGCGATCTCTCCAGTGCCCTATTTAAACCTTGCCGATGGTTAGATGTAAAGTTTGTCTAATGCTCCATCTGGAAATCTATGTGATTCACGCCCCAACACGACAATTCTTCATAAATATACAAAAGCATGATGCAAAACTGTGCACAACAACTAGACAAGCCTGATGTGATGTGCTGTAGTTTCATTAGCAGGATGCACACTGATTGTGTTTTGATAGCGCTCTGAAGGGGAAAAGACTTAACACAGAGAGCGAAGGGAGGGGAGACTCAGAGTGCCAAAAACAAGAGTGAAACTTCTAAAACTTGTTAATGTGTTGTTTTCTGCAAATACAGCACTTTCAAAACAATAAAAGGGCTAAATATATTATGTGTTGGCAGACCCTTTTATGATAGTATGAGTAACTGTGTGAATATGAAAATTTGTTCATTTCTTATAGGGTTGCAGGATTGATTTAGTCAGGCTGGCGGCACCTAGTGCCTCTGCTCAATTTAATTTCTCTCCAGTGACTAGGTCAGGGATCAGAATACACTAGACGGTTTGCAAGAACCCCTGAAGTTGTAGACTGCACATCGGCCAATCAGCGAAGAGCTGTGTGGTACAGTACAACAGTAAACAAAGCAGGCGAGATGGATGTAGACCAGGGGTGTCCAAACTTTTTTCATCAAGGGCCACATATCTAAACACAGACAAAGCAGAGGGCCGATCAAGAGCCATAGACGAGTGCTCAATACAGTTAATAATTGAAATATGTACATGATTAACACGTTAGAATGAGCCATTGTCTTTATTCATGCCAAGATCCTTAAAACCACACACTAAATATTCAACTTTGGCTTTATCAAGGTAGATTTTCAAAAAACTTGCAGAAAAAAAATATTTTTTAATTGATGCAAGGTAATTTGGGCCAAATCACCTGGAAGGCTGAGGGCCAAGAAAAATGTGTCTGAGGGCCGCATTTGGCCCCCGGGCCATAGTTTGGACATGCCTGATGTAGACGAAGCCATACATGTGTTGGCAATGATTCCCGAGATCGAGGATTTAAAGTTTTAACAAAGAGAATGTTTGGTGAATTTTATCCAGGGAAAAAATGTTATTGCCCCTCTTCCTACGGGATTTGGGAAATGCTTAATATACCAGTTAGCCCTGTTAGCGGTGCATTACATACGTCACAACAAAAGAGTAGCGACTGGTTAAATAAAAAAAGTACCTGCCTACTGTTGAGAGAATGAGTCCTAATGCTGCAAGGTCAGACAGTTTCCACAAAGTAAAACCGGCTGATGAATAAGGCTGGGTTTGTTTCCCCCTAAAGGGTAAATGTGTACAATGTAACTTTTTTGATGAGGGCCACACCATCTGCAAATCTGTGAAGCTCCACAGTATGGTAAAATGATCAATCTTGCATTTAAACTGTATCTTTTTATTGCTAAAAATACCTGACATTCTTATTGTGAAATGGTTAGTGTCTCCACAGAGGCAAAATTCGAGGCAAAATAATAACCTGCAGGGAGACAAGCAGGTGGTGGCCCCTCTATCAGAAAAGTTACACAGTGCAACTTATCTATATTAAGTCAGGGGCCTCCAACCTTTTTCCTCCGGTGAGCTCCATTACAAATAGAAAATGAAAGAGAACTACTCATGTTAGCAGTCGCAAGAAATTGAGAAAGTATTAGAGCCATGGCAAGCCTTAGACAGGGTACAGTTAGATACTTAAAAAAACATAAGCCATTATCCAGTTATTAGTGCACAGGTTAGGCATCAAAGTGATATATTTATAATGGTAAATTATCAGATTTTTAATTTTTAAATTTGTTCATTTAATTCATTCATATAGTATACAAAGACATCAACAGTGCCACAACATCAAACATACAAGAAATGAATGAAAAGGAGCAGAAAGAAGAGTTGTCTGACCCCTTCTCCCTTTTCCAGACAAAACATCAACACTGATAGTTACTAAACATTTCAGATCAGTACATTTCAGTTCAGGCACAATCAATTGCAAACAGAAATCTTCACTACTTTTTCCCACAACAACTTTTATATCATAGATCTACTTTTTCATACATACAAACTGCATTTGATTTGTTTTTTAAATGCCGTCGTTGTACTTGATTCTTTTATATCTTTGTCAAGACTATTTCATAAATGAACTCCTTTCACAGCAATGCTTCACTCCATAACCTTGGTTCTGAATCAGAGTGTTTTTTAAACATGTAGGTTCCTTTTAAATTGTAGTGGCTTGTTCTCATCTCAAACATAAACAAACATAATCAGATTTGAGTTCTTAAGCACAATAGGTGTAATTCGTGAATCTCTTGGCGAGCTACTTAGAGGAAGGTGGAGAGCTACTGGGAGCTCTCGAGCGACAGGTTGAAGATCCCTGATATTAAGTAAAATGTATTTTGAGACTTCACTGATTAATAATTGTGAAAAGTAATGTAATCAAAGCTACACCACCCATGTTATTGCTACAAATATGCCCAGAAATATTGGCGATGAAGACATTTTTCATAAAAGAGGAATCGATCTTTCTAATTACACATATGTCATTCAGATGTATATCATTTAAAACAACACATTTATTTTCACACATGATAAAGTAAGATGATCTTTTAAATGAATAAAAGTACTTATACCCACAGACTGTACACGTGACAGGTACAATAATGCTTTACACTGAATTAGCTGTAATGACATCCGTTGCTGTGTTGATAATGAGCATAGCAGTCATCACGTGCGTAGATGTGCATGATGAATAATGCAGTTGCTAATGTCAGGTGTGGTGTTAATACTGTTTAATCTGGTTCATATATTAACCTCACATGGCACAAGCAAAGACTGCAATTAGCATTAGCATTAACATATCAGCTCCACTCACTCAGAAGTGCATTCACCTCACTATAGCCAACCAAAGCTGGGAATTACACAGTCTCTCATGATTGGATGCGATACTCTATACACGTCTAAGTTGACCAGACCTTTTTACCCGGGACAGTCCCAGTTTTGAGTCCTGTGTCCCCTGTCCCATCAGAGTTATCCAAAACCACTGATTTGTCCCAGTTTTATACAAGAAATGTCCCAGGTGTCCCTATTTTTGACCAATTTGTAAAGAGAGGCATATATTGTCTATCCATCCTGGCGCCACCTAGTGCCTCCTCTCAATTTCATTTCTCTCCAGCGACTAGGTCAAGAATCAGAATACATGGTTTGCAAGAACCCTCGAAGTTTGAGTCCGGGCACCAGCCAATCAGTGAAGAGCCATAAATTCTGTGTTGGCAACAATTCCTGAGATCGAGGACTTAAAGCTGGAACAAAGAGAATGTTTGGTGAATTTTATCAAGGGGAAAGACGTTATTGCTCTTCTTTCTTCGGGATTTGGGAAAAGCTTAATATACCAGTTAGCCCTGTTAGCGGCACATTACACAAGTCACGACCAAATAGCAGTGATTGGTTAAATAAAGCAAATGAATTCTAATGCTGGGAGGTCAGACGGTTTCCACAAAGTGAAACCGGCTGATGAATCAGGCTATATATTGTAAAATACAGAAAAGCTGCTTAAAAATGAACAAAACACAAAGAAAATGTGACGATACTGACTCATGTTAGTCGTGAATGCTCTGAGGGCAAAACTATTTTCCTTTCACAATTTTATGATTACCAACCACCACAAACTGAGGGAGTCCCAGTTTTTGATTTTGAAAATCTGGTCACCATATACATGCCTCACAATATGATATTATCACGATATGGAGATACATGTGATAACTGATATATTGCACATGATTCTCTGTGATATATCAATCAAATCAAATCAAACTTTATTTATAGAGCGCTTTTCATACAAAAATGCAACACAACTATTATCCCACCATACATACACACAAAGCTAAGCGAAACAGTTGGGTCTTGAGATTACTATCTGTGACATAATTATCTTTTACTGCTACTCCTTCTACTAGCTATCTGGAATCTGACATCGCTATCTTCTTTTTAGAAATTTATACTGAAATCTGGGACACTAACTATCTGGAACCAGTACATAAAGAGAACAAAAGAAAGAAGCCCCTCTGCAACATCAGCACATACAACAAAAACACAGTACAGATAATAAGGACAAGACTAGCAAATGGGGAGGAGAGGGAATTTGATTTGACCCTAAAATATAGACAGGCAGCCTCTAGATCCTGCAGCCAGGGGGCGCTGAATACAACAGACCCACCCGCCATGTATATTGCTATTTTTTAAGAATCAAATACATTTAAGCAACAGAACATCTATTTTAATCATCAAAACAGCGAAGGCATCAAGTATATCGTATAAACAACTTTCCTTCCACTTAAAAAGCAACAGAAATATAGTGTGATGACAAAACAATTAGCTAAACGATACTGAAAACATATTCTTGCTGATATATCGATACAGCAGCCCACAATAACGACACTGTATTACCAAATTTAGTATCACGATGTAGAATTTCACCTCCACTCATTTAAAACCACATTCATCTCACCACAGCCAATGCAACAGTGTGGCTACTAAACGCATCCACACGCACCTTTTCCTCTGGTACAAAGACAAAACAATCAATTAATCTTTGTCAGGAATTAGCCGAGAGTTTGGATCATCAATTTCCCTGTAAGACTAGAATGGAAATAATCAAGCCTAACTATACCGATGGGAACGCAGCACGGCCAGTGAACTCATCAATATGCAGGAAATCCCCCTTCCACATGACTGCAGCCCCGAGGCAGTACCGGCACAGTCCTCCAGGGGTGTTTCGGAGTCTGCGCGCCAGGTGAGGGTGATGAATGTTGAGATTTAAAAACCTTTTGTACTATATTTGTATAATGTAAGTACATGGAGTAAATCTGTGTAGTATTACCCATGTGGATATTAAACATATTATGGTAAATCAAGTTTTTGGAGCTTTGTAACATTCCCTCATCAAAACCATGTCTGAAGAGGTTTTATGTGTCATCTATGCATGTTTGAGTAATTTAGCGTTCTCTCCCGAACCCTTTTCAAACCCTCCTTATGGATAGCTGTAAGATTCTGTCTGATGCAAGAACATAATACACCAATCCTTGCCTCTTTGCACTGGCTTCCTGTTCGATTTACACTTGATTTTTATTGTTTGTTTTTAAAGCTTTGAATGGACTGGCCCCACAGTATGTCTCAGACCTCATCCAGATTTACAACCCCGTGAGCGTTCTGAAGTCCGAGGGCCAGCTCGTGGTGCCTAAGACGAGACTCAAAACCAGGGGGGGACAGGGCCTTCTCTGTGGCCAGCCCCGAGCTCTGCTGTGTTTCAATTTGTGGTTTACTCTCTTTTATTGTATTAATTTGTCTGTGCAGCACTTTGGAAACTGGCATGTTTATAAAATGTGCTATATAAATAAAGGGGATTGGATTGATGCTCAGCCCAGGAGTGTATGTCACCTACAATATGTTCCTACACGATAATTTTCCAGTATTACAGAAAAGCAAGATCCAAAACAATACACTACAACTTCACAAACCTGTTGTGTGGTAGTTCCATCAATACTGATCAGCAAAATGCACAATGTTGTGCTGTAATGTAAATCTGAAGGGGGAGTGACTTAACACAGAGAGCAAATGGAGGGTAGACTCAGATCGTCAATACTTTTTCAGCGATTATAGAATTTTCAAAGCAATAAAAGTAGGGATGTAATGATATCCAAATCTCTCTGTATGATATTTTACAATTCTGTAACAGTATGATATCTTTTGCGATATTGTGTGAAGAATAAGAAAAGTGTGAATAATACTTTTTTTCTTTTAAAATGCCCTTGGTTCTATCATAATCCAAATCACTAACACTTAAAAGTTCTTACAACAGTTATTTCTTCATGAAGTTGACTGAAACAAAGCAAAGGATCATGGTCTATGTAGTTCTATCTGCATTTTAGCCATTACTGCACCATAATTATCCATTTTTAGCAAAGAAACTTATAATTCAATACATTGTAATGGCCCACGATACTATTGAGAGACTTTTGACGATATCATGATATATTTCAGTTATTGTTACATCCTTACATAAAAGGTAACATGGTGATCTAAATAAGTTATGAGTTAGTAATTAATGCCAATAAAACTGTAAAATCTTGTCTATTTTCTTACATGTATCCAGTAATTAACATTTTACACATTATTATTAGTTATTAGCTTTTTATGGTCTAAGCATTAAACCCACAACCCAGACAACCAATGGAGACAATTGAGTATTTGCCCAAGGACACGAAAATAATGAATATTCCTAACAGTGGGGAGTGAAAGAACATCTGTGAACATGTCCAAACCCACGATCCAAACACCCACTCATCCTCAAATTACTTTACTGACAGTTTAAATCAATACTTTCTCATTGACAAAAATTGGACTTAGAAGTATTTAGCCCATGGACACATTGGCTGGATAATTTAGTGAGGATTGAACCATCAACCTTCAGTAAATGAGCAAGTTTCTGTAATAGCAACTGAGCTATTCACACCCAAAACAAGAGAATACAGAGCAGTGGTATTATGAAGGATGATTTGCTCTGAAAAACTGTGAGCAACTGGCATGAGGAATCTAACCCATAAGCACTCTGCTTTCTACTGAACAGTAATGTCCTCAAAATGGCGCAGAAGAAAAAGTATGTGACTGAAACCCACAGTGCCAGTACAGTATACTAAAGCCTCATTTCTGCTCCACTTTTGTACGTAAACAAATCTGTGCGTTCCAAGTGTAGTACCATATTTTCAGCACTACAGGGCACTCTGGATTATAAGGTGCACTGTCATTGAATGGTCTATTTTAGAACTTTTTTCACAAATAAACCGCACCAGACTTTAAACGAAACACAACAGTCGGATGGATCAGTGGGACTTTGTTTGTTCATGGTGACTGTCGGCTTTGTTCAGTTGTGGCGTGTAGGGAGGGTGCTGTCTGGGACCGCTGGATTGTCGGCGTGTTCGCAGTGACTCAGTTGTTCAGTTGTGGCTCAGAGTGGCACATTGTACTCGCTTTTTTGGTTCGTTCCTCCGTTCCATTCCTCGTCCGTGTGGAGTGATGAGTGTGGCTGCGGGTGTTTTTCACTGCGCGGTTGCTGTCTGCTCCGTGTGTGTTTGCGTGCACTGCGGCTTTGTAGTTTTACTGAAGTCGTGCTGGGACACCCGAGTGGATTCGTGTATAGGGCGCTCTGGATTGCGGGACGCGCAGTCGTTTTTTGATGGGCGCACTCAATAGCCCGGAAAATACGACAACTATCACTGCATTTATACTTCCAGTGCACCAATATACTTCCTCTAATATCAAGGCAACATTCTCTTAAACAACCACCAGAGGTCGCTAAAAGAAAACTGACAAAACGGACGAAAAAGAGCAACAAATAAACAAACATTGCGTTTTTTTCAATCACATCTGTTGGAAAAGAGTCAAGAAAAATTAGGTGAGAGAAGTGTTTATTTGTTTTGGGGCTGGTTGTAGTCACTTAACAGACAATTTTACCCTCCACTATTGAGCTGTGTTCACTACTGCCCCCAGTGGTCAGCTCATATACTGCACCGTTGTTAAGATTCCACATGTTCTGAAGAGACCAAATGACGGACAGACCAAGGAACAGGTTAGGTCTGTGGAAAAGCAACCCTGCTCACAGTCAGAATGTGTGTTTTTCAAGGTATTTTCGAGAAACCACCTGTAACTGAATAACTGTAAGAATAGGCAGAGCTGTTTAATGCCATACTGTGAACATTCCAGGCAGAGCAGTTACATATCCAGAGAGACAGCCAGGTGATGGACCTCCAACCAAAAAAGTTCACCTTTAACAAATTTACCCAACTGTTCAATTTGCCTCCCAAAGACTCTATCTGACAACTACTATTTTGTTCGCTAACAGACTTGCCCTGACCGCCATTATAAACCATTTACAAAGCCAGCATTTCTCAGTCTGTTATTGTAAAGTGGTGCGGAGGAGGAAACTGCTCCACTTTGGGACTTTTCGTTCCTGAATTTGACATTACTTGAGCACAATAGATCTTTGTCGTGTCCATTTGCTAACACACTCCTGGCTCTGTATTAAAGCACTACCCAAACGCATCTATTAGAACAATTGTCACTTTCTTTTGTATGTTAAGTAAATCCAACAAGCCCAGATGGCACTGTGCTTTTTGTAATTGAAATGCAAGAGCTGCGATACTCGTCTATTAACACAGGTGGGAGATAAGTAAGAGTAATGTTACTTCAGAATAATAGTATAAAGTAGATGTACAAAATAGTGGTCCAGGAACCTACTCAAGTAAGAGTAAAAAGGTATTTGAGAAAAGTACTAGTCAAGTAAAAGTATGTTAAAGAGCAACTGTCAGGACATAACATCTGATTTATAATTTCAAGTCAATGTACAGTACAGTAATTGAAAGAACAAAACATTAAAAAGTGCAATCTGGTATTTCCAAAGGACAGACACAAAAAGGACGGTACAGTGCAAGAAACACAAGTGTTCAAATCATTTAATATTGTCAATATAAAGCTTTTGCAAAAGGGAGAAGTAACCAAAACTTTTACTCAGGTAAGTTACTTCAACAAAAATATTAGCAATACTTAAATTATACTGCTAGGAAAGTACAGTAAAATGTAATGGCGTAGTACCCGGTTCTGCATTTACTTCAGTTACCTTTTAAAGAAATGCAGGTAGTTTTCAGACACCGTTGTACTCCTACTTGAGTACTATATTTGACAGTTGAACAGTATAGTTTTGGATACTCTTTCCACTGTGAGTAAGTCTACAAGTGACAAAAACTTTTTGTTGACAATATAAAATGATTTGAACATTTGTGTTTCTTACACTGCTCCTTCATATAATGATTTTGTTTTTTCAAATGTTTGTGGTCTATCCTTTAAAATGGAGCCTGATTCATCAGCCGGTTTCACTTCATGGAAACAGTGTCCTCACAGCATTAGGATTCGTTTGCTTGATGGTAGGCAGGTACTTTTTTTGTGTAACCAATCGCAGCTGTTTGGTCAGGACGTATGCAATGCGCCAAATTCCATAGGAAGAAGGGCAATAATGTCTTCCCCCTTGATAAAATTCACGAAACATAATCTTTATTCCGGCTTTAAATCCTCGATCTTGGGACTCATTGCCAACACAGAATGCCTGGCTTCATCTACATCCATCTCAACGGCTTTGTTTACTGTTGTGCTGTACCACAAAAAGGGACCCAGACAGGCTCTTGAGTTTGACGTCATGGCTTCACAGCTCTTCGCTACAACTTCCGGGGTTCTTGCAAACCGTCTAGTGTATTCCGATTCCTGACCTAGTCGCTGGAGAAAAATGAAATTGTGTAGAGGCACTAGGTGGGGCCAGCCTGACTAATGGCATTGAAAATACATTGTGCAATATTTAATATTTTTTGTTCTTCCAATTACATTAACTCCATACTGTAATCAGATGTTACGTCAGGACCGTTACCATTACTCCTACTTGAGTAGTAGTTTTCCTAGATACTTTTTTACTGAGTTATTTCTTGGCCCACTACTTTGTACTTCTACTTGAGTCATATTATTTTGAAGTAACGCAAGTGCACAGCAATTTTGGCTAACACTTCTGTCTGTTGCATTATGTCAGCGAGGTGTAAACAACATTCCCAGCTATAGAGGTGAATGTTGTGATGTCTGGATTCCTCCGCTGAATAATAACGACATATGCTAACAGATTTTGACAGAATGAGGTTTCACTCACGGTGGAATCGACGGTGACAGGCCTGAGACAGTGGGAGAGGTGCGGAGCGTTCACACAGCTGTATTATCCTGTGGAGGGCCCCGTTGTCTTTGCACTATAATTTATCATGACAGCTTATGCTAACAAGGTGCACATTTGGCCCACTTCTTTACTTTAACAATGTCATTTTGCCATAGGTTTTGCAAAATGTTATGCTACTGTGAATATTGTTTTAATTGTACACAAATTACAGTGCATTCTACATGTTTTCTGGTAAATAAATCACTGAACTGCTCCCTACTTTCTTGTGAAATCGCGTGGTTTTGCCCACAAACGTAATAAAAATGGGACAGTAAAATCAGGGCTTATTATGTGCTGTTTAAAATGTCATCAATGATCTTTTTATTACTGTATTTATATCATCTAAAACATATGATTGAAGCTGCGTCATAAAAGAAAGGTGGTTTAACTAAATGTCATACATTTTTCACAGTTGATGTCAAATTCTAGTGTCAGTCACTAAAATGTAGTTAATTTAATGCTAGCATGAGCAACTGACAAATTACAAACAGAATAAAAAAATAAAAATAAAACATTAGCCATATGTATTAGTAACATTTATACATACTGTACATATTTAGAGCAACACAGATGAATATAGATGATCTTAAATGCTGTTCTAACCCTTACCCTAACAGATGGAAAATGATGCATTTTTAGTGTCAAATTCATATTAATAATACAGTACAGTAATACAGTGTTATGGTATGATATGTTTAGAATAATTAGCAAATAGAATCCTTGATCACCAGAAAAACACCACTTTTGTTTGGCTCATAACTTTTCAGCACACTGATGAACACACACACAGACATGGATAGCTCTACATCTTTCTCAACCAAGCCCTGGTACTTCTACACCTCAGAGGACGATGCCCGTCTCTACGATGAGGGCTTCAATCTGGAGGCTCTGCTCTGACCCACAACTGGTGTTTCCCAACATCCAGGAACCCTCAAACCCAGAGGACAAAAGTCTGGTCCACCTTTGGTCCAGGACCTTCCACCCCTGGAAGTCAGTGCTCTGGTCAGGGCGCTCCGTGAAGAGTTAGAGCGAGAAAGGACTAAACATGCAGATCAGGTCCACATAAGCAATTTCAATTCTTCACCAGCTTTGGTCTCAGGAGAGAATCACCCAAGAAAAAGACTTACTCACTGATTCTCTCCAGAGGAAAGAGAAAAAGCTGCAAAACCAGATTAATGTACATAAGGAGATCCGGTATCTGTACAATTCTACAGTACAGAAAAATGTGCAGCTGAAGCAAGAGCTTGCAAACTCCAAAAATTCAGAATAAGACTGATGATTTGGAAATGCAAAAACTCAAAGCTTCTCTTCAGAAGAAAGACAAAGAGCTGGAGACCCAAATGAATGTATACAAAGAGATCCAATATCCATATAACAGTTCAGTGAGACAAAGTGTCCAGCTCAAACAAGAGATATCCAGCACCAGTTAAGTCCTTAAAAAGATGAAGGAATAACTTCAAGTACAGGACAATATAATCGCTGAGATGAGAAACATAAACAGGACGGATTCAGAGGCCTGCAGAGACTCTCAAACCACTGGTATTGGAGTTTGTGGAGATACAACCGGTAGGTACAGGAGATTCTGAACTCTTCTCAGCACGAGACGGGCTGCGTTTCCTGAAGTTTCATTGTGAAAGTGAAAGAGCACAACGATCCACCCGCCCAAAAGGAGTGGACCTAGTGGAGGAGTAGAGGAGGGCGCCCAGGCACTACAAGTGCTAAAGCCCCTCCAAACATTACCCTTTGTATTGTGAAAAATAAAACAAAATTGTAACATTATGTTGTTCTCTTAAATGTCTGTGGTAGTTATTCATGTTTATTGTTTCAGATGTCAAAAGATGAATTCACATGTCACTTGATTTTTATTAATTGGTAAAGTGGAAATAGTGTATCTATGTATCTATGTATCTATCTATCTATCTATCTGATTTTATAAAATGCATTATGAGCTTGACTTGATACAGACTTTTCTATCAAACTGCACACTTATAGAGTCTGTTTATAAATCTCAGTTTGCATAATGTAAAAAATGTGTGTTAGCTGATCAAAATCCTCTCCTTCAGTACTTATCTTATTTCTATGTAAATGCACTGAGGTGTATTCAAAGGAAATTGAGTCAGCACTGGGAATTTGTGTGTCTCTGTCTCTTTATTGAGGAAATAATTAGTCTAAACTATAATGAGGCACACAGGATTTATTCCTGGATCCTTCTGTAAATGTGTATTATTTATAGTTTGAATAAGATTTTCAGCATTAAATTGTAGAACTTTCTTTAATTTACAGTGTTTTCTGAAATGACAATATGATTTCATGGTTAATGTAATAAACATTCGTAAAGACCGAAACTGTAATTATTTTCAAATGAGCAAAACATCTGAATTGCGTTTATATCACACTACTTCTCTGAAAATATTTACAGCAGGTTTACTTTACCTTTTTGACCTTGGGGTACAAGTCACGTGGAGCCCATTCACATGTTTTTGGTATTACATTATAGATTTGTTTTGCATGCATCTGTATCATTAGTCCCATTCTTAAGTATCACTCATATGAGCAGACCAATAATATCTGCACTGGAATAAATAAAAACAAAAATAAAATTGCTTGGTTTGTTGAGTGCCTTAAAGTTGTTTTTGTGTTCTTATTTTACACACAGTAACAGTTGTTTCATTAGAAGTCAAATCCACTCAAACCCAGATCATATCATCTTCATTGAGCAGTTATTGAATACATTTGGGACCTTTCTCCTGTTTAACCTGCTTTAATCTCTCTGTGCTTTTAGTTAAATGTCCAGTGTGAGACATTGAGAAACTGACTGCTTATCAACAAAGCCCCAGACAGCTGAACTCTGGGAGATAGTTTCTGATTCAGGTCACAGTTTAATCTATTAACAGCGTCTCGTGAATGAAGTGAGAGTCCATTTAGATCCAGGCTGAGACTTGGGAAGCTTTTAACTGCACAGTGTCAAATCCCAGAGCTCTCCTGAGGGCTCTGGGGGCACTGACAGTTACTCATACGGCTAATTATTACAGTGTGACATTGCAGATAGGGTAGAACTTTGCCTGACAAATCCGGAATGACATCTCTCTGTATTTTTATCGAGTTCGACCAAACGTGACAGTTCAATTAGACTATTTTTCTCAGTAACGCAAGTGCGGCCGAGGAGCTCATTGGCCACATGTGATTTACAAACAACATCACATTTCTCTCATTGATTCTACAGAAATCCTCCATGTTTTCAGTTTGATACTTAATTTATTTATTTTTTCCTCAGGCAGACTATGCTTGTCCCTGATTGGCTAATCTATCTGTCAATTACATCCATCTGAGCTCGGAGATACACACAAATGGCCCCACGTCACACAGAGCATGTTGTTTGTGCCAAAAACGATCCCTCAGAACAAGCGAGAAAGTTCTGCCATAGTGACTGTTGTTGTTCGCGTTAGACATGCCGAAGAGTTGATGAGCTGAGCTGAAAATCCTGATTTAATTATAATCTTGTTCATTAGTCTTCAAGAGACAAACAACGACACCAGAAATGAAAACAGAAATCTAGACTAACAGTTATCGGCGATGACACAAATGATGCTACCTCTAAATTGACTCACTAAAGTACTTTAAATGTGAGTCTGTGAGTCAACTATACTACATTAAAATTCAAATATAAAAGCAAAAATACAGGATTCTACAATTTCTTATCTGGAGACTCACTGAGATATGAATAAATGTCCGGGTATGACACTTCTGGCACTGTTGCTTTTTGTGCATGAGAGACTGATGGGGCATGTTTTCATCTTAACTGATTTAAGCTTTTGTATGTATCTATCAACGATTGGCAAAGTGGTGATGTACTGAGTAGTCATATTGATTTGGTGTATTTTCTGTTATTATCTACACCTAGGAGTTGTGTATGAATTATGTTTATTGACCCTAATGTGCAGTGTTGCGAAGGTTAAAATGTATTCCCCTACGGATTACAGATTACATATCCCAAAATGTAGTTTGTAACGTAATCCTTTAAATTACTTAAAGTGAGTAACATAATCTGAATACTTTGGATTACTTGGTTTGCTGTAGAGAAGCAAAGGCTAGGATATCTTCACATAAGATGTTTTGTCTGCTAAAAGAAAATAAAAAGCCCAGTCTTCACTTAACCAAATTAAAAATAGTACTGATAGAAAAGGAGGAGACATGGTCCACGCAGCATGGTTTAGTCCTGTTAAATCCTGTTTGAGACATAGTTTAGACCTGGTTTTAGTCCTGGTTTAGTCCTCGTTTAGTCTTGGTGTAGTCCTGGTTTAGATCTGGTTTAGACCTGGTTTTAGTCCTGGTTTAGACCTGGTTTTAGTCCTGGTTTAGTCCTGGTTTTGTCCTATTTTAGACCTGGTTTAGTCCTGGTTTAGTCTTGGTTTAGTCCTATTTTAGTCCTGGTTTAGACCTGGTTTTAGACCTGGTTTTAGACCTGGTTTATTGTCCGAGTGGAATTACAAAAAAAATTTAAATTAAATTTAAAAAATGTTATTAAAATAAAAAAAAAAAAGAAAGAAAGAAAGAAAAATAAAAAGCCCAGTCTTCACTTAACCAAATTAAAAATAGTACTGATAGAAAAGGAGGAAACATGGTCCACGCAGCATGGTTTAGGCCTGTTAAATCCTGTTTGAGACATAGGTTTTAGTCCTAGTTTAGATCTGGTTTAGACCTGGTTTAGACCTGGTTTGGACCTGGTTTAGACCTGGTATTAGTCCTGGTTTAGTCCTATTTTAGTCCTGGTTTAGACCTGGTTTAGACCTGGTTTATTGTCCGAGTGTAATTACAATTTTTTTTTTAAATTAGATTTAAAAAATGTAATAAAAAAAAGAAAAAAAAAAAAAAAAAAGAAAGAAAGAAAATAAAAATAATAAACAAATAAATGTGAAAACAGGAAAATACCTCTGTGTAATACATTTATTTCAACCAAGTAACTGTAATCCAGTTACCACTCACTTAAAGTGTAACTGTAACTGAATACAGTTACTCATAATTTGTACTCTGATTATGTAACTCTGGTACATGTAATCCGTTACTCCCCAACACTGCTAATGTGCATTAAAGTTAATGAGAGGGGCCGTTTGTTTTCCTCCAGAAAGGGCCGGGAACGTCTCTCATGAGTCAGATTCCTGCATGTGCCAGTCTAATGTATTCACCAGACTCACACCTAGAGAATTGGACAAGTGTGTATATTCTGGATCCCAGGCAAACAAAAACTATAAAAGCAGGAGGATTCAGCTGCAGTATATCACAGCTATCAGCACTCAGTGAGTCACGATAGCAATTTTAAAAGTCTGATATATTATTCTTGAACATACCGAGATAAACAACAGGTTAATGTTAAAATTACTGTCTTCCACTGATCCAATAACCCTAAAGCAGAGTGATCCATGTAAACACTACTCTAAATGAACCATGTGAGCCGCCATGAATAAATTAACAGCTTAAAAAGTTAACACATTACAAAAATATAAAATATTGAGCACCCCCAAAATGGCTTCATATATTATTTATTCAACGATAAGTCGATATAGGAATTACTGCGCAGGCCAACTCAGCACAGAAGCAATGACCATGAGGTTAAGATAATAGTCCCAGCTTCAAAACTTAAATGAACACTATGGAACACACCTGCTTGTATCCATGGAGATAGACCGTAGCAGAGTGTGGTGCAACTTTATATTTTTGTATGATTATATAGTGAGAAATGGCATGTCTTTAAACTGTAAACTGCATAAAAAGGTGAACCATAGTGTTTGGCTCCAGTCAAATGAAGCTTATCGTGGCCTGCAGTTATAGGAGAGAATTTGGAGCCAGTTCTATATTAGGAATAGGAATTTATTTACAGATAAAATAGTGAAATAAAAACACCTGGATCATGTAGAGTGGGTTAATACGAGACCAAAATGATGAGGTAAAGTGTAATGTTTATATATACAGTCTATGCTTTAAGCACACACAGAAGCTCCTAAGTTCTGCCAAGCGATGAAAACAAAAATGTGTCACCTTTGAAATTTTAAGTGAAAGATGGGTCTCAGTGGAAAAATCAACCGATCACATGGACAGGACACTCTTCATCAAAATGAGCAGAGAGCCGAGGGGCTTTCATTAGACTTAATTGTGTGACAATAAGAATAATTAAAATGGCTGTCCTTTGGGATGAGAGTTGATAAAACAAACATAATTGCACTAATGAGCTTCTTGAGTCATTTCCTGTCCTCCTCATTGTGAATCGGAGATTTTGAGGTAATTAGACAAAAGGGAATTCTCGTCTCTCCCAAGAACAAAACCAGGAAATTGTTTATTTTGTGTTTGATTAGCCACAGATTCACACATTTGGAAAATCAACAGCTAACATTGAGCTTTATTGTCTGTCTCAGCAGATGAGTGAAATTCTAAGAGGTTCTGGTGGTACTCAAACTATAGAGAAAAGTATTTCCAGCTATTATGAAGCATAGATTTTAATATTGAGGGTGACAATGACAAAATTTATTTTCCCTCTCCAGTACTACACAAAATTCAGGCTGTTACAGCTAAAACTACTTTTGCAATTACTCTGCTGCTACTACTACTACCACTACTATTCCTATTAGTACTAATACTAATGCAGCAACCTCTACTTCTACTAGGTACTACTACCAGAGATGGGGACTTGCAAGTCGTGACTTGGACTCGAGTCAGACTTTAGTGACCATTAGGACTTGAGACTTGACTTGATAAAAGACTTGTGACTCGACTTGGACTTGAACATCAATGATTTGGGACCTGAATTGGACATGAGGCCTGTGACTTGAGAAGACTTGAGAAGCACTTTTAAATCTGAATTCTTTCTGTTCTGACTGTAATGATTCACACTAAGATTTTCTCAAGATGTTTAAGAAGGAAACATTTGCATTTCTACTACTCTCATATACTCTATAAATACTCATATATAAATATACTATGGCTTTATCAGTACACTTTATCTTAAAATGTATATAAATTGCAAAAATCTAAGCTGGTTTAAAGGCTTGAAATGACTTGAAGCTCAAAGCAGACGACTTGGACTTGACTTGGACTTATGGGCCTGTGACTCGAGACCTGACTTGAACTTGCCTGTATTTGACTTGAGACTTTGACTCGGACTTGAGGTCAAAGACTTGAGACTTACTTAAAACTTGCAAAATGACAACATGGTCTCACCTCTGACTACTACAACAAGGTTACCACTACTCCCATTACTACTACTTCTTCTGATACAACAACTACTGCTACTGCTACTACTACTGCTGCAGCTCCTTCCACTATGTACAATTAGGTTAACACTACTAACTACTGACAACTAGCTACTCCTACTACAACTAATAAAGCTGGAGCAGCTGCCACCACTATTACTTTAACAGTACATTTGACTTTGCACCTCTTCAGCCTAAGCTTTCCATTTTAAAACACTATTAAGATGTTTGGAGTGATAGCACAGTCCATTAATTTCTGCTGCGTATGTCTTTGAACAGCAAACAATAACCTATTTGTGAGATAAGGACAGCATAAAAGTCAAACTGCAAAGTACTTTTTTTAAACCAGCGTGCTTCGATAAAACGCCCAAACATTGAAATCCAAAGGAGAGAGAGGAGGATATGAAAGAAGTCAGAAAACTAGGTTCACAAGTGGGACAGTCTAATGTAGGGGAAAAGATACTAAATCGTGGCCTCAAAGTACTATTTTGTTTCCACATTATGTAATTAATTCCCACGCTTTAGCTAAATTGTTCCCACGTATCAGGTAATTTGTTCCCACATTTTGACCAATTCGTACACATCACTACAGACTCAGCCCATTGGTCCGACAGCCCATTAATCCGACCATACACAGCAGAGATGCATGGATGACTTGTGACGTGCTGAGGATAAACCGTCTGTAAATTTGAAGTGTGGGTGGAACTCTCATTCGCTTAAAGAGCTACACTGGGACAGAGAGCCACAAACACCAGAACAAAAAAATCTATGCCATGTCATTACTGGGTTCTTAATATATACACGGCACAACCACCGATTGCCAGGAAAACACATGGACTGGACCAGGTCTAAACCAGGACTAAACCAGGACTGAACCAAGACTAAACCAGGACTGAACTTACCCAGTATCATTACTTGATTATAAATATATACACACCGCAACTACCGAGCTGATCACCAGGACTAGACCAGGTCTAAACCAGGACCAAATACACTAAAGTCACTCTCTCAACCTGGTCTGTCATTGTTCCGGGAAAACACTGGGAAATGGCACTTGTTTCTGTGGCAATGGACGCCCTGGATGTGCATTAAGTATTTTTCTCCTGTTCGTCCACAGTGTCCAAGACGTGCATCTGAATGCAGCACATTAAATGCGTTTACATGCAAATCAGTATCCTGGTTATGATCGGGTTTTCTTGAGTATCCCGCTCCTGGTTTAGTCCTGGTTTAGACCTAGTCCAGACCTGGTTCAGTTCTGGTCCAATCCTGGTTCAGCAATCGGCTTTGCGGCTGTGGCATGTATATATTTATAATCCACTAATGACATGGCGTAGATTTTCTTGTTCTGGTGTTTGTGGCTCCCCGCCCCGGTGTGGCTCCCTAAATGAATGAGAATTCCACCCACACGATGTATCCTCAGCATGTCACAAGTCACCCATGCATCTCTACTGTGTATGGTATGGGACTATTGGGCTGTTGGATGTAGGAACAATGGGCTGACCCCATAGTGATGTGTACGAATTGGCTAAAACGTGGGAACAAATTACATATTGTGGGAACGAATTAGGAATTTGAGGCCACGATTTAGTATCTTTTTTCACCCATGTCATCAGGCAGGCTTCCTACTAAGACTTTATACTTGTATAATTTAATTTATATGTACATGAGTGGCTCTAAAAAGCACCTTTAATAAACAGAATTTACAAAGTCCTTCATTAGACAATAAATGTAACAAGAAACAGATTCAAGGCCAAGGTTTCCATGCTGTTTAAAATTAATGATGTATTACTAATTTGTGTCCTATTACATCGTGGTGTAAAGTGCCGTGAGCTATGGACCTGAGATGTTCAGCGAAAAATTGAGTGTGCCTGAAAATTTAAGTAGGCAGGAGTGTCAAACTGACTTTAATAAGGCTGCATAGTAATTTAAGCTGATTATTTGTGAACATTGTGTTGCCAAAACATACTGAAATACTGAAAGACACACTTTTTCTCTGTAATGCAGCAGCGGGGTGCGTGGATATGGCCACTTTAGACTTTTCTGATAAAATGTTGACTCCACAGACGTGTTGTTGCTCAGTTATTATTTGTATGAATTAAGTTTAGATATTTCACTACTCACACAGCAGCTTCACTTTGTCATGTTGCTTAATTACAATATTGGACCCCCTTGGAGCCTCACCACAGTTTCAGAACCACTGCTCTAAACCAACTATCAAGTGCACTCTACACACTGTTTGAAAGCTTTGAATGCCATTGCTCATTACATTCATAACACTGGGGATAATAGTAGCTGTAGCTTATCGCAGTTTATGATGAAAATTACAACACAGCAAACATGGGTTCTCTACTGGGACACTGTGGAGTTAGTTTGGATCAAAACTCTTTAGCGACATGCTGTTCGCTGTTCTCAACACTGTGTAATGGGTCAGAGGGCTGCATGCACACGCGCTGTTGGAATGATGAGAGAGGCGAAAGGTGTTCTCTATAATCAGCACTCGCGCAATATACTTTTAGATGCTCAACAAAATATACAACAAACCACCATCTGCCCACCCTATACACTATCAAAATCAGCGTGATTTAACTACAGAGCTACATATGGAACTTCTTCCCACTGCACTCCCACAGATTGTTCCAGAGTTGTAGAATTGTCCATGGATAAGAACATACCAAACTCATATTTTTAACGTGCTATACATGATTTTTACTGTCTGATACGCAGAACGAGTTTACTTTAAATAGTTTGAAGTGGTCCAAACTTATTCCTCATTTGCCTCATTTGCATTTCAAAACATCCAAGTTATTCACGGTGATGAGTTTATAAGCACTTTTCAAATCTCTCAGATCCCAAAGCTGTGAAGGTAAAGCTGAAAATATTTAGCATGCTGATGTACACTTCCTGATTATCAGACAATAAAGCACTTTCTAATTAGATGAGGGCAGCACTCAGTAGACATACCGTATTTTCTGGACTATTGAGCGCACTTGAATGTACGCCACATCAACTAAATTTTAACTACATTTAAAAATTGTACATATAACCCGCAGGTGTTCACATCTTCAAAAATGTTTTCAAGGTCGGGCCATCTGCTTTAATCGCCTCTGAAAGCTTTTGTCATCTTTTTGCATTGAGTCAGTTCGTCACGCTGCTGTTGCCAAAATCTCACCATCGACTCCGAGCTTGCCAATGCCGAGCTCATGTGTAGTAGCTCTATTTCCTTCTTCGACATCCACATCAATTGCTGTTAAATTAAAAGCTGCATCATCTGCATTTCTTCGTGTGTTTTACATTAGAAGGGTGTGTGTATGAAGCGCAAAGTAATTGATGTAAAACAAAATCAAACTAGCATCTTCCTCGTCGCATCACCCCTGTCTCTCCCCGCGCTCTACGCAGTCTGACATTAAACAGATCGGCCTTACATTTATTAAATTACAGATGGTGTTATAGTGCAAAATACCTAGAAAAATAGACATTCTGACAGTGAGCAGGGTCGCCTCTCCACAGATCTGACTAGTAACTTGGCCTGGTTTGCTCTCCATGATAGAAAGGTTGAAATCCACACTGTGAAACATTTCAGACTAAAGGCCAAATTACGGTCCAGTGTCAAATCTTCTGCGTCATGACGCAGAGAGTCTGCATCAACACGTACCCCCTATGCAGAGCCTCTGCGTCGACTGACGTGCACCTTCGAAATGTTCTAACTATGCGTCGAAACGATGCAGACAGCGGGGAAAGCGACGCAGACAATAAGAGCTGTGATTCGTCCTCGCTACCGCTTCACTACAGACATTTCCTGTACTCCCCTTCTCCTTTCTTCCAGTATACATAGAGAAATAATGTGTTTAGTGCAGCTTTGTGTTTACGTTTTACAGAAACAAAACTTAAAACCGCATGACTAACTTGCATAAACTAAGCGCTCAAAAGACAGATCGCTCCTTGTGTCCTGATGCGGTCAGCAACTGTCGAACTTAAAAAGGACATGACTCAGTGGAATATGTGTGTTCTATCTGTGACAGAGGGATATTGTACTAATGGTGAGTCTGTTCTGTGCTTTTATCGCATTGGGATTGTTCATGTTAAACTTGTTAGAGATTATACATCTGCAGGTCATACGCATAGACTGCATATATGAATGGGCATCTAGCCTAGCCCCCTAGCGTTTTGGGGGTGAATTACTTTGCGGTGCATAGACCTTGACACAGATCCATAAATCAAAAATGACAGCAAAAAGGCGATGGCGGCAGTGCGCACTGAGTTAACGCAGAACTATACTTCACCCTTAAGCAATAACATCTCCATGGAGAAAAGCAGGTGGCGGGCCCTCCCCCCACAATGCACCTTGAAGCCTGTCCTATCTTTTTTTTTTTGTTCACACTGAAGCCTCCCTGACCAAATCCACTCACACATCACTCCCCAAACTAACCCTAACTGTGTCTAACATCCTCAAAATCCCAGTGTGTACATAGACATCACCTGTGCAGAAATACACGCTCTCTCAAGTCCCCTTCAAAAGCACACCACGCTCCGCTGGTCCGCACATTTACGATGCCTTGAAACCTTTGGCGCCCGTAATATCAGGTTTAGACAGTACAGTAGTGTCAGGTCAGTGTCGATCAGCTCCATGATGCACCAGAGTCTGTGTGAGGAGGTGGAGTGGACAGAGCCGGACAAGCGCAGCCAATTTTGCAAGACAGCTCCCCCCGCAGGAACCACGCAGTGTGACAAACTGTTCTGATCAGCTGACCTCTTCAAAGTGGATTTGTAGGCACCGGGAGATACTGATAGTTTGAAGTGGGAGTCTATTGTGCGTAGGATTGTCAAAAGTATCGAAAATCAGATACCAATGGATACTATAGAAACTATATATGCATTTCAGCAGGTATTTATACTAAAAAAGCCAAATTCATAGGACAGAAATGAATGAAAATAGCTTTAGAATGATCCTGAGCTGTATCTCTAGTAGTATATCTGAAGTATTACCCCCTATTTACACCAAAGCGTAACAATGTGTAGGTTTGGCTTGCAATTTAACCCGTTGGACAATCTACACCAGCACTGTCACGCTCATGTCCGTTATTACGCTACGTGCTGCTCAAATTAGGTTGGAGTTCTAATTTTACAGCATCAACCGAGCATCTCCAGTCCTTTTAGCAGGGGCAAGGCCAGAAATAAGCATGCGGTGTCAAAATAAACTTCCGATGCCCTTTCAAAATACGTTCTCTAAAACCACTACAGTCGCGTAAACACCGTGCGTCGCATCCAGGAGCTCGGGGATTGACTCGTGATGGACTACGGAAAGTTTACGCCGTAGAGGATAAATATAAAACACTTTAGGACATCAGACAGCAACTTTACAAGAACAACTTCTGAAGAAAAAAGCGCGTGGAGCAGACGACCAAAGTGAAATGGTGAGTCACTTCATTAATGCAGCACCTCAGATACGCTTGTTATCACTGCAAAGCATCGTCTCTCATGTTGTCAACTTTTGTTTTATGATTTCAAATATAATTCATCCAATCAACAATGTAACAAACGTATCAAACTATGTAAAGAGTTTAGTGTTTAAAACATGAGAGGCTGGCATCACAGGAGCAGATCTGTTGCCTCTGGTGTAAATTGAATCTTTTAAAAGTATGTGTGTATGCACCTCTGCCTACATTACGTGCTGCTGACGCTCCTGGTGTAAAGTCCGTGTAAGACCATTTACTAGTAAGATCCGTTTATCATTCATTCATTCATTTTTCAATATAAAACCAAAAATAAGAAAATGAAAAAACGGATAATGATTGATTTTTTCAGTTTTCAATTTTGTGTTTAAATTAATAATGGAAAAAATGGATCACGACCGTTTCCCGTTTTCATGACTTAAACTGTGATGCTGGACTCAACCAGGACTAAACCGTTTTCAGTCCTGGTCTGGTCCCAGTCTCAGTCCTGGTCTCAGTCCTGGTCTGGTCCCGGCGTCAGTCCTGGTCTGGTCCCGGCGTCAGTCCTGGTCTGGTCCCGGTCTCATTCCCGGTCCTGTTCCCGGTCTCAGTCCCGTTCCTGTTCCCGGTCTCAGTCCTGGTCTCAGTTCTGGTCTCAGTCCCGATCTCTGTCCTGGTCCTGGTCCCGGCATCAGTCCTGGTCTGGTTCCGGTCTGGTCCCGGTCTCAGTCCTGGTCCTGTTCCCGGTCTCAGTCCCGGCCTCAGTTCTGGTCTCAGTCCCGATCTCTGTCCTGGTCCTGGTTCTGGAGTCAGTGCTGGTCTGGTCCCTGTCTTAGTCCTGGTCTGGTTCTGGTCTGGTCCCGGCGTCAGTCCTGGTCTGGTCCCGGCGTCAGTACTGGTCTAGTCCCGGTCTCATTCCCGGTCCTGTTCCCGGTCTCATTCCCGGTCCTGTTCCCGGTCTCATTCCCGGTCCTGTTCCCGGTCTCAGTCCCGTTCCTGTTCCCGGTCTCAGTCCTGGTCTCAGTTCTGGTCTCAGTTCTGGTCTCAGTCCCGATCTCTGTCCTGGTCCTGGTCCCGGCGTCAGTCCTGGTCTGGTTCCGGTCTGGTCCCGGTCTCAGTCCCGGCCTCAGTTCTGGTCTCAGTCCCGATCTCTGTCCTGGTCCTGGTCCTGGAGTCAGTGCTGGTCTGGTCCCGGCGTCAGTCCTGGTCTGGTTCCGGTCTGGTCCCGGTCTCAGTCCCAGCCTCAGTTCTGGTCTCAGTCCCGATCTCTGTCCTGGTTCTGGTCCTGGAGTCAGTGCTGGTCTGGTCCCTGTCTTAGTCCTGGTCTGGTTCTGGTCTGGTCCCGGACCTGTTTTAGTCCTGGTTTAGTTCTGGTTCAGTCCGTATGCGGTGTAATGTCCAGCATTGCAGTTTAAGTCACGAAAACGAAAAACGGCCATTATCTGTTTTTTCATAATTCATTTAAACACAAAATCCAAAACTGAAAAACTAATGATTACCCATTTTTTTCATTTTGGTTTTGGAGACAAATAATGAAGAAAACAGTTTTGTTTTTGTTTTTTTTAATTATTATTTTTGGTTTTATATTGAAAAACGAATGAACGAATGATTCACGGATTTAGTAAACACCCAGGAACCACTATGGGACCTACTTGGACGACTGAGGGATTACACAGAAATAAGGGCACAAAAGAATATACTACCATTTGATACTAAAAATCACATTCTGTTGTCTAAATAAAAACAGATATGAGGCAATGTCCACCAGCAATCTGACCTGAAAAAGCCGCTTGGATGGAAACTTTTGTCCAGTTGGAAGAATTGAATTTTTCTTTTGCTAGTAAGCGCCACTGACCTATGAACCAGCGGCCAGTCGGTTTGATTACTGCCAAAGCCACAGTATAAGACATTTTACTCTTTTTACTCACTCCAGTTGTGTAGCTGATTGTAACTGGAGGGGCATAAGACGTACTAACAAACTAGTTCACTGAGGCAATCCTGACTAAAAGGTTAAAAGTGAACAGTGTAACTTTTCTGTGAGGGTCCGTCAAAAGCTTTTCTCCGTGGAGTTGTTATTGCTTTCGCAGCATGATATTAAACTTTTGTATCTTTGTAAAGACCGAACCAGACCGAGTTACAGGTCAGATTTGTGGAGAGGCGACCCCGTTCACAGTCAGAATGCCTGTTTTTCTAAGTATTTTTCAGTGATAAAACCACTTGTAGTTTAAGGTAGAGCTGTTTAATGTGATACTGTGGAACATTCCAGGCAGAACAATGACATATCATTAGAAACAAGCAGGTGAGGGACCCTTAACCAAAATGTTACATAGTGTGTAAGGATGTAACAATAACCTAAATATCGTGATGTCGTATCGTTAAAGTTCTCACAATAATATCATGGGCTATTACAATATATCGAATTACCAGTCTCTTTTTTAAATGAAGAGTTATGGTGCAGCAATAGCTAAACAAAGACAGTGGGAACTACATAGACCATGATCCTTTTCTCCATTTCAGTATAGACTATAATAGATAATAGAAATAACAGTTCGAAACACTTTTAAGTCTTAGTTCTTTAGATTAAATCTTGTCAAGGCATTTTAAGAGAAAAAGTAGAATATTAACAGTTTTGTCAGCCTTCAGAAAATATCGCAATGAATATGGAACCGTGAGATATATATATAGTATCTCAGGGTCTTGTTCACGAGTGAGGGGAGGACGGAAGGTGAGATTGACAGGCGGATCGGTGCAGCGTCTGCAGTGATGCGGTCGCTGTATCGGACCGTTGTGGTGAAGAGGGAGCTGAGTCGAAAGGCGAAGCTCTCGATTTACCGGTCAGTCTTCGGTCCTACTCTCACCTATGGTCATGAGCTCTGAGTAATGATCGAAAGGACGAGATCGCAGATACAAGCGCTCGAAAAGAGTTTCCTCCGCAGGGTGGCTGGGAGCTCCCTTAGAGATAGGGTGAGGAGCTCAGTCACACGGGAGGAGCTCGGAGTAGAGCCGCTGCTCCTCCACGTCGAGAGGAGCCAGTTGAGGCTCGGGCATCTGTTCCGGATGCCTCCTGGGCGCCTCCCTGGAGAGGTGTTCCGGGCATGTCCCGCCGGGAGGAGGCCACGGGGAAGACTCAGGACACGCTGGAGCGACTATGGCTCTCGGCTGGCCTGGGAACGCCTCGGGGTCCCCCTGGAGTTGGAGGATGTGTCTGGGGTGAAGGAAGTCTGGGAGTCCCTGCTTAGGCGCCTGCCCCCACGACCCGGCCCCGGATAAGCGGACAAAAATGGATGGATGGAGATATATATCGTGGAAATATCGTACTGGGAGATTTGGATATTGTTACATCCCTAATCGTGAGCTTCCCCACGATATCGCAATAAATATCGTACCGTAAAGTTCGTACAGTTGCAATATTGTATCGTGCGACTTGGATATTGTTACACCCCTAATAGTGTGTGATAAGTCAGAATGGTGCTATATGACCCTAATACTATGCAGACAGTAAAAATGTTTGCAATAAATATTAATTTATATAAGCTTTAAAAACAGTTAAATACAGTTAAAAGTTCACTAAAATGTTTATTCTTTTTTTATTTTTCAGTAACACTCATATCCGTGATCGACTACTGAGCCTGGGATCCTTTGTTTTGGTGATTGGCAATGCCTTCACCTACAACTTGGGGGATTCCGCATTCTATCTTCTCATTGTATCAAACTTCTAAATGAGAGGAGCAGCACAAAATCACTCCAGTGGTTCTTCTATTTTCAGATGGGGTTTACCAAATGTTTTACACTAATTGTATGTACAATGTTAAAACAATTATCTGTTGAAATAGAACGATGTTTTATTGGTAGGGAAATGTTTGACTGCTTTGTTTTTATATAGAAAAGACCTGCCGTTTTTTGTTGTTGTTGTTTGTTTGTTTTTTTTACGTTGTGGACTCATACTCTGCCATCTTGTCTCCACACACTTTATGAGCCATATGTAAAATACTGTTGATAATATTTGTGTTCCATTGTATTAAACTTCTGCATGAGAGACGAAGCAGAAAATGACTCCAGTGGTTCTTCTATTTTCAGGAGTACAGTACAACATTCCCCAGTTACAGGGGTACAACAAGTGCACTTTTAAACTGAATTCCAACAAATGTACAATAAAACAAACACAATTTGCTAGTACCTATTCATTCTTAAACTAGTGCACATAGACACTTGGAGCGAGGGGGGTTAGGTGTCTGGTCTTGCCCAAGGACACCACAACAGCTTACATCTTTGAGAGCTGGAATTGCTTTGTCACTGAATCTGAATGCTGTACAACGATGTTCATGTCAAGAGCGGGATTCGAACCACCAACCAGCACTCTACAAATTGAGCTACTGTCACTAGGGATGGGACGAGACGCAATTTTCATGAAATGAGACACGAGATTGGATCCATGACAACGAGACGAGATTTTTTAATAATTTGCAATAATCGGATCAATTCACAATTTTGGTCACATGATTTTAAATGGGTTTCTTTTGCCTATAAATATTAACAACCTGCTTTAAACACCAATATCGAGGTGTAAATCTCCACAAAGTAAACCGCTGTATAGATCTGATTATAAAATACTACTATAAGCGGCACAAGATCTCGTCCCATCCCTAACTGTCTCCGATATAGAAATATACTGTAGGCTGTGTCTCATTTCTCCTTCCTCGCTTCCTTCTGCTTGATTCATCTCCTTGATTCTGCAGGAAATGGGTGAGGAAGTTCCGCCCGTAAAGGAGACACAGGGAGGAGAGAGGATATAAACTCCTCCTAATAAAGTTTAATTTGTTTTTCTGATGTCGGCCTCCTGAAGACTCCCTCATGTTTACTTGTTTCACTTAATGTGACACATTTGAGTGACATCAGGGAGGGAAATCAAGGAGAAGGAAGCGAGGAAAGAGAAATGAGACGCGACCATAGACTTACTTGTGAGACTTCTTGGCCTCTGTGCCCCCTGGTCCTGATCCGCAGTCGTGAGCTTGTATGATGAAGGTGTATTCTTTCTGCTGCTCACAGTCCACCAGCCCGCGCGCTCTCAGCTGACCCTCTCCGGACGTACCGTTCAGGACCACTGCCTCGAACGGGGCCTCTGCTCCGTGGATGGTGAAAGCACAGATCTCCCCTGAACAGAAGAGAAGAAAAGAGGGGAAGATCGTCAGGGCTATGGAGAATTGGTGGGTTTCTGAAGATGTACGAAAACGTGGGCTGAATGAAGCTCACAATGCCACGAGTTATATGAGTGAATTTGGATAGGGAGTTATTTATGGACAAAATGGCAAAACAAAAACACCAGGATCACATAGAGCGGGTTAATACAAACATTTATAGACCAAAATGACGAGACTCATAGCAGCAGTTACAGAGAGAGGTGACAGTTTTTTAATATAAAGTGAAATGGAGCCAGAGTTATTGCAAACAGAATCACGGCCATGCTCACTTTCTATTTGGAACACGGCAGCAGAGGCGGCACTAACATTAGGCAAAAGTAGGCGGCTCCACCCTAATTCAAATAAATAGAGATGTGCGTCTCTCAAGAACAATGGGGAAAAACAGACAATAAATATATAAATAAAAAAACTAAATTGGTGCATTATAGTGAGGGCCCCAAACTTAGGTTTATCTAGGGCCACCCAAATCCCTAACTCTGCCACTGCACAGTGGACCATCAGAGGAGACTACTGCATCCATGTCGGTTATGTAGTTATTGAGTGTAGTCAGTTACAGAAATAATTCAGTCCAAGATTTACTGAATTTAACTTTTGGATATTTCAAAGTACAGTTTTATCAGCTGCTGGGTTTCAGATGACATCACAACATTCTACAGGCCAAAGTTATATATTACAGATAGGGGGAGTTAAAATTCATATTCTTCTTCTTTAGTCTAGTCACTAATATAAATGATCAGGTTCAACATTTGTACATTTTCCTTTGGGATATTTAGTAGAAGGTAATCCATAGGAAAAACTGTGTCTCCTAGTTTTCATATTACAGCAAACATCTCAATTTTAATCATACACATTTTAGCTGTATTAAATATTAAGGAAGTGCTAATAAAAACATTTATCTAATCATAACGAACATAAACTGACAAGCAAAATTATAATAAAAAACACAAATGGAAATGACCCAAGGAAATGGAATCTTTGGGATACATTTCCTTATTGATAATAATAACTGATATATATATATATATATATATATATATATATATATATATATATATATATATATATATATATATATATATATATATATATATTTATTTTTTTAACATAAGTTAAACCCATCATTATTAAGTTCCACAGTAATCAAAATACTTCCATATCAAACAGTATGAGTCATTTCAGTTAGGTGATAATATGCAAATCAGTTATTAAACTCCATCTCTATATTTGTTCTTCAAGTTCAATTTAATAAAACCTGATTTGATTAAATGTTGACACAGACAAAGTGAACGTTGAATAAAACAAAAACAAATGTTCTTCTCTGAAAGTTAAACACAGAATCGTACTCCAAACGTTCCTCACACAAAAACAAAAATGCAAAAAAAAAAAAAAAAGGATTGAAAACCTATTAAAGGTCCTACATTACTTGAAATTGACTCTTGTCAAGAATTTCATTCACACATGTTTGAGTGACCTTTTATTATTAGTACGTCTACATCTCATTCCACCGTGGGATGTCAGGGAACCATGGTTTTCAAATTAACAGCTACTTTTACCTTCTGTTCCATAAAGATGGGCAGTTCCAGGGCTGAAATGATACAAATAATTCTAATGAGTGGCGGTTCTAGGATTTTTCTGAAACAGGGGCCATTGAGGGGCCACATGTTACATTCAGGGGCAAAGTACAAAGAACATCCAAGCACACAAATGATTAATTCAGTATGGCGCAAATACATTTGGACAGTTATCTAGTACCTTTTTTCTAATGCAAATAAAACTTAATGAAGCAGTAAAGTTTGTAATAATTTTGTCATTTATTTTTACTGTGTGCATAAAGGACACAATACATAAAACAATCATTAAATGCAATCATGCTCACGCACGCAGGCACACGTGCACACTTACATAATGTAGACCTGTGCACACACACACACACACACAAACGGAATCCGACTCTGTGAATTGAAACATTCAAGTGTTTCAAGCAAAGACCATATATAAAAAAAGCCCTCCACATGTCTGTTTCTTCTCCTATTAAGTTGTATTGACGCAATAGGTCTACTGCCACCAAGAGTTTGGGGGTGAGATTGCATCAGTGATCATTGAATTCTCCAGTTGTTTTTCTTGTCAGTTGATTAACAGAACAGGGGCCATTCAGATTAGAGATGGGGTCAGGCCCCCTGTGTCCCCCTAGAACCACCCCTGTCTATGGCTTTTAAAAAACACAGTGGAGCACTTCCTGTATTAGTACATGGCATCCCAAAGTGGAAGTGTGTTTTATTTGAGAGAAGCCTAAATATGGTTTGTGCATGGTTTGTGCGTTAAGCATGTGTGAATGAAACAAAACACAACTCCAGGTTTGTTTTTGATGTGGAAACAATATTATAAGAGAGTAATATGGGTGCTTTAATTGATCTAAGTCAGGATTAAATGCTCATATCATTGCACTAATCCAATACAACTCTAATACTACATTGAATTACTGCACCAAAAAAGAACGTTGTTACATTTCAGAATTTTCTTATGAAGTTTTCTTAGATTCAGTATGGACTTTTCAGCATTGTACTGTAGCAAGTACAGTGATTCTTTTCTTTTCTATTTCTCATAAGCCGCTCTATGCAGGCTTAGATAAACTGATGGCAATAATAAAAAAAATTCCTTTTTAAAAATACCTGTCTGTCGAAACCAACGTATGTAATTCTCAAAACAGTATAGAAATATCTCCTATCTCTACAGTGAATCTGACCTTTAAAAACACAGCTTTATTATCCATCTCTATCTAGACAAAGTCACTTCACTTGTGCCTCAGTTTCATTTGTACAGAATTAGAAAGTTCTCCAAGAGTGAGTTTTGAAATGAAAAATTGAACTGTTTGGTTTAATCCTTTGTTACAAGACAGCTACTGTATTTTCTTGTTTTTTTCTATAAAAACAAAAATAATCCTTTACAAACTGTAGGAAAAATCAGTTTTTGCACCTCGATGTAAAGAGTGTCTATATTGTGTTGTGTGTAAGGTCTTCATAAGTCTTATCTTAGCGTCAGATACAAAACTAAACAGGCTTTCTAATAATAGCAATTCCCAGTAGTCTGCTTTCTCTATAAACTGTTTGATTGTTTCTTTGGTGCAGTGAAAGACAATGTAAAAAAAGTCGAATCATAAGGAACATGAACACAACTCAAGCTGAAAGGCAATAGATGATGTAAATGTTATACTGCAGTTTATCTGAATGTCCTAACTTTTAATACTCTTTATTTATTTTAATGTTCCTAGAGTCACATTTAATTTGTATTTTGCTTTAAACACAATATATTTTCTCTAAAATTGACCTAACAAAAGTAGATCAGCAAAATCAAATTTTAGAGCTATTAACCATATTACAGTCATTTCCTCTTCTCACTTACCTTCTCACAGTAAATGGTCACATTTATTATTCCATCTTCAATGCACTAAAAGCATTTTGTGTATATTTAGCATGATTCATGCTTGATTGAGTTATCTTTATGCTCCTGTATTCAACACATCATCGCTCAGATCAACCCCATTTTCTCCACTACTGGTGCACAGCCAGTGTGCTTTACTCTCTTAGTTCTCCAATTTTGTGTTCTCAATTGGTGATACCATAGAACTTAAGAAATAAATAAATTTACCCCCTAGCATGATCCCCGGCCATCAAAGGTGCTGACTCTGCATGGGTCGTGTTTCTTTTAGATGAAAATTACGATTTAAAACGTCCAAATTATAACAATGATAACCACATAGCAGACACAAGCACAGTGGGCCTAATTCATGAATCTTTGCTTACAATTTTTTCGAAGTTTTCACATGAAGAAAATGCTGAGAGAACTCTGTACCAGATTCACAGAGCGTTCTTAAGCAGCTGAATTCCTTTTTAAGTGACAGTTGCGCTGAATTCACCAACACCCAGCTACAAACACCTCCACGCTCATTTACATTTCATTTACATAAAAAATTAATATGTATTTGATTCGAAACGCCCTCTGAACTTCTAAATATGGCTAATATGGGTTTGGTATTATGATGTGTGAAAGTGGGAGGGAGAGAATGATGAGGACTACAGGCTACGGCTGTTGTACAGTTTCAGTAGCGATTCCTAATGTCCAGACTCACATGAACACACTCAGGGCGGGAATATTTAAGTCATACGTGTATTGAAATAATCAGGCACTTTCGTCATATTTATTGCACTTTCCACAATCGTGGACCCGCGGTAAATAGCAAGGGAGAGGGACTGTGTTAGGGGGTTAGGGGTTCATGGGGGTCAGGAGGGTGATCGGGGTGTTGAGTCGCGGAGTTGCTCTCCATATGGGCCCAGTGCTCTCCATACGGGCCTCTGTCACAGCCTTGCGCAACTCCTCATAAATGTTATTCGATCAATAATATGTATATAGGAAATAATTTAAGAAAATATAGAACTTACGATCATGAAGTAATTTCATTGTTTTGTTGCATTATCAGAGTAATAATATTCTAAAACAGTACAATTTTTATTCTTACGAGTGCTCCTGACCATTCGAAGGATTTGTTCTTACAGAAGAACATTTTCAGTTTTGTGAATACCAAACATGTTCGTAAGAAGGCCTAAGAACGTTTCCTGAATGAGGCCCGACATTCTCACAAAAACACAAATCAGTTTTACACCATACAATGTATTTGAGAACAAAATAACCTGTTTATGTTAGTTATTTTGTTGGATGAAAACCACGTGGACTGTGTTTTTCTCTCATGGTTCGACATCAGAGTCATTGAATGGACCAGCTAATTCCTCACTCATGTTTAAATCAATACCTTTTCTCTTAGCCCGTGTTTTCCTTTATGTAGTAGCAGTAGTAGTAGTAGTATTGAAGTGAATGTGACTGGTGACATTAGCACAGAGCATGTAGAGCTGTGTTAGCACGTTCCTTCAGACTGATACAAGACACAATGAAAGCACTTAGAGCCTTTACCTGTGACAGATAATTACCCCTCTACATTCAAAGGAACACCACACCAGATTGGATTTCACTGTGTTTTGTGAAAAGGACTAGAGCTGCCACCAACATGTGAAGAGTGACTTTACATTCTATTGTAAGCTTAAGCAGTGAAAGCCAAAGGTTTTCTATAGCCAGCCCTATTGAATATGGTGTCACAAACCTCACTCAAACATTGTAATTATCCTTTAAAACCTGTATTCATTTTTTTTTTTTCATTTTTTCCATACAAAACACAATTCAGGCCTACAAAATGTGCATGCTATGCTGGTGTGTTGAGAAATAAAGCAACGCTAAAACAATAGATTCAAAGTTTTAAAAAAATTAGAATGATCTGAATGAGAGTAGTGATGCTGGTAAGACTTTAAAAACACAGAGGAGCATTTCTTGATTGCTGCCAAATACTATCACAAGGTTGAACAGAGCATTTGTCTGTCATTTTTGTCTGCATGAATCCAAAAATATAATTCTGTATAATTTTTTACTTTAAACAAGCTGCTCAGCCTAAAAAGACCAAATGTAGCTTTAGTGTTCAGTGTGTTCTTGTTCCCCTCGGGGATGCTGTACTATATTGGGAAACCCTATGGTTTTGTCATAAAGGCCTGCTCCTCAGTTCACCTCTCCATACCTCCTCCTATGTTCTACTCTCCATCTGTTGCTGCTGGAGCCGTGACAATCCGCCTACAGAGAAGAGCCATAGGTGCAGTGACACAGAGGAAAGGGACGGTTTAAAATCGATTTTGTGTCGTAACTCAAACACTTCAGAAGGTCAAAGGTCACACAAGGAGGTAAAAATTCAACTTTGAACAAAGATCAATGATCAATTACAAACAAGTGTTTAGCACTTTCAGGGACCATATTTGCCCATTTCCTTTTCCATCTACTAACTTTTACAAATGCAAAAACACTGCTAGTATGTAGCCCTAGTGCGCAGACAAACTATAGGTGTAGCCTTGACTAATTGTGAATGTGTGCTGTCTTATGACTTTAATTTCCTCACTGACATTCATGAATCTTACAGAGAAACCTGTGCATTGGACACCAGACATTAAACATGGTAATCCCCTCATAATACCTTTACTGGTTCTACAAATGAATTCATTAGTGGCCCATCACTAGCTGTGGTCACATGCACATGATAATAATCAGATGCATTAGGCTAAAACATTCTTAAAATGAATGATTTCTTTATGATCATGGCCCCTCTGATTACTCACATCAAATTGGGCAGTCAGTCCATTAAATATCTAAGACTAGAAATCTGATATAAATCAGATTTTGGTGAGTTTGTAACCACAGGTTTTCATAATCCATATACAATTATCAGTGCACTCCTACCACGTCACTTCCTCGTCAGTCCCATGCAGGGCACAGGGCGGATGTCTCCTCAGAGCAGAGACTCGTGTCCCTCTGTGCTGCCTGAACAATGACGTATCAGAGAGTAATGGGGCTGTTGGCATTCTATAGGAAACATGCTGGGACACAGAAATCACCAAATTGAACAGAGCAGCGGAGTGCGACAGACGCTGACAGACCACGTCACAGTCCTGAATAGGTAATGTTAAATCCATCACAACTCAAGCAAGAAATACATCCAATATTCTGCACATATTAACGTTCACTATATGCCTGTCCAATGTACACGAAAGGATCTAGGCTCAAAGTGGTTCAGTGGCTCCAAAATAAAGGTTTACCTCCTTCTGTCACATCCCACCAGAAAAATGTCTGAATTATGTTAGAAAATGTATAAACCAACACATGTGGCTATAGGACTATATGTGACGTTTAGGAATTAAAGCTACCATCTGTATTTAGAGTGGTGGACCTGGCCACGTTGCATTCCCATGTGTCACCACTAGATGCTATCTGCGTTACTACTGTCTGATGGTGTACCTTTGGCCATGAGGGGAGGGGATAAAGGGGGTCTGCCACAAATGGTAGCTTTAAACTGGCACCATGGTAAATAATTATTGAGAAGAATTATGTCAATTTTTAAAGGGACAATACTTCAAATATATCTGAAAATATTGTTTATGTATTGGTGATTTATCGATTCTCATATCTCAGCCTGATTCATCAGCTGGTTTCACTCCGTAAAAACCATCTGAGCTTGCAGTGTTGCAGTATTCGCTCGACGGTAGGCGGGTACTTTATATCATTTAACCAATCGCAACTATTTGGTCGTCACGTATGTAATGCGCCGCTAACGGGGATAACTGGTATATTAAGCTTTTCCCAAATCCCGTAGGAAGAAGGACAATAACATCTTTCCCCTTGATAAAATTCATCAAACATTTTCTTTGTTCCGGCTTTAAATCCTCGATCTCGGGAATCGTTGACAACACTGATTGTATGACTCTTTGCTGATGGGCTGGTGGCCGAACTCGCACTTCCGGGGTTTTTGCGAACTGTCTAGTGTATTCCGATTCCTGACCTAGTCGCTGGAGAGAAATGAAATTGGTGATAATTCTTAAGGCCCATTTATTTTACAAAAAAGGGCCTTAAGAATTATCACCAACAGTCATTGTAGAGAGCCATCCAACCCAATATTTGCTCAACTTAAAGTGCTGAAAATGCAGGATATTGTTGACTTAATCCTCAAAGTCATGTATAAAGCAAAGTGCAATGTATTACCTGTAAATATTCAAAGACTGTTTGAGATGAGAACAAGCCACTACAATTTAAAAGGAACCTACATGTTTAAAAAACCCAGATTCAGAACCAAGGTTACGGAGCGAAGCGTCGCTGTGAAAGGAGTGAACTTATGGAAGAGTCTTGACAAAGAAATAAAAGAATCAAGTACAATGATGACATTTAAAAAACATATCAAATTGAATGCAGTTTGTATGTATGAAAAAGAAAACTAAGTTGTTGTGTATAATAATGAAGATTTCTGTTTGCAACTGAACAGTAATTGTGCCTGAACTGATATGGAATGTTTAGTGACCATCGGTGTTTATGTATTGGATTGAAAAAGGAAAGGGGGGCAGATAACATACGATTTTTTTTCTTTCTGTTCCTTTTCATTCATTTCTTGTGTGTCTGATGTTGTGACACTGTCGATGTCTTTTTATGCTTTATGAATGAAATAAATAAATAAAATAAAATAAAATAAATTGAGCACTAGGGCACTAGGTGGCGCCAGCCTGTCTACACTGATGCTGGAAGGTGTTTCAAAATCAGTATCAGTCCAAGATGTATCCCATATTTGGCATAGTATTTTTTCATTAATTCTTCACACTTGATCTCACTCATAAACGCCATTCGCACAGGCAAGTGGGTGAAGTGTCTTGCTCAATAACAGCCAGAATTAGTAAAGAAGTCACCATTTCAAGGTTCCTGAGGTTAATTTCCACCATTTTTCTCGCAGAACTTTCAAAACAAACAATATTATCAGTTTAAAGGCGTGGTGGAGACTATGTAGTACTTAATGCTCATTTTAATACAAAAAAACTCCACAAAGAGACGCATGCACACACACACACATTTTAAACTTGCAATTTGGCTGATTATATCAAGCCTTAAAATATACTAAGAATATTTTTCAAAAGTGTAAGTGATCTTCGTAAAGAGGAGTTAGAATGCATGATCATTCTCAGTTGGTTGCATAATGGTGCTTCATGTGTATTTATCCGTATTTACCTGTGCGCATTTGTAACTGAATTTCTAACAACATTTGAAAGAGTCCTTATTTAATTGAGGTCAGTGTGCTATTCTGTGTGTTAATTTTTCACTCGCACAAACCCAGCGTCTGGCGGCAAAGAAAAGGTCAGAGAAAGTGAGAGTGTAATCCCAAAAATAGTCTACCTTCTGGTCCAGTATTACCACAAAAACAGACCACGTCTTGAGCAGATAATGAGACGAGCTTTGGGTACACTGCAAAAAACAACATCTAGGTAAGTTAAAATGGATTAAATGAAGAAGATTTAATTTTATTTGAGTAGATTCAACTTAATAAGTGTGTTTTTCTTAATTCAAGCAACATACAAGATGCATACAACTTCCGTAATTCAGGTAATCTTTGGCCAGATGTGAGTTTTTGCAGTGTGTGGTTTTCTGTATTTGACTATCAGTAATCAAATGGGATTTATTCGAGTGCGAGTGCTCAAGACCATCTTCTGAGTTCATTTACCAGTGGAGAGAACACGTGGAAAATCTGTTTAATATCAAATGTAATTACAGGATGAAGTGATAAGGGGCTGGGTCGGGGTGAACCGGAGCACGGAGAACCCAAATATTAAGTTCATAATGAAACATCTTCCAAAGCCAGAAGTGCGAAATTCTGCAAGGGCTGTTTTAGACTAGTGCTACGAAAGTCTGCCAAATTCTTGAATTTCACTCAGGATCAATAAAGTCTCTCTGTTTGTCTGTTTCTTGAGAGACTGAATGTGTATTTCTCTATTCCAGTTTTTCTCAATTTTTTTTTTTCTGGGGACCCATATTTTAAAAGTGACAAACCCTCACAACCCAAGTCAATAGAAATTATTTGTAAATCACAAAATGAAGGTGGATTTATTGTTGACTGAGTGATCATGCCTCTCTGAACAATTAGTATTACTCAAGCTTTAAACAAAAAAAACAATAATTGAGGGCCTGTTTACATGAGAACATTTGCAGGTACAAATTACAAAATATTTTATTGGAAGTGCCTTTCGTTTAGACGGTGACAGTGTTTTTGGGGCTTAAAAATGCAAAAATCTGAAACCCTGAAATCCTCCAGAGTGGAAAACCTGAATACGCTCCACCGTAGTGTTTTCGTCTACACTGCCCAAGACGCAAAACTCTGGTCAGATCTGCTCATGTACGCGTTTACGTCACATACATACAGTACACAGAAACAAACATGTCGGATGGCATGCATACCCAATCGAATTCCACACACTTCTGCGTCACTGTATGCAGGCAGATTTCTACCAGAAAACGCTTGTCTAAACACAGAATAAAAGATGAAGACGCGACACCACTTTTGCATCTTCTGTTTATACCGTCATCATATAAACGTAGCCTGAATCAGCAATAAAAGGATCCATAAGTCGCCGATTTAGACAGTAAATGTAGCCCATTTCTTTTTCTTTTCAACATTGAATTGAACTAGCAATATGAGAACAAAATAATCAATAAAATAATTACAAAAATATTAGAAATGATACAAAACATGTCTTAACATTTCAACATTTATAATGAGATAGACGGGCCTCTCTGAGTTTTTGTAGCTTGTTCCAGTCCGGGGTGCAGGAGGAGAGCAACAAACATATCAGACGCAGCATTCAGTCTGTTTCTGGGCTTTATCTTAATTTTTTGTGAGTATAGAAAATCCCAGTTCATTCACATTTATGTAGTAGTGACAGGAATAAGCACAGAAATACCGGCCCTACTGATGACAGGATATTCTAACGAAATGACAGGATATTCTGACGATAAAGTCACAGATCCATGTATACAACTGTATACAGCAGATGTACATACAGATCGTAATAAGGTGACCCCCAAAAAACCTCTTGTGACCCACCTGAGGGTCGCGCCCCAGTTTTTGGGAAACAATGCTCTATACTACCTGTCCCTTTTGAATCTGTCTCTATTAAATATTCTTTTCGAAGTTACAGACTGAGTAAATCTACCAGTATACACCCCCTGGTGTTGGAGGAAGAGACAACAGCAGTGTCCTGGGCAGAGGTAGAACAGATGTTAGCACCTGAGGCCTGGCAGAGTCACAGTCACAGCCCCTCATTATCCACTGCACTCTTCTCCAAATATGTCTCAGTCTCACTGGGCATGAGGCTTATAAGGACTAGATTTATGAACACAGCTACTCCCTCGGTAACTCTGCATGTTTAAAGGTCCAATATTACACAATTGACTTTTTGTTATTGACTCTGGTGAGCGTTAGCCATGTTAGAATGTTATGACCTCATCAAAAATATACCTGGAGTTGTGTTTTTTGTTTATTTAACACATGTTTAAAGGTTGTATGGGGGATTTTTTTTGTTTCAAATTGTCAATGAAAGTTCAGAATAGCAACTATAGAGACGCAGCAGCCGTGTAATTATGATAACCAAAAAAAAAAAAAAAAGAAGAAAAATCCATCAACTGCGGACAAGGTGGGCCTGGCTGTTTGTCAGTCAAACTCCCTACATTTCTAAGCCTAACTGACTCACCGGTGCGCTGGGATTACATGATTTGCGTACGCCTCTCATGCATTCCACAGACGCAAGACGCTGTTTACTCAACACGCAGCAGTTCTTAGTGGATTTTTCGAACTGCAGCTTCCTCGCAGTTAACACAAAGTTTGTGGCGATGGCAGACAAGAATCCACTAAGAGTTAGCCGCAAAAGAAAGCCAATTTTTGAGGTTGTTGAAAGAAGAAGAGAAGGGGAAAAGGAGCGAAGTTAAACTAAGGTGATTCTTGGAGATTCCTTCCAGCAATGGCGTGCACTGAAGCGGACGAAGTTTCTCAAGACACCTTTGTCGCTAAATTACTTCTGGACAAGTTCAACAGCAATTTGTTCTGCAATTCTGAACGTGCACCAGCTGTAAACAAGCATGATTTCTAGCGTAAGGAAGAAGTGGGAGAAGGAATTTCTATTTAGGGAGCCTTTAAAGGTGCACTGCGTAACTTTTCTGGTCACAGCTACACTACTGCATGTTATTACTGTGCCTGTGAGTTAGGTTTGCCAGAAATGTCCCATATTATGGCATTAAACTTATCTATTACATGTGTTTTTATGGCTCAAAAATACAACACACAATTGATTGGTGGCATTCTTGTCTCCATGGCGATAGAAAAGTTGAATGCTATGGAACATTCAGGCAATACAATAAATTATGAAGACAAGCAGAAAAGTTACACAATGCACAGTTCTTATCTCTAACATAAAACACTGTTCTACCTTGTGATGTCATGTCATAATAAAGGAAGTGCTCCACTGTGTGTTTAAACTCCATACACCTTTTTGTGGATTTCTACAAGCAAACTCTACTCACTAGAACCATTTGGATATTTTCAACCTTGAAATTTCATACCTCTATTAATCAAAAGGTAAAAAGTTGCGGTGGAACTCAGCATGTCAAGAGATTTGGGAATGTAGACAGACTAATAATAAAGTGTTACTCAAACATGTGAATGAAACAGAATACAACTCTAGGTATGATTTTGAGTAAGTAATAATGTTTTAATAGGGGTGTAACGATATCCAAGTCTCACGATACGATATTGTCATGGTATGAACCTCATGGTATGATATTTATTGCGATATCGTGGGAAAGCTCACGATATGGTGGGGAGGCTCACGATTAGGAATGTAACAATATCCAAATCTCTTACGATATTTACACAATATTTTCATAATATACGACGATATTTATTGCAATATTTTGTGGAGGCTATCAAAACAGTTAATATGCTACATTTTCCTCTTAAAATGCTTTGACAAGACTTAATACAAAGAACTAAGACTTAAAGTGCCCATCTCATGCAAAATAACTCTCTTCACATTGTATCTTCTGCACATATACAAGCACAATTTGGGTTTTGGAACATCCATTACACAATAGTTATGAAATCTTACTGATTTCTTGGAGGCAGTCGCAGACCAGGAACTATGAAAGGCCGACTATTGCTCATCCCCCCACCCGTCCTGAGAAAGCACAGGCTCCGCCCTCCAAACATGACGTAGGCTCTGAGTGAGACGCCCTTCCTCCGCCATCTCAGGGAGGGAGGGGGAGACAGACGTGCACCCTGATAGAGGTAGGAATAAACTTTTATTCATCATGGTGATACAGCGCGTTCAGCCACATGTGTTGGACCCGGAATTGGACGAGGACTTGGAGGTGCACGAAGCACAAGCACCGCGTCGGCATCAGCTGAACATTACTGATTGGTAAAGTACTAATAAACTCTAGTAGATAAACTTATTATATCGTGTACACTGCAGTGTAGAACAATGAGCTTATGCTGTCGCTTTTGTTTAGGTGTTCATGTGGGAATTGTCAGCCGATGTGGGGCTGAGGCTGGTGGAGCAGGGGATGGAGGCGGGTGCGAAGTGCTTTCTGCTACATCAAACGTGTCATAGGTGTAGCTGGCTGCATCACTGTTGTAGCAGCTTCAGTTCGTTGTCATGTGGGAGGGTGACAGAAATACACTGCAATTTGTTTAAAAAATGCAGAATCAATCTAAAAACCACTTCGGCTACATATACAAGGCCCACACATCACTCTTAAAAGGTAGAAAGATCTGAAAAGATGATTTTGCATGAGATGGGCCCTTTAAAAGTGCTTAGAACTGTTACTTCTTCTTGTAGTCTACACTGAAATGGAGCAAAGGATCATGGTCTATGTAGTTCCCTCTGTCTTTTTTTTTTTTTTTTTTTTAGCTATTGCTGCGCCATAATTCTTAATTTAAGCAGTGAGACTTGTAATTCAATATATTGTGATGGTCCGCGATATTATTGTGAGAACTTTGACGATACAATATCACGATATTTCTGTTATTGTTACATCCCTACGTTTTAACATGGCTTAAAGCTCACAAAAGTCCAAGTTTGCATAATCTAGGACCTTTAACCTCCCTACAGTGACTTATTTACATTGGACTGTCCCCGGTGTGGTCCCATAGCTAATTACCCACCATGCATTGTGTTCTAAACTGGATGCCTGCTCTGATACAGTCCCTGGCTTCTGGATATGTGTCTTTTCCCCACATGACTAAATGCAGGAATTACTAACCTCCCCCAGGCAACAAAGGCAATATGTTTTAATTAGTAGATGCAGAAATCAATGAATAGCTTTTAATGGGACTAATTTGTGAGAACGAGATCCAACCAAAGGGAAAACAATAAATAAAAAATCCCAGTAGTAAATTCCCAAAGTCTTAGAACTGTGACTCAACCAAATAAAGTCACAGAAGTACTCAAGTTACCTCAAGATTGTCAAATTATAGTAGTAGTTTAATGACAGTTTTTCAACCCAGATTTTCAGGTAGATTCTAATTTTGGTTCTTTTTTGTCACTTTTTTTCCACAATTTGGGGAAGATATCAGAGAATTACACCAGTAAAAACCTTGCAGTGTAATAAGAGGTCATAAAAGCATAATTAGCCTTTGTTAATGAATATAAAATGTAAAAAACAACTAAATTAATGTGTACATTTGTAATAAAAATGTGTGGATACTGTGGAAAATTGCAATAACATCAATAACATCCTGTAGCTGACCCATGACCCAAAATGTTACTTGGTGTATCTTTAAAACCAAATTGGCTGAACAACTTTAAACACAAACACAAAACCCACTACAATTTCCTTAAAGTCAGATTTTTATACTTAAAACAAACGAGTTTATAGGGACTTTTTGCAACTTTCAGAGGCTACAACAGTGCTTTGTCGTCATGCTAAAAGCCCACTTCCTGATTCTCAGACAATAACAGACAAACATTTGTAGACAGCACACAGTGATCTCATTAAAGTGAAACAAAATTTGCTCAAAAACATGAAAAAAAATAAACCAAACCAAAACAAACCAAACCAAAAAACAGGTGCAGCCATTTTAAGTGTCAATGAGGTTCATTTGGTCTTCCAATAGTTGATGTTATTAGGTTCTTTTTTCAGACCAAGAGTTTGTTTTCATACCTGACCTTTGCTCCCTGTGGTCTTCCTCATGTGATGTTGTTGTGAAGTGTCCAGTTATGATGATTGATTTAGGCTACGTTCACACTGCAGGGCTTAATGCTCAATTCAGATTTTTTTGTGAAATCAGAGGTCGTTCACATTTCCAATTAAATGCGACTTGTATGTGAACACCAGTATGAACTTTAAAGTGTCCCACATGCACACTGGAGGACACAACGACGTCACACATAGCGAGGGTGCTCAGTGTTTACGGAAGTCGCCTAAACGTAGATGTTAACATTGAACACCTGGAGATTTTAAAGTTGCTGTCACACCAGAGCCAGAACATATACAGTTTATTTGTTTTAAGGAGGAAATTGAGAAGGAGAAGGCGTTTTGTGGGGCAGTGGCAGCAACGTCCGCAGAAAGGAACGTGTGGGTGCGGAGACTCAGCCAAGAGTGATGGGACTGATATGTGCTTCACTGTTTCACTGACACAGAGTTCATACACATTTTTCGTATGACAAGAAGAACATTTGTGTCCATTTGTGAGCACTATTCTGCCAGCTCAGTGCAGAATAGTGATGTTTGTCGCTTGTTGCAGACTGAAGTCACATGTCAAAGGCCAGATATGTATCAGTTTTAGGAGCGCATATCCAAGTGGACTGGGTCGCATTTGAAAAATCAGATCTGTGTCATTCAGACTGTCACTAAAAGATCATTTACAGGTCGCACAGGGTCACTTCAGGCTGCAGTCTGAATGTAGTCTTATACAGGTTTTGGTGTTGTCTTCCTACCTTTAGAGTCATGACAACAGCGCCATCTGCAGTCTGAATTCCTCAGGACAGTATCCCTGGTGTGTGAGAGAAAAAATGCCCCCTCGCCCCGGTTTATAGTCCCAGGTGTCAGGTAGGAAAGCAAACTCTTGGTCTGAAAAAGAACCTAATAACATGAGTGCCAGCGTGTCCATCAGCGAGGAGTGTGGAGCAGCTTTGTGGACACAGGCTGACAGTCCTCCTCCTAAACCTGATTGCATGCAGCAGTGATCGCCCACTCTCCCCAGGGCACGGCCACATTTTCATTTAATCAAGTGGAAATAAATGATCGGCCATTAGCGGAGGGGGCCGTGAGCTCGGGAGCGCGGTGCTAAGTGTCAGAAGTGTAGCTCACCTCCGGGGCAAAGCTCTCTCTCAGTGAACACCTCTCATTATCGGAGCAGAGGAGGATGAAGAGCGGGAGGAGGAGGACGAGAAAGAAGAGGAAGAGGGGCCGGGGGCGCAGTGCTAAGTGAAGTTTAGCTCGCCTCCCGGGCAGTAACTCTGAGTGTCGGGGCAGAGGAAGAGGAGGTAGAGGATGGAGAGCAAGAAGAACAGGAGAGAAAGGAGAAAAATGAGAGAGAGAGGAATGGAGGGATGAGGAGGAAGACTACAAAAGGATTGGAAACTAAAAGAAGAGGTTCCAGGGTCAGATTAAATGAATGATTAAAAGTTTGAGAATTAGATCAATGCTTTGTAAGTGTTTTTAACTAAAACGTTTTCTAAAGGAAAAGAGACGAGTGATCTCAATGGGACTTCTGGTTAAATAAAGGTAAAAAAGAGGAGAAAGAAGAAGAAGAAGAGGGGTAGGATGAGCATGAAGAGGGGGCAAAGAGGTGGCAGAGGAGGTGAAGAGTAGACATTGGAGGAAAAGAAAGTAGAGATGAAGAGTAGACAGTGGAGAAAGAAGAAGAGGATGAGAATGAGGATGAAGAGGGGGCAGACAAGATGCAGAGGAGAAAGAAAAAGAAGAGGAGATGAAGAGTAAACATTGGAGGAAGTAGAGGGAAAAAAGAAAAAGAGGTGAAGAGTAGATAGAGAATAAAGAAGAAGAGATGGGGATGAGGAGGAAGAGGGGGCAGAAGGGATGCACAGAAGAAAGAAGAAGAGTATGACGAGGAAAAAGAGGAAGCAAATAGGAGGCAGAGGAGAAAGAAGAGGAGGAGGATGAAGAGGAAGTGAAGATGAGGCTGATGAGCATGAAGAAGAAGAAGGAGAGGAAATGAAGAGTAGATATTTGAGGAAGAGGAAGTAGAGAGGAAAAAAAGAAGAAGAAGAGGATGTGAAGAGAAGACAGAGGAGAATGATGAAGAGGAGGGGGATGAGAGGATGCAAAGGAGAAAGAAGAAGAGGATGATGAGGAAGAAGAGGGAGCAAACAGGAGGCAGAGGAGAAAGAAGAGGAGGGTGAAGAGGAAGCAGAGAAGCAAGAAGAAGAAGAAAAGGAGGAGGTGAAGAGTAGACAGGGGTGCAAGAGGAAGAGGAGGATGAGGATGAAGAGGGGGTACAGAGGATGCAGAGGAGAAAGAAGAGGAGGAGGCAGAGGAGCAAGAAGAAGAGGAGGATGAGGATGAAGAGGGGGCAGAGAGGATGCGGAGGAGAAAGAAGAAGAGGAGGATGAGGATGAAGAGGGGGCAGAGAGGATGCGGAGGAGAAAGAAGAGAAGGCGGCAGAGGAGCAAGAAGAAGAAGAAGAGGAGAAAGAGGCAGGAGGCGAAGAGTAGACAGAGGATAAAAAGAGGAGGAAGGTGAGGATGGGGGGTGACGAGGATGCAGAGGAAAGAGAAGAAGAAGAAGAAGGAGAGGAGGTGAAGAGTAGACAGAGGAGAAAGAAGACGAGGAGGAGGATGGAGTTGAAGAGGGGGCGACGTGGATGCAGAGGAGAAAGAAGATGACGACGAAGAAGCAGAGAAAGAAGAAGAGGAGACTGAAGCGGGGATGAAGAGGAGGCAGAGGAGTTACGGAGGTGGGTGTTTGCGCTGGTACAGGAGTGTGTCAGTGTGTGAGTGTGTGAGTGTGGCAGCAGATTCGGGGCCCCTGCGCCTCGGGGCCCTGGGTGATTATTAAAGCTGACGGAGCAGCACTGATGAGCTGACTTCATCTGAATATACACGTCCAACAGTCACCGACGAACCCCGCGTGGAACAGGCTCACGGTTTCAAAAATCAGCAAAGATCAGTGAAAGGTCAATCAGCAACAGACTGGATACTGTAGGATCATTTCACTGTTTAAAAGTATCTCAAACATTTAAAAGTGTTTCTAAGATGACAACTTCAGCAAGGATGAGCTGTCCCATTTCTTCTGATCTGTCCCCACAATGTCTCACCAAACATCAAGGCTTTCTTTACAAAACTATCGGCTATTTGCCTTACGTCTCCAGCACAGTCTGATGTTTTGTCTTGGGCTACGTTTATATGATGACGGTCTGAACAGAAGACTCAAAAGTGGCGTCGCGTCTTCACTTTTTATTCCGTGTTTAGACGAGTGTTTTCTGGAGGAAATCTGCGTGCATACGATGACGCAAAAGTGTGTGGAATTCGATTGGGTATGCACACGAGGCGGCTATGTGGTGACGCCAGGCGGTGATGTATGTGACGTAAACGCGTACATGACATGAGCAGATCTGACCAGAGTTTTGCATCTTGGGCAGTGTAGATGGAAACGCTATGGTGGAGCTTTTCTATCCACACTTTTCCACTCTGGAGGTTGGTTTTGGATTTTTGCATTTTTAAGCCTCAAAAAAGCCATCACCACCTAAACGAAAAGCATTTCCGATAAAATATTTTGTCATTTTTACCCGCAAGAGTTCTCGTGCAAACATGCCCTTGGTCGATCTGCTGCCTAAACATACACACAAAGCCTTATATTAAATATTATGCTATTTCCTGATCTATGGTGTGATGTTTCCTCATCACAAACAGACCTGGAGATGTGTTTCATTCACAGACATATCACAGTATATCACACGAACCCTGCATTTAGGCCTCAAGAGACTCAAGCAGAAAACACACTGTTCCACCGAGTGACGTCATGTGGTAATACAGGAAGTCCTCCGCTGTGTTTCTAAACTCCACACACCTTCACTAGAATCATTTGGATAATTTCAGTCCTAGAACTGCTAATCTCTACTGAACTAAATGTAAAAGGAGCTGTTAACCTGAAAACTATCGCTTCATGACATCACAAACTGGAACAGAGCATTTTGAGCTTTGGAGATGTAGACAGACTAATAATAAAGTCATGTGTGAATGAAACGAAACACAACAGCATTTATTTTTTTATGAGTGATGAGCATAACATGACTTAAAGCTCACAAGAGTCAATTTTGCATAATATAGGACTCATAGATAATTATATAAAACATGACAATGGGTTTGTGATCAATTTAAATTACATAATTTTGGGAAAATAATCCAAAACACTCCTACATATCGGCCTAATAATATCGGCAGAGCTTATCAGCCATCAGTTGCTCTGGATTCTAAACTACTGATATCAGCATCGGCCATGAAAAAAACAAGTCAGTCTCTAGTAATTACTTAATCCATTAACTAAACACTCAACTATGGAAGCCTGAACGCTGAGAGATAAAAAAAGGTTGACAATCACAAAGGTTTGTTGGTTCTAGTCAAATTTGGAGTATATTACCCGAACTATACGTCCTTTTTCATCGTCTTTTTGTAAGTGTACACATATCGGCTTGACAGCAGATGTAGGCTGAGGTAAGGAAGCCGTCCACGCACAGAGAGAGGAAGCAGGAGATAAGAAGAGGAGATGAGAGGAGGAGCAGGGGCTGATGGGAACATGGCCACTGCCTCGGGCCACTGTGTCTAAACTTGGATAGTGACCAAAGCCCGGGCCGAATGTAAACAGAGAGATCCGCGTATTATCACGTCTACAGCTCTGATACGGGCTCATGCTTTTCATCCTCCTACTGCAAAACAAGCACAGAGAAAGAGAAATCTGATTCAACCAAAAGGACCAAACTCAACTTCAGAATGGAAAAATTATAAGACCGTTACGATTTAAAACTAAATATTATATCTTTTGAATTGTGCAAAACAGACCTGTAATTCAAATTCTCACAATTTACTCACCTGTAGTTGTATTTGGAGTATTTGTGCATGTTTGAGCAAGCTTTAAAGTTGCACTATGTAACTTTTTGGTTGGGGGTCTGTCGCCTGTTTGTTTCTATGGAGATGTCATTGCTCTGCCTGGAATGTCCCACAGTATGGCATTAAAAAGCTGTAAGTTACATTTATTCAGTTACAGGTGGTTTTACAGCACAACAATACCTAGAAAAACTGGTATTTTGAGTGCGCAAGGTCACCTCTCCACAGATCTGACCTGTAACTTGGTCCAGTTTGGTCTTGATGATGATAGGAAAGTTTAATACCATACTGTGAAACATTCCAGACAAAGTACAGTAATAACATCTCTATGGAAAAAAGCGTTTGCGGACCCTCCAACAGAAAAGTTACACATTGCACCTTTAATTACAATATCGTGTAGTCATTTTGGTACAAATAAAAAAAAAAGAAGAAGAAGAAAGGCAGTTCCCTAGCATGATCTGCAGCTACCCTTTGGAGGTGCAAACAACTTCTTTGCTCTTTGTTGTGATGATGACATTTACGGTGACATCAGCTCCCACGTCAAAATATTGAAATATCGATATAACGTATCGTTGAATGTGCTGATACAGTATCGATATTGTGGGTTGATATGCTAATATATCAGAAGTATTTTTTGGTATATTTTACTAAATTATTTTGTTACAGTGCTACAGTTGTTTAGAGGAAGGAAACTTGTTTATGTGACACATTTGACTGATTCAAATGTGTGCATTTCATATGAACTTTGCTTACGAAGTGGTTTAACGAAGACTTTTAGTATCACAGCCATGATTTAGCCTTTATTTTTTACTGAACCGTATCCAATCAATTTGAAATATATCATATAGAATCAAAAGCTGTTCAAGATGTGTATCGTATCGTGGCCTATGTATCGAGGTATGTATCGAAGTATGTATCGTATCGTGGCCTGTGTATCGAGGTATGTATCGTATCGTGGCCTATGTATCGAGGTATGTATCGTATCGTGGCCTGTGTATCGAGGTATGTATCGAGGTATGTATCGTATCGTGGCCTGTGTATCGAGGTATGTATCGAGGTATGTATCGTATTGTGGCCTATGTATCGAGGTATGTATCGTATCGTGGCCTGTGTATCGAGGTATGTATCGAGGTATGTATTGTATTGTGGCCTGTGTATCGAGATATGTATTGTATCATGGCCTATGTACTAATGTACGTATCGCATCGTAGCCTATGTATTGAGGTATGTATCGTATCGTAGCTTATGTATTGAGGTATGTATCGTATCGTAGCCTATGTATTGAGGTGTGTATTTTATTGGCAACTTTTTAATGATACCCAGCACTTCAATGATCCATGACAGATTATAACTATATAGCAGACACAAGTACAATGGACATTCTTTAAAGTGCATATGATAGGTTTTGATGATTCTCAAATTTCTACTTTGGTCGAATAATACCTGTTGTAAATATAAATTCTAGTTTTACACCAACTGAGAAGCAGTTTGTGAAGAAAAGTTGAAAAATATGTTGAAAATCATGGGACGTAAAAAAGTTCTATCAAAAAATTTAGGCGCAATTTAGACTTACAAAACACTTTTTTTCTGATACTGTAAACATGATTTCAATAAAATAAAGGTGTTTTCTTATTATTTTATTATTTGTCAAATAATTATTGGCCTACTCTCCATCATGGTTGCTAAGAAACAGTTATGGTATTCCGTAGTATGATGTCACGATTTCAATGAGGAAGGAAATTTAAAACCTAAAAAATTAACAGACTGGGAAAGCAAGAGTAAAATGTTTTGTAAAATCTGAAATATAATGATCTTAACTGTGTTTTAGTAAAATATGCAGTCTAACCGGTCACACTCACTATAAATTGTGACCCAAAACAGAATAGAAAGAACAGAGAATGAGAATGAATAGTGAGTAAATAGTTGTTATAGTCATCACCATAGTTGTTTTTGTACAGAATATGGCTCCTATAAACAATTTGTTATACCATAAACGAGGTGAGCATTTTTAAGCTATTTCTGTTACTCCCACATCTCTCAGCTAAACTAAAATAAACACCATGCACAATCGATAATAACTTTCCATATAGGGTCTCCCCGAAACCTGACACTGCTCCGAGTTAGTTTCTGCTTTTGGCAAGAAGCAATGTAAACTCGAAGAGGTTCTCAAAATGGTGAAATTTAACTGAGGAACATTCGTGCAGACGTTTATAACTAAGACTGAGATTTTGTTTTGTGACATTTTTTTATAGATGCAATTTTGGGTGTTTTTTAAGAGTTGTCGCGGGTAAATAATGTTGTCTGTGGGTATGGCCAGAACTATTTTCCCTAAAAAATTGGTTCTATCAGCACTTTGCGGATTTTCTATTTGTGCGTGAGAGAGAGGAGGGGGTGGGTAGGAGTGGGTGGGTTGGGAGGAGCGCTATTTTAAAGGTCCTATATGACACAAAATTGACTCTTGTGAGCTTTAAGTCACATTATAATGTTGTTACTTCATCATAAACAGACCTGGAGTTGTGTTTTGTTTCATTCACACATGTCTGAGTAATTCCAGTTTATTAGCCTGGCAACATGTCCAAAGCTCAAACTGCTCTGTTCCACATTGTGATGTCATATAGCAGTAGTTTTCAAGTTAACAGCTCCTTTTACTTTTTGTTCAATAGAGACTGGCAATTCAAGGGCTGAAATGATCCAAATGATTCTACAGGACTACATTCATAACATACTCCCTACAAGTGAACAACAACTTACCTTTATGTAACAGATAATACTCCCTACAAGTGAACAACAACTCACCTTTATGTAACAGATAATACTCCCTACAAGTGTACAACAACTCACCTTTATGTAACAGATAATACTCCCTACAAGTGTACAACAACTCACCTTTATGTAACAGATAATACTCCCTACAAGTGTACAACAACAACTCACCTTTATGTAACAGATAATACTCCCTACAACTGTACAACAACTCACCTTTATGTAACAGATAATACTCCCTACAAGTGTACAATACAACTCACCTTTATGTAACAGATAATACTCCCTACAACTGTACAACAACTCACCTTTATGTAACAGATAATACTCCCTACAACTGTACAACAACTCACTCCCTTATGTAACAGATAATACTCCCTACAACTGTACAACAACTCACTCACCTTATGTAACAGATAATACTACTCCCTACAACTGTACAACAACTCACCTTTATGTAACAGATAATACTCCCTACAACTGTACAACAACTCACCCTTGTGTAACAAGATATGTACAGATAATACTCCCTACAACTGTAACAACTCACCCTTATGTAACAACTGATAACAGATAATACTCCCTACAACTGTACAACATGTCTTTCACTATTTATGTATTACTTATTTGTTTTATTTTGACTTGTGTTATTATTTATTTGTTCCCTTTACATTATTCTTCATTTGTGAGAGCTACTGTGTCCACATAATTTCCCTTGTGGATCAATAAAGTTTGTCTAAATCTAAATTTAAGTAAGTGAAGGTGTATATTTGTATGGACTCTGAAAATGACATCAAAAGGTGGAAAAGTGTTTTCAGTTTGAGAAAAGAATTCGGTTTAAAAATGCTACTGTTGTGTGTTAATCATGTGCAAAAAAAAAACAACCAAACAAAAAAAAAAAAAAACACCCACAACTCCAGGTATGTAACATAGAAATAGTGTAATATGAGTCCTTTAACAAATACAGTGGAAAATACAACTCCATTGTACGTTTTGTGGGTTTGGGGCATTTTTTTAAAATTTATTTTTTTGTAGGATTAGTCAGTGAAATCTGGCAACCCTGATTTCAACCCTCTGGACTGAGATTATTGAATAGCAGAAGTATACAGATCCGCAAATGTGAGCAGTGTTTCCCACTGATAGAAGCAAGAATAGAATAAATAGCAAAAAGTTTTAATCTGTAAACAGTGCCTTTTTGTTCAGTATAGAGGCAATAAGTGACATTTATACACCAAAATATAGTATTAAATAAAATGGATTGCTTGTGCCAACATAGTCTCAGTATAAACCTTTGGGAAACACTTTTGAGCATATAACAAAGCTTATGTCTGTTTCATGGTATGTTTCAATCTATTACTACTGGTCTGTGATGGATGAAGTATTTGATCTTGTTACTTTTAATTATTTAGTTTTTTAATAATCTTGCTCCATCTCCTTTAAAGGAGTTTGTGAAAAGAAATTCAAATCGCACAAGAGCAGCTCTAGAGGCGACTGCTCTGTGCCGTTCAGTAAAAGTGTTTTTGGACAGCTCTCTTTTGCTTATCGAGCAGGTCAAACATGCACACAGTGCAGCTCAAATTTCAAACACTGCAGCATTTTCTAAAGCTTTAAAACAGTGGTTGTTCAATAGTCAAATATGTCACCGTGTTTAACCAAATCACATTTTTTTTTATATTGAGGGGTTATTGGTTTAACTCTTGGTTTAACTCTTAAACTCTTGACTTTGAACTTCAAATGAACTGAAACTACTTTAGTGAGAGTGTCGTATGTATAGTGAATGTGCTGGTTTTATGTACTTTTGTGTGATTGTTGTTGTACTTTTCTCTGTAGATGATTTCACATCAACCTGTCGTGGGACTGAAGATGGAAATTAGCCACGCTGACTATAATCTTTACATGTGTACATTTTTAATGATCATTAATATGTGCTGTCCCTTTACAAATAAATAAAATAAGAATAAGTAAAAGTACAGATACAGGGGCAAAATGGTCACATGGTCACATTTTTCTATAGCGCTTTTCCACCTTCAAGGCACTCAAAGCGCTTTACAACAAGGAACCACTCACCCATTCACACACCAGTGTACGCAGACACTGTGGGCAGTGTGGGTTAAGTGTCTTGCCCAAGGACACAACGACAGCATTCATCTGTGGGAGATGGAATCACACCAGCCAACCTTCAGATCAGTGGGCGAATGCTCTACCAACTGAGCTACTGCCGCCCAAAAGATTACTTAAGTAAAAGAATCACATGAAAAAATCAACTTAAGCAAAACTATTGGAGTAGTTGTAAAGTAAAATGTACTTTAAGGGTAAAAAGTATTTTGCAAAGATTTTTTAGAACAATTAAAGTATCAAATGTAGTGATTTTGATAAAGAATTTAGCTGATTTAAGGTGATTCAAATGATGTTTTTAGCTGTTTATGTGCATTTGGTTTACTCAGAGCTGGACATTAAATTGCATTAAATGGTCTCAAATCACAAAGAAAAGTGTATTTTACTTTTCAGTCCAGATGTAAAATGTAGTGGAGTAGAAAGTACATATAGATGCTCTCAGTTGTAGTTAAGTAAAAAGTATCCACTGTAAAATGTACAAATACCTAAAAACTGTACTTAAATATTGTCATTTTACTTTTGTACTTTGTTACATTTCACCGCTGTTACTGGCTGGCTATTGGAGCTGCTGGTTTCTATGACAACCACACACACAACAGACAATCATCAGTTCAATCAGATTACAGAATGTCACATTGATTTCTGGCTGAATTTTAAATTGTACCTGGCAACCAAACCTGCTAATCCTCTCACTATTACTGTCAATGTAGCCTCTTCTGGTTTGGAACAGTTGTCATCATTTCGTTTTCTGCTTTTTTGCCAGTTGTTTTTGTCCTGAAATTACCTTGTAGCATGCCCGGCTAATTTGCCTTCTCACTTTTAGCGTAGAAACACAATCTGGCCTTCACGAGCACTCACTCACACCGCTCGTCTGCAGCTGTGTGATAGGCCCTCCCTCCTCTCTGTCTCCACAAATTGAAAACAGTGTAATTATGCTCTTCATAAAGTTAGCCAGGCGCGAGACGAAAACACACACACACAAACACAAACACACACACACAATCGAGGAGCTGTCCGTTCTGGAGATAGAGGTTAATACTAATCAAGCCAGCGTTTTACTGAGAGCCAAAGTGAAGGCTGGAGAGCGGCTGGTGGTTCAGAAAATATAAGCAGCAAAAAGGAACAATTTGTAAAAGGTTTAAATTTTAAACATGGAATATGCAAAGCTGAGATACATTTTGGAGTGAATACAGGAATTGCGATTTTTAATTTATAGAGGAGATATTACTCTGTGGGATGTTAACTGCTAACACATAACATAGGGTGACCAAACGTTAGTTTTTCACCGGACATGTCTGTTTTTTGCATCCTGTTCTGGGCGTCCGGGTTTTTTTTTTTTTAAGTGATGGAACTGTCCGGGTTTTCATTACCGTTTATTGGAACTAGGGATGGGCATGATTAATCAATTAATCGATAATTGATTATTAAGAATTTCATTGATTACGTTCATTTTAATTGACAAACCGAATGTAGGTTGCTGTGCGTAGCGTGATCAAACAGGGGTCCGTACATGTGTCTCTCTGCACTCAGAAGGAGCGAGACACAAACAGTCGGTCAGTCTGCAGCGTACCGAAGCACAAATGCGTATTTAACGATGATTTGTACAAGAAATTCCACGCTTTCCGTTGCGTTCGGGACAAGTGTGAGTCCATGTGCACAGTGTATAAAGTAGGAACATATGTTTTGGTGTCCAGTGGGAAAAAGCTTTACCAGGTGAGAGTCGCGCAATGTTGATGACGAGTCCCCACCTCCCCCCCCGTACGGTGTCCTGGTTTTGACAAATGCAAATATGGTCACACTAACCTGTATTCCACTGAATCATGTCTTTTAATCCGACAGAAGTTGACCGCATCAGCGACACAAGAGCTGTAGTTTTATCTTCACTTAGTTTATGCAAATTAGCAATGCGGTTTTAAGTTTTGTTTCTGTGAGAGTTGCGCAAAACTGAATTAAACACATTATAATGTCAAACGGGCTGATGTGGCTCTAGGAAGGTTGGCTGTTTCGAATCCCGCTCAACATAAACATCATTGGTTGAGCGGACAGATCCGCTGACCCAAAGGTTGTAAGTGTGATTCCGGCTTCCACAGATTAATGCTGTCATTGTGTTCTTGGGCAAGACACTTAACCCACTTTGTCCCTAGAGTCTGCATACACATATATGAGAGTGTGTGCGAAAGGGTGAGGGATTCCTTGCTGTAAAGCGCTTTGAGATAGCCAGGCTGGCGCCACCTAGTGCCTCCGCTCATTTTCATTTCTCTCCAGTGACTAGGTCAGGAATCAGAATACACTAAAGGATTTGCAAGAAACCCAGAAGTGCGAGTCCGGGCTCCAGTCAATCAGCGAAGATTGAGGATTGAAGAGCCTTGAAGGTGGAAAAGTGTTATTTAAAATGTACCATTTATTTTTGAGCAATAAAAAAATGCTAGTCTATTGCAATACTGTAGAACATTCTAATAGTATCTCCATAGAAACTAGGAAGTGGAAAACATATTGCTTATAACAAATAAGGCTGAACAAAGCTGATTAAAATGAAGACACGTTGCAAACTTCCAAATAAAGATATGACGTTTATTTATGCACTTTTCAGGTGTTTTTACACTAATTTAACATTTTTCATAGTAAAAATCCAGCTTCATTTAAAAACATGTTTTAACACATTTACGTGGGACTGACAAAATAAGACCAAATGAATAAAATACCAAGATTTTCATTTTTGTCAATGTCACCCACGTCTAGAGTCTGTTTTATGTAGATTTTTAATTAACAACACTTTCCCAACAGGATTTCAAAGGGATGCCTGTTACCTATCGTTTCCCGTCCTCTTGTTAATTACATTAAAAGGCTCTCTCGCCGAGTTAATGACATCCCACTGTCTCTGAACGCAGCACGGGCCACATGTGTCGCTCAAGTGCATTGTGGGTAACAGTAAAAGGGTGGAAAACAGGACTTGTAAATCAGATTGGTTTGTAGAGACGGCACGGTGAGCAGAGAGGAGCTGTGTCTAATCAATGAAGCTGGGCGTTTCACACACTCTCAGATCCATCACTGCTTCCTTCCTTCTTCCACTGAGAGTGCTGCAGTTAAATTGGTGCAAACGGTAACACAGAAACATTTTGGGCATTGAGACGGCGGGTTGTGGGTTAAATTCCCTGGGTAGGAAATCGACAACTTTTGGCTTGTATTCTGAATGAACAGTTTTGGAGTTTTAATCTAATTGCAAATCTTTCTGACTAATATTGCAAACTAATAATAGTGCTATTATTATTCTTTCTTCCACCTTGTGATGTCATGTAGTGGTAATTTTCAAGTTAACATCTACCTTTACCCTTAGGCCCCATCCTAGTACGTATTGGAGTCCTTTTCGTTGTGGATGCAGTGTTCGTTCACACTAATCCGATTGAAAACGGCTCTAGAGACAGAACGATCTGGTGCCGCCAGCTCCCATGAATTCATCTGTGTACAGATCTGATCCAGCACTGTGTGGACACCTGAAAACGCTGATACGCTGATGTAGATCTATGCGCCGTGAAGTAATTCACCGCCAGAACGCTAAAAGTCTAGAATGTATGTCCATTCATAAATACGGTCTATGTGTATGACCTGCAGACGTGTAATCTCTGAAAAGTTTAACATGAACCATCTCCAACGCGATAGAAGCACAGAACAGACTCACCATTAGCAGAACACCCCTCTGTCACAGAAAGAACACATATAATCCACTGAGTCGTGTCCTTTAGGCCGACAAAAGCTGAACCACATCAGCGCACAATAGCGAGCTGTTTTTTGTGCAAATTAGCCATGCAGTTTTAAGTTTCATGTCTGTAAAAGGTAAACAAACAAGCTCAAAGCTGTGTGTGCAGGGAAGGCTTGCGGACACAGAAATGACGTGTCTGGAAGCATTTTTTTTTCCGATACGGTGATACAGTGATTTGTTTCAGTGTAAACGTAGCTTTAGTTCAACAGAGATTAGCAATTCCAGGACTGAAATTATCCAAATGATTCCAGTGAAGGTGGAGTATTAGACAGTATTACCACATGGCATCACAAGGTGGAGCAGAGTTTTCAATTTGAGAAAAGAACTGCACCTAAACATGCAGAGTTTGTGTGTTAAATATGTGTGAATGAAACAAAACACAACTCCAGGTCTGTTTTTGATGAAGGAATGACATTATAACATAGATCAAAAAGTAGCGTAATGTGGACCCTTTAAATAAGAAAGTCAGACCCTTTTGTATCCTCACTTACCATCACAAAATACTCCCCCACCTCACAAGACATCTGTTGTGATGGTATTGATCAGTTAGTTTTGATGCCAATTTACTGTAATGCTTACAAAGAAACATTGATTCTGTGTTTTTTTTGGCAAATCTGTGTCATTTTGTATTCTAGACTGACAAATAATCTGACCTTTAGAACAATGAATCATAATTTGGAGCATCAGAGCATCTGGTGTGGACTAATTGAGATCACATAGTCCATGTGGCTGTACTAATGACCATTGGATCCATGCCATTGTATCTGCACCAATAACACTACAGCTTAAACAGTATGTCCACACTTATCTCTTTGGTAACACTTTATTATAACTAAACCTTTATAGCCTTGAAAAGCGTGAAGAAAGACTTAATTCATAACAGACAAATAGTGTTAAGAATGAATCAGACTTAGTATCTTCTTAAATATATTAGTAATTAGATTGGCCGACCTGCCCTTGTTTGTATTCTCAGGACCTGTTTACACGAGAACGCTTGCGGGTAAAAACGACAAAATATTTTATCGGAAATGCCTTTCATTTAGACAATGATGGCGTTTATGGGACTTAAAAACACAAAAATCTGAAACCACCCTCCAGAGTGGAATGAATGAATGAATACGCTCCACCATAGCTTTTCCGTCTACACAGCCCAAGACGCAAAACTCTGATCAGATCTGCTCACGCCGTGTACGCGTTTACGTCACACACATACAGTACAGAGAAGGACAGAGAAGGATCTGCATTTACCTCTGTCAAATTATGGATGCACCGGTTCATCGCAGGCGAGCTATGAAAACTGATGTTGACGATGACCATGCATGCAGGAAAAACTAAAAACAGAATAAAAATTAAGATCAATCAGACCGTCATCATATAAATGTAGACTATGCTATTTGTGTTTCATAAATAGTTTTGCCAGTGCAGGTCAGGTGACTGATACAACAGGTGGAATCTGCATCACATCAACATTTTATTTTTTATTTATTTATTTAATATTTTACCAGGTAAGTCAGTTGAGAACACCTTCTCATTTACAATGAAGACCTGGCCAAGAGGCAGTATAAAACAAAAACACAAACAGAAAACACTCACACATCAACTATAACATGAAACAGTGAATAGAGACATAATACAGTGAAACAATTGCAGATTAAAGATATAAAAGTGTTAAAAACATGTGCAGTTATCCTGTAAAATATTCTAAATGGAGTTTTTAAAAGTCGACAGAGGTAAAAACAAACTAAGTTTTAAAGTCTGTTGAAGGTGGTTCCAGTCACTTGCTGCAAAAAACTGAAATGAGGAACAGTCAAAAGCTGTGTGGGCTTTAGGAATGACCAGTGTTATGTATCTGTTGGAGCGCAGTGTGCTGCTGGAGCTGTGGATGTGCAGGAGTGAGCTGAGGTAGGACGGAGTTGTACCAATTAAACATTTATAAATGAACAATAACCAGTGGGTTTGTCTGCGGGTGTGGAGAGAGGGCCACTTCACCAGAGAGTAAAGTGTGCAATGATGGGAGGTGAATGGTGCACCTAAGACAAAGCAGATGGCTGCATGATAAATCACATCGAGCTTATGGAGCAATGTTTTTGATGCGGATCTGTAAACTAAGTCTCCATAGTCAGTGATCGAGAGGACTGCAGTTTTGACCAAAAGCTCTTTTGCAGGGCGTGTGAAACTGTTTTTATGTCGATATAAGAAACTTATTCTTAGTTTGACATCAACATCCGGATTAACAGCTTTCGACAGATAGTTAAGTTTTCTCAAGGACAAGTTTCTAGTCATAGAATAAACATTAGCAAACTAAGCCAAATGCATAACGTGTGTCCAGTTACATCTTAATCAATTTGATTTAACTGACATGTAGACCTACTGCACAAACCCAACATTCAACATAGCTACCATGGAGCCTCCCTGAAATGTTGTAGTTTAAATACATACAGTCTATGGTTGCAGCCATAGCGCTCCCTCCCCTGCACTCACTAGTCCTCTCTCTCTTTCCCCTCCTCTTTCTCTCTCTAGACTGTGTAAAAACGTATTAAACCTTCTATAGCCACTCGACATGTAAGGATGTTTACTCGACACCTGCTTTACCAAACCACTTTGATGCTACTTGAAGTCTCCTTGTACTTGCTCCTAAACGTAAATCAAGTTGATTAAGCTGTAATTGGACACACGTTATGTATTTGGCTTAGTTTGCTAACGTTTACACAACATTGACAGTCAAAGCTGCTCCAGTGCCGTACGAAAAATTCTCAGGCAAATGACGTTACACCCAGTATCTCTTGCGAAACTCCACTACCAAGATCGCACAGTGGGTGTTCTTGCATCATGACGGAGATGCTCAGGCCACAACTGGACCCTTCTCACCTGCTTGTCTCCATGAAGATATTATTGTTTTGATTATTCCACAGTATGGAAATAACTTCAGTTATTGGTCAAATCTATGGAGAAGCAAGCCTGCACATGGTAAGAATTCATGTTTTTTAAGGTATAAAACATCTGCAGTTGAACAAATGCAAGGGGGATATGTTTAATGCCTTATTATGGAACCATCCAAGCAAAAAAAATAACATCGCCATGGAGACAAGCAAGTAGCGGACCCACCTTAGAATTTACACAATGCACCTCTAAAGAAAAAGACAACATTGTTTTCTGTTTTTTCCTCATCAAAACAACATTCTAAACTTCTAAACATTAGTTTCATCCACATGTTTTACACACAACTCCTGCATATTTAGGCTGAGTTTTTCTCTCAAATTGATAACATTATGTTCCACCTTGTGATGTCATCCACTATGTTTTTAAACTCCATTCACCTTCACTAGAATCATTTGGATAATTTAGACCCTGAAATTGCCAATCTCTACTGAACTAAAAGTAAAAGGTAGATACTCAGTTGAAATTTACCACTTCATGACATCACCAGGTAAATCAGAGCATTTTGAGCTCTGGCGATGTAGACTAATAATAAAGGATTACTCAAACATGTGTGAATGAAACAAAACACAACTCCAGGTATGTTTTTGAGGAGGTAACCGCATTCTAACATGGCTTAAAGCTCACAAGAGTCAATTTTGTATAGACCTTAAAGTGTGACCTGCATTTTAACATCGTCTACATCCGAGTCCATGAAACATCGATGCAGTGTCTTCTCCACAGCTGGAAAAGTCAGTTCCCTTTGCCAGCTGTGCGTGAGACCATGTGCCCACCTGCTCATATATGTCAATAAACCTAATCAGGAATCCCAGTGGGCAACATGTCAATTCTGTGCACTGGAAAAGAGCCAAGGCTGCTCTGTGGAGGACTATCAATACCAATCTGGCAACCGCACAGCAGCAGCGGCCCACACTTCACTGAAACGCATTGGTTTAATCAGGTAGACACCGAGTTCATGCCAAGAATCAAACAGAAAACTACAGCAGATAAGCCACGAGGAGGAGGAGGTCTTTAGCACTCAATCTGTGCAAAGTACAAATGAAGGAACACAGACGTGGACAAGTAAAGCTGTACGTGGTGCTTAGTTTTACCAAAATATATGAAAAGCTCTATCAGATTTTTTTTTTTTTTCACATATTGCTGGGTTTCAAACAACATCACAGTATTCTATAGGCCAATAAGATTTATTAAAGATGTCACGCAGCTAAAATGAATATAGTTTAACTGCAGATTTTTGTTGTAATCTAGCATAGTCTTGGGTAGAGGTGTGCAAATATATTGAAAATATCGATATATCGTATCATTTAATGTGAAGATACAGTAGATGTCATGGGCTGCTGCATCAATATATCGCCAAGAGTATTTTTTTGGTATATTTTACTCAAATATTTTGTTACAGCAGTTTTGTTGCAGGTTTAGTGGAAAGAAACTCATTTCTGCAACACATTTGACATTTTCACAGTTTTAATGATTAAAATGTTTGTGTTTCATATGAACTTTGCACAAGGAGTGGTTTAATAAAGACTTTTAGTATCAGAGCCATGATTTACACTTTATTATTAAACCATATCGAATAGTTTTGAAATATATCGCATTGAATCGAAAATGCACTATCAAGATATATATCGTATTATTGCCTATGTAATGTATCGTTGCATATGTATCGAGATATGAATAGTATCGTTGCCTATGTATCGAGATATGTATCATATTGTGGCCTATGTATCGAGGTATGTATCGTATCGGCAACTTCTTAATGATACCCAGCCCTAGTCTTTGGTCTGTTCAGTAATAGAAATGATCAGGTTCCATATTTGGGAATTTTTTTCTGATATTTCATGGCAAAGTACAACCTGTGTATCAAATGTGTATCAAAAATGTGTTTCTTGCTCGTAAATCTGCATTTTGAATCAAGATTTTTGGCCTTTAATAACAAACCGAGAATTAAACAAAGTAATAATTAGAAAAAAAAAAAAAAAAACATGATAAGGGATAGTCAATAATAATTCAAAGGGCTTTACAGATTAAGACATTAAAATCACAATACAAGTAAATTAAAACATAAAATTAACATTAAAAGAGAACCAGGGCTTAACCAGGAATAAGCCAGGACTAAAACAGCATTAAATCAGGACCAGACTGCATCGGGACGACAGCAGAAGGCCGCTCCCTGAGGTCCTCTGAGTGTGAGAAGGTTCATACAGCACTAAGATGTCAGAGATGTACTTGAACTGTGTAACTTTTCTGATGGAGGGTCAGCCACCTGCTTTTCCCTGTGGACATGTCATTGCTTAAACCTTTTCTATCTTCATGGAGCCCAAACCAGACCAAGTTACAGGTCAGATCTGTGGAAAGGTAACCCCGCTCACAGTCAGAATACCTGTTTTTCTAGGCATTTTTGAGCTAGAAAACCACATGTAACTGAATAAATGCAAGGTAGAGTTTATTTAGAGTTTATTGTCACACTGTGGAACATTCCGGGCAGAGCAATGACATCTCCATAGAAACAAGAAAGTGACGGACCACCAACTGAAAAATGCATGGTTAAGTCTCTCCAAGTCTGGTTCAGAAGCACAACAAAAACATCTTTCATACATCTTTAATATCTTTCAGTCTCATTTCTTTTAACAAATGGCTTTTTTTGAGTAAAAATGGTTTCTAGAAGCAATAAAAGTCAGCTACAAGCCCGTTAAAATGAGTTTAGTGACAAGCAAGGACCTTAATGTCATTGCCGTTCATTTGTCACACGCAGTCAATATGTACTTTACCTCAACAGCAAAACTATCACCACAACTAAGAAATAAATCAAGACGGCGCACATTACGGGCCCAGTGAACAGAGAACCGCATCAGACACAGTGGGGTCGATGGTGCAGTTTCGACCCGGAGTGAACGGTCCAGCCTGAGGGGAGGGGGTGGGGATCGCTCTCGGTGAAGGCCACTCAGAGTTCAATGTGTTCAAATATCCACAGAGGCAGAGTTTATGACCCCGCTAACGCCCCCGGAGGATGGTCTGAGCAGTGCGGACTACAGAAAGGCCCGTCACGATAACAACTTCTAAGGTGCGATATACAGCTGAAGAAAATATAGACACTTAATGATAATATCGCAACTAATGTATGACACAAACTCAATAAACAGATCGAAACCACAAAGACTATTATAAATCTACAATGCTGTTTAAAAAAAATAGCTGCAATAAATAAATAAATAGCAGAAGGAAACAACCTTTTATAGCTTAATTCTCATCATATAGTCAGAAAATATCCAAACATCTCACAGCAGTGCAAAGAAAATGTACCCACAATAAATACTGACCACAAAAAATATTGATCCATCTTACATATATTGAACAGTAGATCAATATAGTAATCACCGGTGACAGGCCTACTTTACATTTTTATGCTTTACAGTTAGAGGTATAAAACATGAGACAATATAATGTTATAGGTTAATACTTTACACTACATGTTTTCTCATGACTAAAATCAGAATTATGACAGTTTATTCATACTGACTAATCGAATGTTTTAAAAGTAATTTCACATATCAGCACGTTACTACTGCTTTTAATAAAACATGATAATATTTGTATATTTTGGGATCACATTTTTCACATTGCAACAACAAAACTACTGTCTATTTCAGACTATAAATAATCTACAGTGCGCCTTATAATCCGGTGCACCTTATGTATTAATTCCGATTGTGCTTAAAGACCTCGAACCGATTTTATGCGCTCAAAAATCTGTCAAAATGTTTTAGTATGACTTTGGTAAGCTTCACTGCTGCACCACTTGATGAACTGTCGGAGCATTACGACTACTGTGGTCAGGAGCCTTGCGGAGTCTGATAGAAGCTGACCACAGAAGCTGTTTTTTCAGTGCTTATAGTTTATGCAAATTAACCATGTGGTTTTAAGTTTAGTTTTGGTAAAATGTAAACAAACGTTTGCAAAGCTGCAGTATTACTCAATATATTTATATATATATTTGAGTCCAAAACAGACTTAAATTATCCACCCACATTCACATTCATAATACACATTCACCAAAACAGAGAGGCACCACTGGGTGAATTACGCCACGATCTGCCAATGGATCGTGGATGCCTGGACTAAGGGATCAGTCTCAAGTGTCGTCTGTTTGTTTCACTTAATGCGCTTTATAATCCAATGTGCCTTATGTATGAAAATAGACGAGATAATTCAACATTATTGATATTGCGTTTTATAATCCAGTGCGCCTTTTATCTGAAAAATACGACAAATTGTTTTACAGTGATCTATTAAAATGTTGACTCTTTCCTTCAGATTTTGGTTTCAGTCACTTATTTTTTCAAGGCCAATTTTTAAAAACTTGGTGTGGCAGCCCTATAGCACTATCTGTGAGTGAGGTAATTAGATGAGAGCAGATACAAAGCAAAAAAGATGGGGGTTTCAAAGAATATCTGGAACTTTTTCTATAGGCTATGGTACAAATAAAGCAACATCTGTAAAATAATTAGATTTTTTTTTTTTTTCTGATGGTAAATTGTGACTTTTATAAAGCGCTTTTCCATCTTCAAGGCACTCAAATCACTTTACATGAAGGAACCACTCACCCACACGCACATTCACACAGCAGTGTACTCTGACACTAGGTGGGTCGAGCTGGGTTAAGTGTCTCGCCCAAGGACACAACAACTGCGTTCAACTGTGGCAGCTGGGACCGAACTGCCAACCTGCTCTGCCGACGATGTTTATGCCGGGAGCGAGATTTGAACCGGCAACCTTCGGATCACAGGAAGAGCGCTCCACCAACTGAACTGTCGCCCACAAGTAAACAAATGGTGTTTCAGAGAGAGAGGGAGTTTAATCTATAGTAGTCACGTTTAGCGACACACTGGCCACGTTTACATGATGTTTTTTAATTCCAAATTAAAATGTTCGGAATTAAAATATTCTCCTTCGAGTTTACATGGAAATAATTATTCTGAATTGAGGTTTACATGGGGAACACATTAAATCACCTTCATTTAATTCTGCTCAATGTCTGAGGTCAGGAAGGGTTCTAATTGGACAGGGACACAAACGTATTGACTAGAAGAAAATACAAGGCTTTTTTGTCATCTCGGTTTGTGGTTACGCCACGGACACAAACACGATCCAAACTTTTTTCACAGTCGTTCCAATAATAATTCAGCAGCAGCTCAAGAATTTTCTCATCATGCTTTACGTCTGTTGGATGAGGAGAAGAAGGAAGAAGACAAACTGAGTCGACGGCTGCTCTACCTCAGCCCACTCCCGCATCCCGCTCGCAAATCCAAAGAGCAGTGGATGAAAATCCGAATTCAGGACTGGTGGAGCCGAATCGTCCAAACGCGTCAGAAAGGTGACCCAACGAGCATGCACTGAACGACCGGAATTGTTTTTAAGAAGAATAAATGTTTACATGATCGAGGAATGAATTAATTCGGCTTTAAAATTTGAATAAACCACCCTTTTACATCAGAATTAAGTTTTATTCAAAATAATCATTAGGAATTAAATGTTTACACTGTCTTTTTTAAAGCAGAATTAAATTTTATTCAGCATTAAAGCTCTCATGTAAATGTGGAAAATCTCTTGGAAAAAAACAAAACACATGAAAAGGGTTTACCATAAATTACTGACAAATACCAGTAGGTTTGCAATTGATACTTTGCAGTGACATTACACTGGGGGCGTTCTACATGTATCTCTATGGTAGAACACAGAACAACAGTTACCATGGAGACAAAATGCACATATTAGCAAACGGTGCAAAAAAGATTTTAAAGATGCACTGTGCAAATTTCAGACTTGCTTGTCTGGAGAAATTATTACTTTGCCTGGAATGTTCCATGGAATGACGTGAAAAACATCTATCTAGCATTTATTCATTACGGGTGTTTCTGTTACTCAAAAATACAAAAAATATCTTTATTATTTCTCTTTCTGGTATGCCTGTCCACAGATCTGATCTGTAATATAGTCTACAGTTGTCTCCCTTGCGATAGATAGGTTTAATCTTCACTGTGGAACATTCCAGACAAAGCAATAACATCTCCATGAGGACAAGCAGGTGATGGAAAATCTACCAGAAAAGTTACACAGTGCACCTTTAAGATTGCCTGAAAACCCCAAAATGGATTTAAACATCACATTTCCAGGAGAGTGTGATCAATTTGAGGGATCACAGTCCTAGGTCCATGTACCATTCGTTCTTTTGAATTTCTATTAAGAATGAAAAACAGTAAAATGAGAAAACAGTTTGTTATTTCATTATTCATTATTGTTTTAGTGTCAAACAAAAAAAAAAAAAGCAGATTTCGACCTCTATTACCAATATTTCATTTAAAGTTTATTTCAATCAAAAAACAGTCATCGTGCCTATTTCAGTTTTGATATTTTCTTCTCTCTGGTTTATTTGCCCCAGAGGTTATGCTGCCATGAGTGAATTGGAATGACCTGTTTCTCATCATGGAGTTCAACAATTACTTTCTTAGATGCGAAAGTAAACACGTTGTTATAAAAGAAAAGGGCACAAAACTGCAATGATTTTTCAGGTAAGTCCTTCTAGCAGCAGAACTTCCAGGGCAAATAAACCAGAGAGAGAGTAAAATATCAAAACTGAAATAGGCACAGAGACAGTTTTAACTTTAAATTAAATACTGGAAATAGAGATCGAAATCTGTTTTTTTTGTTTGACACTAAAATGGAATAATGAAATAAACTATTTTCCCATTTTACTGTTTTTCGTTCTCAATTGAAATTCAAAAGAACTAATGGTACACAGACTGTTCAGTTGAGGTGTTTGATTTTCAACAAAAAGGCGAGAGTGACTAACGAAAAACTGTTGGTTAAGGATAGCTATTTTGTGATTGTAACTTTATGTGTGAGGGCCTTGTTAAACAACACAAATCAGCTCACCTGCAGCTCCAACTAAAACAACTCTTTATGGTCAAATTGTGTGAAAATAAAACTCAGATTAAAATCTAATAGAGCTTCAGACAGAGTAGTCCCCTCAGTTAGCCTCACACGTCCATGGAATGTCAATGACGATAGACAGTGAGTGTGTATACATGCACATCAGTGTCCCGGTTATAAGCCATATCCCGGTCAGTATTCAGGATACTGCGTACACATGCGCGCTCGGAATCCGGGACACTCATATGCCTGTGTACATGATCAAATGGAATATCCCGGTTTCTTGACATAATCTTACAAATGCGCAAGCACAAAAATAAACTTATATCAATTTAATAAACCAGGAAAAATACAAACCATGAGCTCCTTTAGCCTAGGAAGCTCGGGAGGTTTAACCAGCGGTAAGGAGCTGTGAGATATCCCACAATCCACTGCACAGATCAAACCAAACAGATTCTTCATTAAAATCTTCTGCATAAATAAACTCAGTTTTACAACATATAAACCATAACCACTATAGAGCCACATCAGCCCGTTTGATAATATAATTCAGCTCTGATCCATTTGTTTACATTTTACAGAAACAAAACTTAAGACCACATGGTTAATTAGCAGAAACTGTTAGCGGTGATTAAAACAGCTCGCTCCTTGTGCCGCTGATGTGATCAGCTTCTTTTGGACTAAAGGACAAGACTCAGTGGAATATGTGTGTTTTCTTTCTGTGACAGAGGATGTGCTAATGATGGTAAGTGTGTTCTGTGCGTATATCATGTTGGAGATAGTTCATGTTTTAGCTTTTCAGTGATCATATGTGTGCAGTTATGGACCATAACTGTGGATACAAACAGATGGCTGCTGCTGAAATATTTCTAAATATAAAAAAAACATTCGCGGAAATCAAATCTAATTAGAATAATGAATTATAATTGTCAAAGTTGTATGTTACAGGAGCCCAGCTGCGTATATTGTCACAAACATACCTGGAGTTGTGTTTTGTTTAATTCATGTTTAACACACACTAATTTTGCAGATTTAGTGCAGCTTTTTATTCTACAGTCATTTCACTCATGTATGGTCACTTTATTTATGTTGGTCACTTTATTAATGTTGGTCACTTTATTTATGTTGCAACTGTTGCGGTGAAAAGACTGGAAAGTGTCTTTTGGAGGCATGCGCACTCAACTTTATGTTGCAGTAACCGGGATAATGCGTTTACATGCCACAGTATCCCGGTTACTATCAGAATATACCAGCTACAGTATCCCGGTTTCTTATAACCAGGATACTGCCATAACCGGAATACTGAAATCGGGGTACAGCGTATACATGCACCATGAAGAAACCGGGATACTCAAAAAACCCGATCATAACCAGGATACATACATGATGTGCATGTATACACACTCAATAATGGTTCATAACAGGATGCATGCGGCGATCCTAAAACTATATCATATAATCATCCTAAACTGTATCATATAATTTGAGTCTATAATGCCAAATTTCTCTTTCTAATTATTTCTGTGCAGGAAAAAGTGAAGACCAGTGCCCATTCCTCTGCACAGTCAATGGGATTAGACTCTCAAAATTATAATCAGGGTTTATGTAAAGTTCTAATCTAAATTTGTATGTTAAATCCTGTTAACTCTCACAGATATCACAAAGCAGCATCTGTGCGGTGATCTACGCTAATTGGATTTAATGACTTTATTGTGTGAGTGTAAGAATCCCACTGTAGGCTGATTAACATGGACCATAACTGTGGATACAAACAGATGGCTGCTGCTGAAATATGTCTAAATATAAAAGAAACATTCGCGGAAATCAAATCTAATTAGAATAATGAATTATAATTGTCAAAGTTGTATGTTACAGGAGCCCAGCTGTGTATATTGTTACAAACAGACCTGGAGTTGTGTTTTGTTTCATTCATGTTTAACACACACTAATTCTGCATATTTAGGCTGAGTTCCTCACTCAAACAGAATCACTTTTTTTTTTTTTTTTTTTTTTTTAATTAGCTAAACATATTGTGATGAACTGGAAGAAATGTAAACATAAGTGCACTGACATAGATAACTGGTACAAAGACATTTTGGATTTAATTTCTATGGAGATTTCTATGGAGACCAGTCAATCAGTGAAGAGCCATACATTCTGTCTTGGCAACGATTCCTGAGATCAAGGATTTAAAGCCGGAACAAAGAGAATGTTTGGTGAATTTTATCAAGGAGAAAGACGTTATTGCCCTCCTTCCTACGGGATTTGGGAAAAGCTTAATATACCAGTTAACCCCGTTAGCGGCACATTACATACATCATGACCAAATAGCAGTGATTGGTTAAATGAAAAAAAGTACCCGCCTACTGTCGGGTCAGACGGTTTCCATGAAATGAAACCGGGTGATGAAAAAGGGCTGCTCAGCTGTTGGACACCAAAAACAAACACACTGTCGGCCCATGGACTGTGGCAAAACCCCATTTGGACAAAGCACAGTAAAATAGAATCATATTCCGTTGTATGTGTATGTATGTATATGTATAAGCTTGTATAATGTAGTGTATATGTAAGTGTGTTTTGGACTTGCTAAAAACAAACAAACTAACAAACAAACTAACAAATAAACAAAATATATAAGGGAATAGAAAATATGTAAATTTGATTGGCTTTGATTTGACAGCCCCCCAACCCTCATCCACACCCCTTCTTTTTATTTACTTGTTGTTCTGGTGTTTGTTTGTTGGTTTGTTTTTGGTTGTTGTTGTTTCTTGTAGTTTGTTGTTGTTATTGTTGTTGATTGGTTGTTGTTGTTGTTGTTGTTGGTTGGTAATGGTTGGTTGTTGTTATTGTTGTTGGTTTGTTTTTGTTGTTGGTTGGTTGTGGTTGGTTGTTGTTATTGTTGTTGGTTGTTGGTTGTTGTTGATTGGTTGTTATTGTTGTTGACTGGTTGTTGTTGTTGTTGTTGATTGGTTGTGGTTATTGTTGTTGGGTTGTTATTGTTGTTGTTGTTGTTGTTGGGTTGTTGTTGTTGTTGGTTGTTGTTGTATGTTGTTGGTTTGTTGGTAGTTGTCATTGTTGTTGGCTGTTGTTCGTTGTTATTGGTTTGTTTTTGGTTTGTTGTTGTTTGTTGTTGTTTGTTGTTGGTTGTTGTTGTTTGTTGCTGTTGGTTGTTGTTGTCTGGCTTCTTTTTTGTATGTGTGTTAGTCTTATATTTTGTTATATCTATCTATTTTGTTATTAATGTGCCAGGTATCCATTCCCTCAAAATGACAAAAGTGACCAAAAATTACAAAAAAAAAAAAAAAAAAAGAAAAAGAAAGCACTCTGTTCCACCTTGTGATGTCATGTCATAATACAGGAAGTGCTCCAAACTCCATACACCTTCACTGGAATCATTTGAATAATTTTCAGCCCTGGAAAAGTAGCTGTTAAATTGAAAACTGACACTTCATGACATCACAGGGTAGAACAGAGCATTTTGAAACAGAGAAGAGCATAAAGACTGACTCAAACATGTGTGAATGAAACAAAACACAACTCCAGGTCTGTTTTTCCTGAGGTAACAGTATTCCAACATGACTTAAAGCTCACAAGAATCCATTTTGTGTACAATTCTGCAGTTCTCATCTTTTTATCCAGTATTTTTTATCCAATTATTTTTGCATATTGGGTAATATTTTTCAAGACTTCCTTTTGTATTTACGTACACTTTTTTGTCTGACTAGTGGAGCATCTTTTGAGCCCTTTACTTTACCTTGTACTGCATTATATTGGAGTGAGATGAATACGTCTTTTTCACTGCATCCGTACAAATAAAATAACCTTGAATCTTACATGTTGTGACTCAGACAATTAGCTGAATGTCTTTCCTCACTCTTTGACCCCCACTGTATAAAACAAATACAAGTTACACAATGCAGAGAACAAAAAGAGACGCTTTACTATAGAATAAAGCACAAGAGAATATTACGTCATCGCATTTGTAGACTAATTATCACCCGCTGCTTGAGCTGTTGCCATAAAGATACTGATTATCTTATTGTCTCCACACCCCCTCACCCCCTCACCCCCCGTCTCCGTTTCTGTTTCTGTTCCAATCTGAAACAGCTTCATTCCACCTGGCTCCTGGCCCTGGCTTTCACCTGTTACCACACAAGAAACAAAGCGGAAATTAGCCAGAAAACCAAATAAGACACTTTAATAATGTGATTCAAACCTGAGCTGAACAATTTATATCCTGAAAATGTTCTATACATTATACAAAATTGACTCTTGTGAACTTTAAGTCATGTTAGAATAATATTACCACCTCAAAAACATAACTGGAGCTGTGTTTTGTTTCATTCATGTTTGAGTCATTCTCCAATAGTCTGTCTGCATCTCCAAAGCTCAAAATGCTCTGTTCCACCTTGTGATGTCATGAAGCAGTAGTTTTCAGGTTAACAGCTCCTTTTAGCATGAGTCCAGAAGAGATTGTCAATTCTAGAGCTGAAATCATCCAAATGATTCTAGTGCATTGTTTCCCAAAGACTGAGGAGCGATCCTCAGGTGGGTCACAAGAGATTTTTTTGGGTCGCCTTGTCACGATCTGCATGTAGGTCTGCAAAACAGTGGTTCCTTTTTTATCGTGGGGGTTATGTCCTAAAAATAACCCGCAATAGGTGAAATCTGCAAAGTAGTCAGATTTATTATTATATATGTTTCAAGTCTGTAAAACCCCTCACCATGCACTTCAAAGACTTTTCTCAGACAGGACCCTTACAATCCTTTTTGGTAATGGTAATGGCGCCTACAGACACATAGCTTCTACCTTCCTTCAGCATGTCCAGAAGTCCAACTTTTTGTGCGATGGTTACATCTTCCTCTGCCTTTTGGGTGCGACCGCAGGGGCCTTTGTTGGTGCAGAACGTTTGGTTGATATTGTGGGTTTTGTCCGGGAGAAAACTTGCAAACATACAGCACTTCAGAATCACGCTGCTAGCAAGCAAACATTTAAGTAAATTTAATGTACTGTAACATTCTGTACTGTGCAGGAGACATGGCACAGAGGAGAATGATTGACAATGGTCTACAGTCCCTTAGCCAATCAGAACACAGGGGGAGAAACACAATGCGCGCAGTTGCACACCAAAAAAAAATCTGCGAAACAGCCAGACTGCGAAAGGTGAACCGCGTTATAGTGAGGGACGACTGTACACAGTTGTATACATGGATCTGTGACCTTATTGTCACTCTCGATGAGCATTTCATCAGAATATCCTGTCCTCAATAGGGTGAGCATTTCTATGTTTATTCCTTTTACTACACCATATGTGTGTGAACTGGAATTTTCTATGCTCACAAAAATGAAAACAAAGCACAGAAACAGACTGAATGCTAGGCGTGATATGTGTGTTGCTCTCCTCCTGCACCCCGGACTGGAACACGCTACAAAAACACAGACGGGCCCACCTATCTCATTAGAAATGTTGAAATGTTAAGACATGTTTTGTATAATTTCTAATATTTTTGTAATTATTTTATTGACTATGTTGTTCCAATATTGCTGGTTCAACTGAATGTTGAAAAGAAAAAGAAATGGGCTACATTTAATGTCCAAATAGGCGACTTATGTATACCTTTTATTGCTGGTTCAATGACTGTTTTTCATTGTTTAAAACTTGAGTAATACTAATTGTTCAGAGACACGATCACGCAGTCAACAATAAAATATCCTCATTAATGTTCAATAATGGTCAAATCCACCTTTATTTTGTGATTTACGACTAATGACTTGATTGTGATTGACTTGGGTCGCAGAGGTTTGTGTATTCTAGTATTCTAGTATATGGATTTATATGGTGAGTGGAGCACTTCCTGTATTACCACATGACATCACAAGGTGGAACAAAGTGTTTTCACGTTGAGAGAAGAACTATGCAGGCTCTTTAATTACAAATAACCAGATAGAATACATTTTGTGAAAGTTAAAGGTGTATTATGTAACTTTTCTGGTTTATGTTTTACTACCTGTTGTTATTCCCCTCCTCAGTACGGCATTAAACTTTTATATCTTGCATTTATTTCATTCAAAAATACACTGAAAAACATACATTAATACTACGAGCGGGTTTCCTTTTTACAGATCTGAACTTCATTTCGATCCGCTCGTCTCCATGGAGATAGATTCTGTATATTTAATGTCACACTGCAGACAACGCAATAACATCTCCATGGAAACAAGCTGAAAAATTACATGGAACTAGATATAAAGCTCTGGAATGAATGAATTATGCATTAAATTTTGTTTGTTTTCATTTATAGTTTGTCTCTTATATATACAGTAAGTTGTAAGTGAATGCAAACATGCTGTTCATACGCTGCTTTTCTTTCTTGGAATTCTGTCATTGTTTAATAGAATTACAAATTACGAGTACTTTACTTCAGTCTAAACCCTTTTGGTTATGATCCATGGGGTTGTATTGTAGCCTGTGTTTTTTTTTGTTTTATAGTGCTGCAAAATGACGAATAAACTACTACTAATTATTTTCATTATTTATTAATTTATTTAATAGGGACAGTGCATATTAATGAACATCTACAACACTGCATTGTGAATATGACAGATTATAGCAAAAATATTAATGTCCAGCTGTAGTCCCTAGGCAGGTAACACCACAAATTTAACAGAGAAAAAACAACAATAACTACAAAAAAAAAAAAAAAAAAAAAAAAGCAAATATCATAATTTTTGGACTATAAGGCACACTTAAAATCCTTCTAATCTACAATCTACAGTGCGCCTTATAATCCTGTGAGTCTTATGTATTAATTCTGGTTGTGCTTACTTTTTTTTTTTATGTTAATCTTTATGATTATTTATGTTTTGATTTGTTTTTATTATAATTTTAATGTATTTCTTATTCTGTAAAGCACTTTGAATTACTTTGTGTACGAATTGTGCTATACAAATAAACTTGCCTTGCCTTGTCTACTTTACCTTTAACAGATTTTATGTGGTACACGGCGCTCAAAAATTTGTCAAAATGTTTCAGTACGACTTTGGTAAACTACAAAGTCACGCCGGTTGATGGATTGCCGGAGCATTACGGCCACTGTAATCAGGAGCCTCGCGGAGTAAAAGCGAGCGACCTGTTTTTTCAGCGCTTATAGTTTATGCAAATTAGCCATGTGGTTTTAAGTTTCAGTTCTGTAAAATGCAAACAAATGTGCGCAAAGCTGCATTAAACACATTATTACTTAATGAATATTTGAGTCCTCCTCTTAGGAAATAAAAATCCAAACTTAAATTATCCACTCACATTCACATTCATAATACAGATTCGCCAAGACAGGGAGCAACGCTTGGGGAATTACGTCACGATCTGCTAAGGGATCAGTCTCAAGTGTTGTCCGTTTGTTTTGCTTAATGCACCTTATAATCCGGTGTGCCTTATGTATGAAAATAGATGAGAGAATTCAACATTACTGATACTGTGCCTTATAATCTGGTGCGCCTTATAGTCCGAAAAATACGGTCATGATTCATTGGTTAACTGTTACTTTCAACCCATGAATACTTATACCTTTAATCTAAATCTAAACTGAAATACATATTATAGTAGTTCCCATAAAGATCTAAGCACTGCGGTCATTTTGTGAGGTGTGCGTGGTCATTACTGGAAATACCCCAGCCCCACATCTCCAGCGACCAAAGTGAATGTAATATAGGTTACATAATCACAGTCCCATAGCACAGAGTGGCACTGATGATGCAGCTCTAGACTGCAGATACATTTATGGCACTTTATATGTAAATTACACACAGTTACATCACCCTGTTTGAAACCAGCTCCTCCTGCATCTGCTCTGACAATGAGCACAGAACACAAGTGTGCGGGGACCAGAGCAGCAGACTGATGAGAGACGAGAGCTGGAAAAGTGTGGAGGAGGAAGAGAAGAAGAAGCAGAAGAAGAAAAAGAGGCAAAAGAAGCAGAAGAAGAAGCATAAGCAGTAGAAGTAGCAGAAGAAGAAGAACAAGGAGAAGGAACTAGAAGAAGAAGAAGCAGAAACAGAAGTAAAAAAAAAGAAGCCGAAGCAGAAGAAGAGGCAGGGGAAGGAGGAGCAGAACAAGAAGCAGAACAAGCAGAAGAAAATGAAGATGCAGAAAATGAAGCAGAAGCAGTAGAAGAAGCAGAATAGAAGAAGCAGAAGCAGCAGAAGCAGCAGCAGAAGAAGCAGAAGCAGCAAAAGGAGGACAAGGATAAGGAACTAGAAGAAGAAGAAGAAGCCGAAGCAGAAGAAGCAGAAGTAAACAAACAAAGCAAAAACTAAAACAAAAATAAAACAAATCTATCAAAAATAATAATAATAATAATAATAATAAAAACATTCAAATTCAGGCCTGAAAAAAATTACAAACACATGGGAGTTAAATCAAAGACTGCAGCCTTTTTCCAGATTATATACTGTAGCTCCCGCAGATGAATCCTTTCGTTCTGTCTTTGGGCAAGACACTTAACCCACCTCTCCCACAGTCTGTGTACACTGGTGTGGAGTGTGTATGTAAGTGGGTGAGTGGTTCCTTAATGTAAAGTGCTTTGAGTGACTTGAAGGTGGGAAAGTGCTATATATATTTAAAAAAAAATGTGACCATGGTGCTGCTTCTTCTTAAATTGATTAATTTAAAAGAAAAAGAAAAAGTCACGTATGCACCAGCTTTGAGGAATATGACACTAAAAATACAATCAATCAATCAATAAAAAGCATATTTGTTTTTGAGATGCCAGTGTGTTGAATTACAGTATTTACAAGAACAGTGTGAAGTGAAAATGTACTCAAAATGTTGAAATGCCCTAAAACTACTGACACTTTTATGGTTTATTGTGAGCTCCTTCTGTGTCTGGGTGGGCGCTGCTGGGTGAAGCGACTGTCGCTGTGGGTGACACCTGGAGGCCCAAGCTTAGACATGGAAAAGCAGGAGGAGGGCAGAGGCACAGAACAGACTTACTTTATTAACATGAATTTCTAATATTAAAAAAAACAACAACAACATTTATTTAATTGCAGGTGGTTTTATAGCTCAAAAATACCTAGAAAAACAGGCATTCTGACTGTGAGCGGGGTCGCCTCTCCACAGATCTGACCTGTAACTTGGTCTGGTTTGGTCTCCATGAAGAAAAGAAGGTAAGGAAATACGACACTGTGAAACATTCCAGACAAATGTATAATAATAATCCCCATGGAGGAAAGCATTAGACGAACTACAAACACTCCACCAGAAAAGTTACACAATGCACCTTTAAATAAATAAAGTTAAAAAAAAAAAAAAAAAAAAACTTTACTAGACAGAAGGCTCAACAAAAGCTATACTGCCCAAAGAAAAGGATTCAAGAGATGGACCGTGATAGCCGCACAGTAAATGCAATCAGATTCGGGTTGCCAGATTTTCAGTGAGCAACAACCAACCAAGTCTTTCAAAAAACACAAAACAAGTGACCCCATGCAGCCTCACAAAAATAAACCCAAAACAGAAGCTAGAACTAGTTAAACTACCACTGAATCAGACCAGATGCCATGTTTGATTTCACTGTCAAAAACTGCAAGCGACTAAACAAAAATAGAAGCCCAAAGTTGTTACAAAAACTTAACTTGGCAACTATGCAGAATTTCTTCCTTGTTCTTATGTCTGTAAATGAAAATTGTAACAAGGAACATGTTTTTTTTTTATTAAATACAGTTGTGGGTGGGGATAAGGGGAGGGAAAAAATTTTAATTTCTGAGCACGCAAAAAATAAATGCAGAACAATACAGGATTAATCAAAATGTATGACACAATCGAAATATAAAGACTAAGAGAACACAGCTACAAGTTCATACAAGTTCATTTTAGATATAGAACAGAAAAGTTAAGAAACCTAATTTGCAATAATTACGCTCTTTTCTGATCTATGTTATAATGTTGTTTCCTCGTCTAAAGCAGTGGCCCCCAACCTTTTTTGCTCGACAGACCGGTTTTATATCAGATGATATTTCGCGGACCAGAGGGAGTTGTTTTAGTCCTAGTTTTAGACCTGTTGTTAGACCTGTTTTAGACCTGTTTTAGACCTGTTTTGTTTTAGACCTGTTTTAGACCTGTTGTTTTAGACCTGTTTTAGACCTGTTGTTAGACCTGTTTTAGACCTGTTTTAGACCTGTTTTAGACCTGTTGTTAGACCTGTTTTAGACCTGTTGTTAGACCTGTTTTAGACCTGTTTTAGATGTTTTAGACCTGTTTTAGACCTGTTGTTAGACCTGTTTTAGACCTGTTGTTAGACCTGTTTTAGACCTGTTTTAGACCTGTTGTTAGACTGTTTTAGACCTGTTGTTTTAGACCTGTTTTAGACCTGTTTTAGACCTGTTTTAGACCTTTGTTAGACCTGTTTTAGACCTGTTTTAGACCTGTTTTTAGACCTGTTGTTAGACCTGTTTTAGACCTGTTGTTAGACCTGTTTTAGACCTGTTGTTAGACCTGTTTTAGACCTGTTGTTAGACTGTTTTAGACCTGTTGTTAGACCTGTTGTTTTAGACCTGTTTTAGACCTGTTGTTAGACCTGTTTTAGACCTGTTGTTAGACCTGTTTTAGACTGTTTTTAGACCTGTTTTTAGACCTGTTGTTAGACCTGTTTTAGACCTGTTGTTAGACCTGTTTTAGACCTGTTGTTAGACCTGTTGTTAGACCTGTTTTTAGACCTGTTTTAGACCTTGTTTTAGACCTGTTTTAGACCTGTTTTAGACCTGTTTTAGACCTGTTTTTAGACCTGTTGTTAGACCTGTTGTTAGACCTGTTTAGACCTGTTGTTTACCTGTTTTAGACCTGTTTTAGACCTAGATTGTTAGACCTGTTTTTAGACCTGTTTTAGACCTTTTTTAGACCCATTTTAGACCTGTTTTAGACCTTTTTTAGACCTGTTTTAGACCTGTTGTTAGACCTGTTTTAGATCTGTTTTAGAGGCGGGACAGCCTGCACGATGTATGGGAGGAGGGAGGGTGCGCACGACGTAAGGGAAGAGGAACTGGCAGCGCGACGTATGGGACAGGGGTCGGTCCATGTGACTTATGGAATGGGGGAAGGTCTGTGCGTCATATGGAACGGGGTCCGCGCGGTATAGGGGAAGGAGGACAGTCCGCGGGGTGTGTGTGTGGGGGGGCGGTCATACAGTCCACGTTGCTTATGAGGGGGGTTCGCACTTACATGGCCCGATACCAAACGACCCACGGTCCGCTACCGGTGCCCATACATACCTACAGTCGTGTTTTGTTTCATTAACATATGTTTAACACACAAATCCTGCATATTTAGGCTAAGTTCTGAAACTTAGCCTAAATATGCAGGAAAACACTGTTCCACCTTGTGATGTCACGTGGTAATACGGGAAGTGTTTTAAAACTCCATACTAGAATCATTTGGATAATTTCAGCTTAAACTAAAGTTGGAACAGAGCACTTTGAGCTTTGGAGAAGTAGACAGACTAATAATAAAGGAAACATATAAGGAAACATATACGTTCACTGACTATAGCTTAACATGAAGACACATGTAGATATGTAAACCCATGTTAAATCTTCTATGTATTCTTCAGACTCCTTTCTGGCTCTCGCAGTCAAAGCCTCTTTGTGTCTCCGTGTAAACAAAGTGAAGCGCTGGAGGCACTGTTGTGTTTCTGCTCTGGCTCTGCTCTGGAGTTTGAAAAATGACCCGACTCTTTCTTCTTTTGCCTGGTTCTGTTGTTTTGTGGACTCCAGAGCTCAGTGCACTGCTCAAAGTGGGACAGGGTGCAGCGGGGGACACGGGAGGGACCAGGGTGCAGTGGGGGACAGGGGAGTTGTGGGGGTGAGGTTAGGTAAAGGGCTGCCTGACTACTCTGTGTGTGTTTGTGTGTGGGTATTTATCACATTTTCCACGTTTACATGAGAGCATTAATTCTGAATAATAATGATTTAAATCTGAATAAAAATGTATTCTGCTTTAAAAAGACCATTTAAACACTTAATTCATAATGAAAATGATTATTCGTAATTAAACTTACTTCCCAAGTAAGTAGATGGTTTATTCTGATTTTAAAGTTGAATAAATTTATTCCTCGATCATGTAAATGTTTATTCTTCTTAAAAATAATTGCTGCTGTTCAGCGCATGCTCGTTGGGTCGCCCTTCTGACGCGATCCGGACGATCCGGCTCCACCAGTCCTCGCTTCGGACTTTCATTCACTGCTCTTTGGATTTGTGAGCGGGATGCAGGAGTGGGCTGAGGTAGAGCAGCCACTGACTCAGTTTGTCTTCTTCCTCCTTCTCCGACACTCTTCCCTTCTCCTCCTCAGCCGACAGACGTAAAGCGTGATGAGAGAATGCTGCTCGAGCTGCTGTTTCATCATCATTGGAATGCCTCCGAAAACAGTTTCTAACATGTTTGTGTCTGTCGCGTAACGAGAAACTGGGATGACAAAAAAGCCGATAACATCTGAAGTATGCTTTTCTTCCAGTAGACGTAAATACATTTGTGTCTCTGTCCAATCAGAACCCTTCTCCAGCCCCCAGACATTGAGCAGAATTAAATAAAGACAATTTAATGTCTTTTCCATGTAAACCTCAACTTGGAATTATTATTTACATCTAAACTTGAAGGAGAATATTTTAATTCCAAACTATTTTATTCAGAACCATTAATTCGGAATTAAAAAAACAAACATCATGTAAAATTAGTAACTTTTTTGAAAGAAGTAGTAGTTCTTCGAGGAGTAGTTTGAACAAAATACTACTGCTCATACACATAAGTAACATTTAGTTTGAAGTAACAGTTCTATGACCTGAATACAATTTTTGGTTACTCTTTGAACTGTGAGTAAAAGATTGGAGCATTCAGAAAAGATTTAGTTCTTCGTGTGTGTGTTTATCCTTTGAAAAAACATATTTTGTAAAGTATTAAATGTTTTGTTCTTCCAATTCCATTCTATAAATCAGACTTTACATGCTGACGGTTACTCTTACGATCACTCTTCTTTAGTAGCAGTTCCCATTTTTTAAACTCTTACTTAATGTGTTAGACCACTACTTTGTACTTTTACTTGAGTAATATTATTTTGAAGTAACATTACTCTTACTTCAGTGCTAATTTGATTATTACATGGTTCTAAGTTCAAATATGGTTTAAATAAGTTATATTTAGAGTTGAGGTTAAATTGCATTTGGAAAGTTCTGTTTTTTTGTTTTGGTTTTTTGTGCTGGGATAGTACCTGTGATAAATATGTGTCAGCTTGTCATTTTACATCACTTAAGTAACAGTTTGTGGAAAAAAGTTGAGAAGAAAATACAAAAAATACAGCCATATTCAGTTCTAAAATGGAAAAAAGATAGCGAAGATCATTAGTAGTAGTCTAACTATATGCGCTTTAAGATTAAGCATGAGTAAGTGGAAACCCAACATTTGTGTATCTGTATGAGACAGGAGGAATAGGAGTGCGTGTGTGTGTGCATCAGTGTGTGTGTGTGTGTGTGAGACAGGAGTAAGAACAGTTTGTGTGTGAGCATCATACCCAGTCTAAGCCCTGTGGAGTGGTGCTTCTGCTGTTTCTTTGAGTGTTTGTTTACTGCCAAGTGTTTCCGGAGAGAGCGAGGAGAGAACAACTCAGATGAAAAAAAAAAGGAGAAAAAAAAAGGTGTGAAATTTTCCAAAAGCTCATTGCTCATTTCTTCACAGTTTTTGGAAACATTGTATTTCCTTCCACTGTATTCCAGCACCATAACAAACATCTGAGGAACAGGCATGTCGGAAAGAAGCTGTGTTACTCCTGAACTAGAGACGAGAGATACCGGAGATTTTTGGTGCTGATCTAATAGGGCTGGATGAAATGACAAACAAATAAAACTTTCGATTAAATTTTCTTTCCTTAACAGTGTATTGCGTAACATTTTTAGTGCAAGGTTCGCCACTTGCTTGTCTCCATGGAGTGTGTATACATGCACACCAGTATCCCGGTTATGATCGTGTTTTTGAGTATCTCGGTTTCGTCATGGTGCATGCAGACGCAGTATTCCGGTTTCAGTATCCCGGTTATGAGAAACTGGGATACTGTAGCTGGTATATTCCGATAGTAACCGGGATACTGTGGCGTGGATATGCAGTGTTCTGAATAATGCAATATAAAGTTGAGTGTGCATGTGTCCAAAAGACAAACACTTCAGTCTTTTCACCACAACAGTAGTGACATAAATAAAGTGACCATAGATGAGTGAAATGACTGCACTAAACCTGCACACGTACAATCTGCACTCGTATGACCTGCACGCATGTGATCACTGAAAAGTTAAACATGAACCATCTTCTATACGATATACACACAGATTTACCATCATCAGCACATCCTCTGTCACAGAAAGAACACATATTCCACTGAGTCGTGTCCTTTTGTCCGACAGAAGCTGAAACGCAATAAGGCATAAGGAGCGAGCTGTTTTTATCAGCGCTAACAGGGAAACCGGGATAGTCCATTTCATCATGTACACAGGTATATGAGTATCTCGTATTCTCAGCACGCATGTATACGCGGTATCCTGAATACTGACATAACCAGGATATGGCTAATGACCGGGATACTGATGTGCATGTATACACACTCATGGAAATGTTATTGTTTTGTCTGCAGTGTTCCACAGTATAGATTAAACCTGTCTGTCACGAGGGAGACATGCAGGTCACAGGGTTCCCTCTCTTTTTCACAGACACGTTTTAAAACTTTTTCATGACCTAAAGTGAATTTTCCATGACTTTATGGCTCCTACATGTGTAGAATTGATCAAACTTTTAGGGCTAAATATGAAATGTTAACACTTTCCACTCGCCTTATGGTTTGGTATTATAGTTTTCAACATTCAAAATACTGTCAGTGCATTTATTGTCATCTCTTTTAAACAAAAGGCGTGTACATTCAGAAATAATCATAATAACAGCCTAATAAGAACTTAACAGAATGCTGTAGATGCATGAAAGAGATACTAAAATTCCATCACTTTTCCAAAACTTTAATTGGATTTACAAAATTCCATGACTTTTCCAAACCTGGAAAATGACATTTTCAATTTCCATGACTTTTCCAGGATTTCTATGACCATGGGAACCCTGAGGTTACAGCACTATGCTACATTACAGTTCAGATCTGTGGAGAGGTGCCCCTATTCACAGAAGGAATTATTGTACTTCTGAGCAATAGAAACACCCTTAATGAATAAATCCTCGATGGATATGTTTAAAAAACAAAGAAACAAACAAACATGGAACATTCTAGCCAAAGCAATAACATCTCCATGGAGACAAGTAGGTAGCAGATCATTCACAAGAAAAGTTGTGCAGTGAAGTTTTAAGAAAACTAAATAAAAAATACTTGACAGACATACACATCAGAAAAAAATAAATACTCCTTCAAAGTCTGAAATCTCTTGAAAGACCCAACAAAAGGGGTAGTTATACAATGTTGAACTGTGGCATTAAATCAGCCATTAGTGTCTTGAACAATCCTGCAAAATAGGCCTCAGGTGACAGTTCACACCTTAGGGTAGCTCAATGGACTCAACGATACTGCTTACTGTAAACCGCAAGGGTGTGTTTCAATGTAGTTAGATCCTTTTTTCACTCAGATATGAGACAGTGACTTAAAGAACCCTGTCAGATCTGAAGAAGAGTCTTGTCTGGAGAAACATAGACACTTAAAAATGGACTCTTTTGGTTTGGTTGATTTTCTTGTGAAATATCGATAGCATTGTTCATCGGATATCTGAGTTTTGACATTAAAGGGCCCACATTACACTATTTTCTGATCATGTTATCATGTTGTTTCCTTCAAAAACATACTTGGAGTTGTGTTTTGTTTCATTCACAAATGTTTAACACACAAACCGTCATATTTAGTTCTTCTCTCGAACAGAAAACACACTGTTCCACCTTATGATGTCATGTGACAATACAGGAAATGCTCCCCATTTTAAACCTTCACAAAAAATAATTTGAATATTTTCAGATCTGGAATTGCCCATCTCTACTGAACTGACGCCCCATCCACACTAGTATGTATTCGAGCCGTTTTCGTTGTGGATGCAGTGTTCGTACACACTAATGCGATGGAAAACGGCTCCAGAGACGGAACAATTCATCTGAGTACAGATCTGATCTGGCACTGTGTGGACGCCTGAAAACTCTGATACACTGATGTAGGTCTATGCGGCGCGAAGTAATTCACCATCAAAACTCTGAGGCTAGAATATATGTGCCATGCAGACGTATATCCTCTGAAAAGTTTAACATGAATCATCTCCAACACGAAGCACAGATCAGACTCACCATTAGCAGAACACCTCATATTCCACTGAGTCGTGTCCTTTAGTCCGACAGAAGCTGAACCAGATCAGTGCACAATAGCGAGCTGTTTTTTGAGCGCTCAGTTTATGCAAATTAGCCATGTGGTTTTAAGTTTCATTTTTGTAAAATTAAACAAATATGCTCAAAGCTGTGTGGATAGGGAAGTCTTGCAGATACAGAAACAACGTGTCTGGATGCAAATACGGTGATATGGTGATATGTTTCATTGTAAACGTAGCCTAAAGCTAAAAGGTAGCTGTTGAAAACTACCGCTACATGACATCACAAGGTAGAACAGAGCATAAAATAAATTGAGACTTTTGAGAATTTTACTTTGGCAGAAACAGACGAGAGTGAGTTTTGCATCACCCCAGCTCGAACTGATCTAAAATTTAATATGTATGCAAAAAAAAAAACTAAAATCGAAACAGTACATTTCCACAAATTCCAAAACCTCTAAGAGAAGAAGAGATACAGCTCTGAATAGCTTTATTCCCTGGGATCATTTCTTCTTCTTTCATTCGTTCTCTCTTTCATAGGGCACCATTTCTCAAATCCAGCTCCTTATTAAGTGTCTGTCATCTGAGCCATTTGTCTACGCCACTGCTCCCTTACACACTTCCTTCATTAGAACTTGTTTCACCGCCAATTCTCTTTCACCTTGGTGGAAAGCAAGCAGCCTGCAGCTTTGTATTTCTGAGCATGATTTAACGGCACTGTGTCTAATTTTTACAGTCTTGAAAACGTGAAAAACAGAACTAGTTCATTTCCAACAGTTTGCAGTGGTCCAAAGTTATTCCTTACTTACCCTGTGCACCTTAATTATTCACCATGATGAGTTTATAACGTTTTTATCAAGTTTAAGGGTCCTGTATTACACAAAATTGACTCTTGTGGGTATTCAATCATGTCATAATGTTGTTATGTCCTCAAAAACAGACCTGGAGTTGCGTTTGTTTCATTCACACATGTTCGAGTAACTATTTATTATTACCGTATTTTCCGCACTATAAGGCGCTCTGGATTATAAGGCGCACTGTCATTGAATGGTCTATTTTCAAACTTTTTTCACAAATAAACCGCACCAGACTTAAAAGAAACACAACAGTTGGATGGGTCAGTGGGACTTTGTTTAGTGCGTTCACGGTGACTCTGAACTTGTTCAGTTGTGGCGTGTAGGGAGGGTGCTGTCTGGGACCGCTGGATTATTTGGCGTGTTCGCAGTGACTCAGTTGTTCAGTTATGCCTAGAAGTGGCACATTGCTCTCGCTTTTTCAGTTCGTTCCTCCGTTCCGTTCCTCCTCCACGTGGAGTGATGAGTATGGCTGCGGGTGTTTTTCGCTGTGCGGTCGCTGTCTGCTCTGTGTGTGTTTGCATGCGCTGCTGGTGGTGCGGCTTTGTAGTTTGCTGAAGTCGTGCTGGGACACCCGAGTGGATTCGTGTATAAGGCGCTCCGGATTGTGGTGCGCAGTCGTTTCTGATGGGGTTGGAAGCTTAAGAGCACGTCCTATAGCCCGAAAAATACGGTAGTCTGTCTGCATTTCTCAAACTCAAAATGCTCTGTTCCACCTTATGATGTCATGTAGTGGTGGTTTTCAAGTTAACAGCTACCTTCTATCTCTTGTTTAGTAGAGATAGGCAATGATAGAACTGAAATCATCCAAATCATCGGTCCCTAAACAGCGGACTGGTACAGGTCCATGAGTTGTTTAATACCGAGCCACACAGAAAGAATAAATAACTTACATTATTTCTGTTTTATTTATTATCTGAGTCTGAACAATGTTTTATTTTGAAAAATGACCAAATTCTTTCCATTACATCCATCTATGACTCACTCTTGTCTCGGTCACATGATACATTAACACTAAAATTAAACCCACAATCTAGCCAAATTCCTAAAAAACATTCGTCTTTGGAAACATTTATTATTATATCCACAGTTTTTGTGTTGGTCGTGTCATTTTATTTTGTTGTATTTATCCGCCACACCTTAAAGGCCGGTCCGTGAAAATATTGTCTGACATTAAACTGGTCCGTGACGCAAAAAAGGTTGGAGACCGCTGATCCAAATGATTGTAGTGAAGGTGTAAAGCCAGGAATCTCCAACCTTTTGCCTCCGGTGAGCTACATTTACAAAAGAAAAATGCCGGAGTCGATATAAGAGGGCAAGCCTTACATGTTGCACAGTTAGATGCCTATAAAACATTAAACCAATATCCATTTATTAGTACATAAAGTTCAAAATAACAAATTTAGGACTCTGGATGAGCTAATTGTAAGGTTGCGGAGAGCTACTGGTAGCAGGGTTTGTGTGTTAAACGTATGTGACTGAAACAAAACACAACTCCAGGTATGTTTGTGATGAGGAAACACCATTAAAACAGATCTGAAAATAACCTATTAAATCGCTAACAACAACTAGTTTGTTACCTGCACACTTACTCCACGCTCTCTGACAAAAATGCTTTATAATTAGACGCAGAAGACTTATTTCACCTCAAACGCTGCTTATACAATTTATCTGTATGGGGCAAGACACATTTATCTCAAAAATAAATAAATGCATGTGTACAAGTCCTTTAACACATGTGACGATAGAAAGCAGTCCGTGTGAGTTATGAGACTTTACAGAGCTGATGTATGGTCCGGCTCGGCTATAACAGGACTCCTCTTTTATCACACAGTAACAGCGCCTCATTTCTGCAGTAATAAAAGCAATATGGTCAGAAGGGACCGGACGGCCACAGACCACAAGAACATAAAGCTACATAAATAACTCAAGAGGACAGCTGGGGGAAGTTGTAAACAGTGTTCGCTCACCAACCCAACATACCACTAGTGCATACTGTTGTTCTGCCATTTAATAATGTAATCTAAATAGTACTTGGAGCTGGTGAATCATCAGTGGCAGTACAGATATGGAGTATTTTTTGGACTATAAGGAGCACTTGAAATTCTTTCATTTTATCAAAAATCGACAGTGTGCCTTATAATAATTCACACATAAATAAAATTTTTAATAAATTATCCAAAGTGATCACAATTATATACAAATACAGATATATCCTAGATAAAAACAGTCTTTTTATTATATATAACTCGCTGGTAATGCCCTACATAACCTATGGTATTGAGATTTGAGGTAATACATATAAGACTAATACAAATCCAGTCTTTACCTTGCAAAAAAAAGGCAATAAGAGCAATCACATTATCAGCTTATAACAAATCAACCAGTGTGTTATTTATAAACCTTCAAACTCTGAAATTTTATGATTTAGTCGACCTTTATACTCTGAAAATCATGTTCAAACTAAACAATAATCTCCTGTCAAAATCTTTACAGAACATGTTCAGAATCCAAAAGAGACAATATGAGCTCAGAGGCACAGCCATGTTTATCGAAAAGAAAATCAGAACAAATATTATGAAATTTTGTATATCTGTTAAAGGGCTGGAGCTCTGGAACAAATGTACAGAAAACCTAAAATTGTGCACCAGTCTCTTTCACTTTACAAAGGAGTTTAAATGTTTAACTCTGGACAGATACATGAATTATGAGACTTAGTTTGTGCTGTAGTACTTTGTTGTACTGTTTCTGATTTGTTTGTTTCCTCTTGCTGTATTTATGAAGATGAACTGGTGTTAAGATGACACTCTGACAAAGGAATAAAGGGTAGACATAATAAACTTAAGCTTCAGCCTACAGCTTTTCGGTCTGTGTGTGTTAAATATGACTGTCTGTGAATTAATCAAAATATACCTGTGACTGAAATAAATAAATAATCAATCAAAAATCGACAGTGTGCCTTATAATGAGGTGCCTTATGTATTAATTCCCGGTCGTGCTTACTGACCCCTAACAGATTTTATGTGGTACATGGCGCTCAAAAATCTGTCAAAATGGTCGTCTCAGTCACATGATACATTAACACTAAAATTAAATTAATCTGTGAAAATACTGTCTAACATTAAAGCAAAAAAGGTTGGAGCTACGAAGAGGCGCCGCTTGATGGATTGTTGGAGTATTACGGCTATAGCAGTCAGGAGCCTCGCGGAGTCCAACAGAAGATGACCGTATCAGCGCACAAGGAGGAGCTGTTTTTTCAGCGCTTATAGTTAATGCAAATGAGCCATGTGGCTTTAAGTTTTGTTTCTGTCAAACGTAAACAAATGTGCACAAAGCTGCATTAAACATATTATTACTCAATGTGTATTTGAATCCTCCTCGTAGGAAATAAAACAAACTAAATTATCCACCCACATTCACATTCATAATACACATTCACCAAGACAGGGAGGAGACGCCGGACGAATTTTGCCACAATCTGCCAATGGATCGTGGATGCCTGAGCTAAAGTTTCGCTTAATGTGCCTTATAATCCGGTTCACTCATGTATGAAAATAGACAAGAGAATTTAACATTTTTGATATTGCGCCTTATAATCCAGTGCACCTTATAGTCCAAAAAATACAGTATATATGCAGTTCTTGTGGTTTTAAGGTACAGGTACAACTCCTTCAAGAAAATGCATAGACTATTTACTTTAATTTCACTGTTTACACATGTTATGAAGTAGCATTATAGCTGCAAATAGCGACTTTGACTTTTGACCTCACAATCGTAAAGATCTGTCATATTATTACAATCTCTGTAAAGCTGTAAATAGATCAGTTCAGTTGATTAGGACACAAAGTGCAAACGAGATCTCAGTGTAATGACTTGTATTGAACGTGATGTGCATGGAGGATTTTTACAGCAAATAACTGTTTACTCCCTCCACAGACAGACTGTAAGCAGACTCACAAACCACCAGACTCAAACAGATCCATAAAGCATTCACGGATTATGTTGGTGAAGAATCTTGCCCAAGGACATAAAAACAGTACACACAAAGCCTAAATTATTTGGAGAATGTCTCATTTGGTGGTGCACTAGTCTACACTGCCTTTTTCAAGTTGTTTGTTTCTTTTTTGTCACGTTTTCATTAAAGGTGGTTATAAAATGATAATGTTTCAGCATAGAAGAATATCCTCACCTTCTTTCACACAAAAAAAGTCAACAGTCCCAACTCACTGAATTTGTAACATACACTAGCAGTCAAAACATTTTAGAACACCTTTTTTTCAGTCATTTATTGCAATTCAAGTCATGCAAGTCCAACGAAGAGCTTGAAAGTGGTACAAAGGTAAGAACTGAACAGACAGAGGTTAAAAAAAGATAAATGATACAAAACACAAGTCCAAGCTCTGCCAAAACGATCTCAGGAAAAAAGGAACAAGACGGTGAACTTGAAAACATGGCGTGTCCAGCACAGTGTCCAGACTTAAACCTGAAAATTGAGCTGGTTTTGGAACGAACTGGACAGAAGAGTGAAAGCCAAGCGACCTACAAGTGCCACACATTTATGGGAACTTCTGCAACAGACTTGGGAAGAACTTTCTGAAGAATATTTGATGTCTATTGTAAAAAGAACGAGCCACGAGTGTGTTCAGCTGTTATATCTGCCAAAGGTGGACACTTTCATGAATCAAAAGTTTAGGAATACGTTTTAGGCAACAGTAAACAGTAAAAAAAAAAAAAAAAAAGGAAAAAATGTGGTGTTCTAAAACTTTTGACCGGTAGTGTATATGCCTTTACGCACAACTAATTAAAAAGGACCTTTTACACAAAAATTTACTTTTTAACGCTTTTGTATTTGGAGTGATTTGTGCAACCTTATTTAAGCTTATTTTCAAGACGTCTTTTTCTTTTTTCAAGGATCCCAGCATTTATCTGTACTTACTTCGTGTTCCAATTTTATTTTCTTCATCGGTGATTAGGAATTAGGCAGTGTTGCGTAGTTATTTCGGTGTTTCTTTATTGTTTTAGATGAATATTGTGATTTAAAATGTCGAAATTATGGTGTCATAGATTATAACTTTATAACAGACACATGCACAATATGTAATCTTTCATTTAACATTACTACTACACCACTATTGAGGAATAATTTCAGAATTCAGAAGACCTGGAGAAACACAACCAGACACAGGCAGAATATTCAGATTTTAGAAGGCTGGCACCTGTTCCTATAGTGTTTAAACTGAAATTTGGTGATTCAAACCAGCTATAGCTCAAATAAGCTTATTAAAAAATCAATCAATGAATAAAAAAACTGATGTGGCTAAGAATTGAATAAATCTGGCAACACCTCTCCCCCATCTCCTCGTTCCCTCACATCCTCTGGTTCTCTGCTAGTGCTAATTAACTTTAGAGCTTTTACAGGCCCACATTATCTTTACTGCAGCTCTGAGTGTGCGCTACATTAAGCACAGAATAGATGCTGTCAGCTCTTCTGGACGTGTTCTACCTAAACCTGGGACATCACCAGAGCTACACCCACCAGAGCAACCACGGACTATATACCGCCACATAAAAGGGCCCCCATCTGATAAAGACGAGAGGTAATTGGCCACTTAATGCTGTAATGACTGCTCAGCCCACTTTAACTGTTTTGTCTGTTTGATTGTATTGGCTTATAGGGCGGCAGTGGCTCTGTGGTTAGAACGTTCCACCACAAACTTTAAGTATGTTAGTTCAATCCCGGTGCAAACCTGTGCATACGTTTAATGTGTTACTTCACTCACTTTGGTTATGTGTGGCAACCTTATATGAATGATTTAAAATACACGGATAAATAAACACTTTCAGAATAACTGTTATTATAATTTTTTTCTGATTAGCTAGCCAAATAAATTTCCTTGGGTGGGTGGAGAGTTCCTGCCTCAAGTGGAGGAGTTCAAGTATCTCGGGGTCTTGTTCTCGAGTGAGGGGAGGATGGAGTGTGTGATTGACAGGCGGATCGGTGCAGCATAAGCAGTGGTGCGGTCGCTGTGTCGGACCGTTGTGGTGAAGAGGGAGCTGAGCCGGAAGGCAAAGCTCTTGATTTACCGTCAATCTACGTTCCTCCCCTCACCTATGGTCATGAGCTTTGGGTAATGACCGAAAGGACGAGATTGCGGATACAAGAGGTCAAAATGAGTTTCCTCCGGAGAGTGGCTGGGAGCTCCCTTAGAGATAGTGTGAGGACCTCAGTCACATGGGAGGAGCTCGGAGTACAGTCGCTGCTCCTCCATGTCGAGAGGAGCCAGCTGGGCATCTGTTCCGGACATGTCCCACCAAGAGGAAGCCCTGGGGAAGACCCAAGACCCACTGGAGGGACTATGTTTCTTGGCTGGCCTGGGAACGCCTCGGGATCCCCCGGAAGAGCTGGAGGAAGTGTGTGTGGGGAGGGAAGTCTGGGCCTCCCTGCTTAGACTGCTGCCCTCACGACTCAGCCCCTGATAAAGTGGAAGAAATGGATAGATGGATGAAATTCCTATATTTTGCTAAATCAACTCTCGAATCGAGCTTTAAACCACATTATTATACTGTTGCCTCGTTGAAAACATACCCGACTTCATTCACATGTTTGAGTAATCCTGGTTTATTAGTCTTTCTACATCATCTTAAAATGCCATGTTCCAACTTGTGATTTCTTGAAGCAGTAGTTTTCATGTTAACAGCTGCCTTTTACCTTTAGTTCAGTAGACTGGCAATTCCACGGATGACTGGCAATTCCAGGAATTAAATTATCAAAATGATTTTAGTGAAAGTGTATGGAGTTTAAAAGCTCACGGAGCACTTCTTGTATTACCTGATGACATGATCACAAAGTGGAACAAGTGTTTTCTGTTTGAGAAAACCTAAATATTTATGTGATAAACATGTGTGAATAAAACAAAACACAATACCGGGATCTTCTGAGGAATCGACATTATAACATAGATCAGAAAATATCATAATATGGCTTTTTAATGGGCTCTTTAACCTTATTCTCATTCAGAAATCACATGTTTCTGCTTTTTGTAGATCTCACATTTCTTGAAAGCGCACATTCATTCATCAATACTTGGAAAATGAAGGCGACCTGGGTGAAGTGTCATGCCCAAGGACCCAACAACAATACTCACTGGTTTGAGTCGGTTGATGGATGCAGAGGTGGACGTGCTCACAGTAAGAATGCAGACTAAGAATTCAAACAAAGCACCGGTAATTGAATTAGTGCTACACTGTGGAACATTCCAGGAATTCCAACACAATAGTATCTCCATGGAGACAAGCGTAATTGATGCACACTGAAATCCATCTTCAAAAGCTGCTCAAGAGTTTCATTTCAAATTAAATAGCCATCTTGCCTCTTCTTCTGTCTGTTTAGCGCCGCTGGATCAAAACAATATAAAATGTATTGTCAGTATTTCAAAGCTTTCAAACTAACTGATGGAATAAACTTTGACATTGCATTACCGTTTAGAACAACAAAAGTAAAGTTTCCCTCTGGGTTGTCACATAGAAAAGAAAGAAAAAAAAAAAAGAGAAATAAACAGTCAAAAGTATAACCTTGGTATCAAAACAGTAATGAACAATTCCTTATTCAGTGCCTGGAGATATTTTTAAAATTTGTCACTCTGTCAGCTCAGATAAACTGCAAACAAGTTCTATTATAAAGCTGCGATCCATTTAGCTCCAGGTTCTCAAATCACTGATAAAAAACAGGACGGCCATAAATAGCTTAGTTGCCATATAAATAAATAAAAGCATAATGTGTGTCTTTTGATGGTAGAACTTTGCCGCTAAAATGACAAAAAAATGAATTTCAAAGTAAAATATAATCTAGTAACTATAAAGGTGGTGACACAGGTTATTGATTTGCCCATAGTGCTTTTCTAAACTCTCAAAGATGCTGTACAAATAATACAATCAAAAAAGTACATAATACTTACATAAAAGTAAGTAAGTATGTAAGTAAGTAAGCTTTACAGAGCATTATTCATTCAGTATTATTCACTCACTCTATACCTGGTGATGGTAAGCTACTGTTGTAGCCACAGCTGCCCTGGGGCAGACTGACAGAAGCGATGCCAATCAGCGCCATCGGTCCCTACGACCACCACCATCACACACACACCACTTTCATACTAGGCAATGTGGGTGAAGTGTCTTGCCTAAGGACACACAGTGATTGAATTGATTAGTATTTAACTGACCTTGACTATCAACTGTTCTTGGAGACCTGTAGCATGTTTTGGGTTGATGGGGGAAACCAGAGCACCCAGAGGAAACCCATCCAGACACAGGGAGAAACATGCAAACTCCACACAGAAAGGCCCGGATCGAACCCAGAACCTTTTTGCTGTGAGGCATGAGTGCTAGCCACTCTGCCACCGTGCCGCAAACAAATCAACAAACAAACAAACAAAACAAGGTAATGAGACAAAATATAGGCATGATTTCAAAGCAGGTTAGAAATTAAAAGTTTGAAAAATAGATGGGAGACTGCTGGGAATACCAGGTGCCACAGTGGGTCAGCAGTGGCAAAAACTGTCCTTGTGTCCTTTGGCAAGACACTGCACTCACATTGACTAATATGAATGTGGTGTGTGCGTGAGTGAGTGAGTGATTGGTGGTGGTGAATGTGAAGTGAATGAATAATGCACAAAATAAAAAGTGACTGGGAAAGTGCTATATAAGACCAAAAATATCACAGTATTAATCCTTGTCATATTTATGGAAGATAATTTGTTTCATCATATTTGAATTTTTAAATGCCTTTGAATTTCTCACTTTGATTTTTGATTTTAAACTCTAAAAAAAACATGTTTGAATAATTTTAATTCAGAATTTTAGTTGCTGAGATTTTAAGTGTACATTTTCAAAGTGTTTAAATTCAAAATAAAAATGCCACCTTTTAAATATTCAGCACAAATATTTTCAAACCATTAAACTCAACAGTCTAAATTCAGAGTGTAAAATTCACAGTGAAAAAGATCCAAGATGCAAAGGCCTAAGCAATCGATCCAATGTGAACTGATCTAATTTAGTAACCAATCAGGAAATGGTGCAGTGAAGCGATCTGATTGGTCAAAATCTTTTCTCTTTGATTTCCTAAGTGTTAGTACCGCCCACAGATGAGAACAGCCAATAGGAAACAGCCTCTGTCCTCCTCACTCACATGATCGATTGCTTTGGCCTTTGTATCTTGGATCTTTGCTGTGAAATTTTCCACTGCAAATTTTCCACTCTGAATTTTGACTTTTGAAATTGAGGGCTTGAAAATATATGTGGTGAAAAGTTTATTTTGAAATTGAAACATATTGAAAAAGTATATTTAAAATTTGAGCAACAAAAATTCAGAATAAACATTTTTTTTTCAGATTTAAAAAATTCCAAGTGAGTAATTCAGCAGTATTTAAAATTCAAATTATCTTCCATACATTTCTGCCATTTTTGCAGTACCACATATAGCCACTAGTCACTTTATCATCTTCCCTCTCATTAAACTTTAACAGGTATTCTATGAAAACACAGAGACGTAAACATCCCTCACTCTCACAGAAACACTGCAGTCTATAAATATACATCAGTGGGGTGTGAACATTGATTCATTAAGGCAATCTCTAAAGTATTTATGACGACAACAGCCCATGTGTCAAGAGGCCATTCATTATTCATCCTCTCAGCTCCACGCGTGATCGACAGGCTGGATCTGCCGCACGCTTTCGGACACTCTTCAGATGTCTGATCAATATGGAGAAAATATATATGTGAGAAAGACCTTGTGAATGCCAATACATGATTACTGCATTGCGTTGGTTTGATATCCATTTCAGATAATGTGAAATAATAGGGGCGTATGATATCATAGACTTACGGTGGTCGACGGGGGCCAAATGCAATGCAATCACTCAATATATCTCAGTTAGAGAAACGATGGAAATTCACGTGGTACAAACAAAGAATGTGGTGCAAATGAAAAAAACAAAAAACAAAAAACAAGCAAGGGTGTAGGTTTGGTCTCAGCTTTGGTGAGGACATTATCATCATCAGAGTCTGGGCAGATCCAAAATAAGTGAGCGGTGGTTTCATTTTTTCATTTCGCAAAATGTACAGTTTGTGTCCATTGCCCTTCTAAGATTATTATTTAGAGCAGGGGTGTCAAATATATGGCCCGGGGGCCAGATCCGGCCCTCGGTTGATTTTCTACTAAAATATTTTAATTATATTTTCGATTAAAATATTGGTAATTTTCTGTGTCGCTGAGCATAGCAGAGTCTCCAGCGTCTCTGTGCGTGGCCCCTCCCACCAGAGCAGCACAAACGAAGATTTGCCTCTTTCCAAACGCTCTTAATGGTCAATCGTTTTGACTGTTGACCGTGACACCCTCATCAGCAAAATGTCAAAAATGAGAAAAGTGGACGCCAAGTGCAGGATTTTCCAAGAAAAATTTACTTACTCCTATTTGCATACAAGTTAATGTTAAACATTGTGTTGAAATTGCATTTTTCTTAAAGTTTCAGGTTGTTCATAATATTATAACATTTTCTAAAAGAAAGAGTTCATCAATTAAACAAGATTTCTGCAATAGATTTGCATTTCTCTGCACAAATATTTGAACTTATTGTTATTTTTGGGGTTTATATGCCATGAGTTTTCTGATCCGGCCCCTTTGGGATCAAAGTAGGTTGGATACGGCCCCCGGACCAAAATGAGTTTGACACCCCTGATTTAGAGGATAACAGCGATGTAGAAGTTTGTAGCAGATTTCCCTTTGCTTGTTGGTGATGAGATATTTGTGAGGTCATGTCCAAACATTTTCCCATGGAATATTGTCAATATAGTTGTGCTGCTAACAGCGCACGAGTAGGGCTCCGTTTGGGAGGTACACTTGTGGTGATACTAATAATAATAATGCATCAGTTTTATATAGCGCTTCCTTGGACACTCAAAGATGCTTTACAGAGCATTATTCATTCACTCCATACCCGGTGGTGGTAGTGATAGTTGCTCTTTTTCTGCGGCAACTCATTATAAGGCAAGTTAAATTCAGGATGAAGCAAAGTAAGTTTCTTTTGAAAACTTTTTCAAAGTTTAGTGAGCAGCGTCTTCACTCACGCCTGCTCAAGCCACCATCTTCGGTGCTGGCACTGTCCTACCGCTTCCCCAGTTTAGGCTCCTGGCACCACTACTGACATCACTCTGTTCCAGCCAATGACATAGTGGCAGGTGTAACCCTGTCATCATATCACTGAATACATCTCAGAACGTCTAATAAACAAAATGTGAACTAAACATGTTAAATTAATACTACTGGGTTTGGAAAAATATTGGAATAAATTGATATTTTTGTTTATTAATATAAAATGGCAAATATTGGTAGGGACTATTTTGTCTTCCCCAAATATTGGTTGTGACATGTCCCCACCGTCCTTATGCAAACGGATGCCCTTGGCTGCAAGAAACAAAGATAAATCATCATCAAATGCGCCGCAAATAGAGAAATGATGCAAAGCACAAAACAATGAAAACCAAGAAAACACCTCCAAATGAAAAACGCTGCATAAAGAGTCGCCACAATGAAAGTGCTCCAAACCTGCAGGGGGCGCTCTCATTTACACTTGATACGTTGTCTTTGTTTCTTGCAGTGAGTTTTTTAAAATTTGCACCACATTCTTTGTTTGTACCTCATTTAAACTTGTGTTTGAGTTTGTGAATTTGGATCGTTTCTGTACTTGAAGCTGCATTAGGCTGTTGCAGTGCGTTTGGCCCCCATCAGCTACCGTACAGGCCACTGCACAATAGCCTCTGTGTAATTTTCAATCAGAGCCGAGAGCAGGATGAGGCCGGATCGTGTCGTTCAGATCCACACTGCCTTAAAATGTGTCAGGCTGGCTTCACTTTAACCTAACTGTCTTATAACTGTCTGAACAAAGGCGTCAAGAACATAGTGGCGCAGTGAAAGAGGATTCACTAAAGCTGTAAAAGTTTCAGAATTAGAATTTTGCAGTTCGCAGAAACCAGAGCTGGGTTATAATTGTAGAAGTTTTCAGAAATGGTTCCCGAATTATTTTTCAGATGTGCTCCCGTGCACAGCAGCATGCGAGGTAGCTCACTGTGTCGAAAAGCCAACAGTCACTTTTATTAAAATCGTAAAACATAAAATAAACAACCTATTAAAATTCAAATAAATTCAAGTACCCCATTGTTTTTATGTGTAGAATACTTAAATACACTTGTATACTTAAATATTTAAATACATTTGTGCTTCATAAAACTAAAACTAAAACTATGAAATTGATTTGTGTACTCTTTATTTATTCATATTTATTTATTTTAGCACAACTCGGCAATAAACCCATAGTTAAACAATGGAATAGGAAGTAGAGGCGCTAACAGTGTGGTTGCCGTGCCAAATATAAATTAATTCAATTATTTTATTCTTTATACCATTACATCGTGCATAGCAGCAGCCATCAATCAGCCTATAATTTATTTTGTACTTCTAACATGCTGCAATCGTACCACTGCAGCCATGGAAACTCTTCAGAAAGCCTTTGATTCTTTGACGGTATTTTTTTTAGTTGTTTTAGTTTAGTCTCTCATCCCTTTTAAAACTAACGGTATGCTCTTTTCAACATCCAGGGATTTTTATAAATGATCATTTGAAGACTGCAACAGTCACACAGCACTGACAGAGTGACAGCAGTTATATTTAGTCTGACGAAACGCAAAAACTTCAAAGTCCCGTACACATTCAATTATACATTTTGCAGAAAAGACTGAAAAGAAAAGACTGAAGCCGTTCAAGATTTTTGCATTTACCTTTTAAAGACACAGTGGAGCCCTTCCAGTATTACACACATGACAACACAAGGTGGAAGAGAGTGTTAAAGCCTAAATATGCAGCGTTTATGTGAATGAAACAAAACACAACTCCAGATATATATTGTATGTTTATTCCGAATTAACTGTTCTGCATTAAATAGTTCGGAATTAGAAAATATTACATGGAAATAATAATTCTGAATTGAGGGTACATGTTAATTCCACTTAACATCTGGGGGTTAGGAAGGAATCTGATTGGACAGAGATACGAACGTATTTACGTCTACCGAAAGAAAACACATACTTCAGCTGCTACTGGCTTTTTTGTCATCTTGGTTTTGCAGTTACGCCACAGACATAAACATGATACAAACTTTTTTCGCAGTCATTTCGATGATATTTAAGCAAGAAGCAGAAACCTAGCCTGATTCATCAGCCGGTTTCACTTTGTGGAAACCGTCTGACCTCGCAGCATTAGGATTTGTTCGCTCGACAGTAGGCGGGTACTTTTTTTCATTTAACCAATTGCTGCTATTTGGTCGTGACATATGTAATGCGCCGGAACGCTCAGTGGTATCCGAGTAATTGCTGGCACAACAGCAAACAAAGGAGAGAGTGAACATGTCTGTCAATGATCATTGTCGTCTCTGCGAGATGAACTTACGAATTAAAGGTGCAATAAAAAATGCAAAGTTTGTTTTTGACAAAGGAAGTCCAAAGGCAGATAGCATACGCAGTCTGCTATCGCAACTCAGGTTGGTTCAGCTCTTCGCTGATTGGCCGGTGCGCGGTCTACAGCTTCTGGGGTTTTTACAAACATCTACTGTATTCTGATTCCTGACCTAGTCACTGGAGAGAAATTAAATTGAGAGGAGGCACTAGGTGGCGCCAGTCTGGCTAGAATAAACCACCCACTTACTTCGAAATTAAGTTTAATTCCGATTAATCATTTCCATTAGGAATAAAGTGTTTATATGGTCTTTTTAAAGTGGAATTCATTTTTATTCAGAATTAAATAATTTTTATTCTGAATTAAAGCTCTCATGTACACGTGCCAATCATAACACAGATCAGAAAATAGCTTATCATAGGACCTTTAAAAGTTCAGAATTCAAACATGCCATCATACATTAGTTCTGTGTTACATTGTGGACCAGACTATATAGAAATTTGTGTAGTCTTGGCTAACCAGGCAAGACTTTAGGTTATAGGGTTGACACTGAAAATCTGAAAGGCAAAAACGCGCTGTCAGAAATGATAAAACTGCAATGCAAGACATCCTCCATTCTTATCAATTATCACGTCTTATCCCCTATCTTTCTCGCTCTGCCTCGGTGAACTGATCCACGGCGGGATTTTCCTCCTATCTGCGCTTCTGCTGTCACGGCGATGGGACGTTAGCCGTGCGCTAAATGTCAGCGGATCTGCCAGGACTGACACCAAATATGGCACCCCTCGGCATTGTGGGTAACGTCCATCCTGACAGGGCCAAGCTCATAGGGCAGCACTGATCCCCCCCCCATGCGCTCCGTAAGCCATCAATGCATCTAAACAGGAGAACAAGACAGGGAAATCCCACAAGAAGAAGGAGCTGTGCCAGTGCATATCAGCTGTACCTGTCACAAACAGAGAGATATACATTTTCAAAAGCCAGTACGCCCGGTTTTTCCCTTGTGTTGGTGACAGATGTCGAAGGAAAACAGGAAGAGGAGTTGCACAGTCGTGGAGTTACATGCATAAAATACACAAAAATATAAGGCGGTGTGTAGCAAGTGTTTTGGAAAGAGAAGAACACACGGAAACGCAAATAGAAAATGATTATGTGAGGATAAAATATGTGGAAAAATTGGGTAAACAAAATAAAAAATATATATCGAATTGATTTGTGTTGTGTGGAAAGTTGCAACTTTCTGACAAGTATGGAGGCATTTTGTATTTTGTAAGAGTTTGAGATGGAAGAAGTCAAAATATCTGTGAAAATTAAAGTTGGAAAATGATGTACTAGGATTGTTAATCAGCACATATAAAGTAGGGTAGGGCACGTTATGCTTAAATTTTACATTGACTAATGAATTCATTATAACTGACATTTATTTTTTCTCCCCTTAACATATTATTTATTTATTTATTTAATATTTATTTATTCATTTTTTTCATTGTAAATGTCTGTTGCTCAGTGGCTTTTAGTTTGAAAAAGTCCATCGTGAGTGAGCTAGAATGTTACCGCTGCAGCACTCACAGGAAGACAGAGAACGCTGGATAAACAAACAAGGAGTAGGGTACAGAACATTTTCATTTTAAAGTTCTTTCAGACGGCAACACTGCAATGCTGAATTGTCTTATCACCGCAGTCTCATGAGTCAGAAATATCACCAGATGCAATACACTCAGCTGATGCTGGGAAATCAAGTGGAGCAAGGCTTCGCCAGACCGTGTTAGATGCAACATGTCAGAGTCGTCGCTCCACACACGCATTTTACGCACAGCGTGTAGGGCACAAAGTGCTTCTGGGGGCACCATCGTGTGGTTGATCGCACTTCATTGCGAGTGACACCTCGGTCTCACTTTTTTCTTCCAATTAGAAGCCGGTGCCTATGATCACATTCTTAATAATAATAATAATAATCTCGTATGCCTTAGCAACTGGTTTCATGCAGAGGAGTGAAAAAAAAAAAGTTCTAGGAATTGAAAAACTGCGCTGAAAGTGTTTTCTGGTTATGTGTACTGTTCTCTGGTTACTGTTTTTAACTGAGACTCTCTTTTTAATATCAAACAGGATATAGTTAATGCCCTGGCAGTGACAATATATTCAAGTTTTGTATTTGATTTGTTTTTTATTGCATGCTTAGAACAGGTTGGGGCATGTTCCTTAAAGATGCACTGTGTAACTTTTTGGTTTGGGGTCCATCACCTGCTTGTTTCTATGAATATGTCATTGCTCTGCCTGAAATGTTCCACACTATCAATCAATAAAAAAAAAAAAATTGCATACAAAAAAATGCAACACAAAGCACTTGACACTATGACATTAAACAGCTCTGACCTGTAACTTGGTCTGGTTTGGTCTCCATGAAGATAGAAAAGGTTTAATGCCATACTGTGAAACACTCCAGACAAAGCAATAACATCTCCATGAAGAAAAGCATTTGATGGACCCTAAACTAGGAAAGTTACACAATGTTTTTAATGAGGAAACGTTTTTACACATGGCATTTCTTTATACTGCCAAAGATGGAGCCTTACAAAAGACAATTTTAAGTTCTAAAACATAAGACGCCACACCAAATATAGTCAAGTGCTTGTTTAAAGGCTAATCATATTACAAATAATGCATAATATGTGTCATAATAGTGATAATTAATGAGTACAGCTAAGTAAAAGTCTGATCCAACTCGGATTCCTCACACACAAACTTGTATTGCTTTAAATGAGGCTCTAAACATTAAGCAGCTTCAAAGTTGAGATGCATTTAGATGAAGGCAACATGGTTAAATCCCCTGAAAATCTGTTCACTTTTCAAACCCATACTTATTTATCTTTATGTTGTTTTTAAGTAGTGATTTGGGTGTTACGTTTGGGTAATTTTCACAATGGGGTATTCCATAAACATTGGGTATATTGTGGTATGTGTTGACTGGGGGTTCCTTGATTAAATGCAAATGTGTATTCCTTGAAGAAATCTCAGTTTGCTGCAGATTTACATAAACCCATGAATCATTATCTCCACAGCTCCACACATCACTCATCTGAGAAAGACTTTGGGATAGTGACTTCTCAGCAAAAACGCAATGTTTTATGCTTCCAAAGTACAAAGAAAAGCCCTCGTAGAAAGGAAAATATTGGTGCAAAGTTACATATATATTTCTTATTTGTTTTTGTTTATATATACAATATTCTAGGTTTGGGTTGAATTCTCGTCACCACCACAGCCACATTACTGTAAGCGGAATGAGCAAACCAGATGAAGTGCATGTTTTTCAAGGTATTTTCAGCAATAAAACATGTGTAACTGAAAAACATGATGACAAGAAGATAAATTTAATGGTCTTATTAACATATTTTTCAGTCTATAAGGCACACTTAAAATCCCTTAATTTTCTCAAAAATCGACAGTGCGCCTTATAATCTGGTGCGCTTTATGTATTAATTCTGGTTGTGTTTACTGACCTCAAACCGATTTTATGTGGTACACGGTGCTCAAAAATCTGTCAAAATATTTTAGTATGACTTTGGTAAGCTACGGCTACTGTAGTCAGGAGCATCACGGAGTAAAGGGCGAAGTTTAGTTCTGCGTCGGCCTTTATGACATCAGTGAAATGCTACAAGAGAATATATGTCCGTTCATCTATAGTCTATGCGTATGATCTGTAGGTTTATAATCTCTGAAAAGTTTCACATGAACCATCTCCGACGCGATACACGCACAGAACAGACTCACCGTCAGCAGCACAACCTCTGTCACACAAAGAACACACATTCATTCCTGGAGTTGTGTTTTGTTTCATTCACACATGTTTGAGTAATCTTTTATTTTTAGTCTGTCTAGATTTCCAAAGCTCAAAATTCTCTGCTTAATGATGTCATGAAGTGATCAACAGCTACCTTTTACCTTTAGTTCAGTAGAGTTTTGTAATTTCCAGGGCTGAAATCATTCAAATGATTGTATTGAAGGTGTATGGATTATAAAAACACACTTCCCACTACCACATGACCTCACAAGTTGGAACAGAGCATTTTAGTTTGAAAGAAGAACTCATCCTATGCCAGGTTTGTGTGTTAAACATGTGTGAATGAAACAAAACACAACTTGAGGTACGTTTTTAACGAGAAAACATTATAATAGATCAGAAAATAGCCTAATATGGGCCTTTTAAAATCAAATTATGGAACAAAACAATAAAATCTCCATGGAGACCTGACCAAAAAAGTGCATGATTCCCCTTACACACAACATTTAGTCTTATTATACAATCATGAGTTTCAGAGTGGCAGAGTAGTTAGCACTTTGGCCTAACAATCATTACGCTGCTCCCAGGTACACCAGTTTCCTCTCATAATGATAATAAATGAATGGATATTGGGCCCAGCATCTCAGAGGCGGTGGAGGTGATTTCTGAAGCTCTCTCTCTGCAGGTGGCTGAAATAAATATAATTTGTGAGCGAAGGGACAAACAAATGGGCGCGGTGCAGGTGGAGCCGGCTCTTATTGCATTAGAGGTGCCGAATGGGAAGGCTGCTCCACCACTGACCCCCGCTAACCAAGGTTTCACTGAAGCTAAATCACACCAATGATCACACGGAGCACCGGAGACCACAGGGTACAGGCAGCAGAGGGGGACCATTCGATTGATTTTTAAAAGGAAGAGATGTTTTATTTATTCTTTCTTTTTTTTTTTTTTGCTAACATGTTGAGTTCATGTGTTGTCATGATTTCGGTAATATAATTAAAGGGCCTGTAAAATTAGTGTTGTAGTCAAGACCGCACTAATAGAGACCAAGAACAGTCCGAGACAACAGGGTTCCGAGACCGAGACAAGACCAAGACCTCTGAGGGTTGAGACCGAGAGTCCATCGAGACCAAATCAAGGTGGTCTTCATCATTTCCTACATTTATTTGTATTTTACATTTCTTTTGGCAATGTTTTTGGCATCACTGTTTTTATAAATCTATTGCCATTTTATCTGGTTAATGTTCATTTAGGCCTAAAATAATCCACGCAAACTGTACTGCATTTAACCACTCTGCGCCCCTTTTTTGGACCCTGATCCACAGTTTGAGAACCCCTACTTTAATCCCACTTTACAGAAAACAACTTTAAAGTTAATCAAGTGTTTTTTTCAAGTTCATAACATTTATAGTTACATTATCTTACTGGTTTTGCAACGATATTTAGCAGCCTCTGCACATTTAACAGCAGTAATGAAATATGATCACACTCATCGACTGTCAGACATTGAGTCCGAGACAAGACCGAGTCCAAGCGCCTTCAAGACCGAAACAAGACCGAGTCCAAGCGCCTTCAAGACCGAAACAAGACCGAGTCCAAGCGCCTTCAAGACCGAAACAAGACCGAGTCCAAGCGCCTTCAAGACCGAAACAAGACCGAGTCCAAGCGCCTTCAAGACCGAAACAAGACCGAGTCCAAGCGCCTTCAAGACCGAGACAAGACCGAGTCCAAGCGCCTTCAAGACCGAGACAAGACCGAGTCCAAGTGCCTTCAAGACTGAGACAAGACCGAGTCCATATGCGCTTGAGTCCGAGACGAGACCAAGACCCTAAAAAAGCGCTCTCGAGGCTGGTCTCAAGACCAAGACTGGTCTTAAGTACTACGATACTAGCCTGTAACATCTTTTGAACAAACTAATTAGAGAGAAATGACCAAGGCTCAGATTTGTTTAAAATTCAAGCTGAGACTGGGAGTGTGTTGGCAACATGGTAGCTCAGTGGCTTCTATCTGGTTCAATCCTTGGATTGCTCGTGCCTTTCTGTGTGGATTTTGCATGTTCTCCCTGTGTCTGTGTAGTCTTGATCAAGACTAGCTCGAGATCTGAAGATGGGTCCCCGGGTCCCCGGGCATGCCACATTTGTCCGGGCATGCAACGGACAAATTTCCCTCCGAGGACTATAAAGTACTTTCTATCTTTCTTCTTCTGAGTAAAATGTTTCTTGATCTAGAACATATATATTGTATAAGTAGCTCTTGGGGTCAAAATAAGTGTGAAATGTGCTGCCTGCATTTAATTATAAAGCGTCTCATTGTCTGAGAATCAGGAAGGGTTCACTTATCATGCTAGTTTTTGTTATCATTACTCTGACAGCAAGCTCCACGCTGGTCTTTAAAAGTTGTGAAAAGTGTTTATAAATTCATCACCATTAATAATTGTCATGGCCGGGATGTTAGTGAGAAAAAAACATGTCAAATGAACTAGCTCAGTTTCAAAGATTTAAGACGGTAAAAATCTGGTACAGCACCTTTAAAGAATCATCAAAAAATCACCTCACATTCCAAAATCTCACATTATTTGTTCACATTGTTGATGTTTTAAAAATTGAGTTTCTTTTGAGCATTCCTTATCTCATTGCATTAGCCAAACATCTGAGGCCTGACCTTCATTTTCAGCCTTATCTTTTTAATTAATCTGTTTACCTACAATCAGTGATTTACAGAGCGGACTGAAATACCAGAGCCTAGTCCACCTTCTCTGCTCTTTCATATCAGCCCCACCCCGATGTCCTGGCGGGGTCAGGAGGGTCTCTTGTATTTGGACCCATTAACATGCAGCAAAGAGCCTCTTCTCCCACTGTTTCTGCTGTCAGCTCCGACAGTGCGCGCCCCAACACCCCGCTGTTAGCATAATGACATTAAACTTGCAGAAAAATCTCATTTAGAGCAATAAATCAGTGGAAAATTGAACATAATATTTGTAAATGTGTTTTCACAAATGTCTGAATAATTGGTGATTTCAAACGACAAAACAGCGCGCCTCAGTGAACATGTGAACGTGCGTGAGGGTTGGAGGTGGTAGGAGGGGCAGATGGCGCAGATTGGCAGCCTTGATACTGTCAGTCTGTCTCAGGGCAACTGCGGCTACAATAGTATCTTACCACAACAGAGTGCGGAGAGTTGTTTAAACCAGCAACTACGAGCCTGAGGCAAGTTTGGCTGTATAGGTTAGAGGTCAGTTAGTTCAATCAAGATCACAAAAATCATATTACCATATTTTTTGGACTATAAGGCGCACCAGATTATAAGGCGCATTAAATGAAACAAACAGACGACAATTGAGACTGATCCCTTAGCCCAGGCATCCACGATCCATTGGCAGATTGTGGTGTAATTCACCCGGTGTTGCCTCCCTGTCTTGGTGAATGTGTATTATGAATGTGAATGTGGGTGGATAATTTTTCCTGCAAGGAGGACTCAAATATACATTGAGTAATAATGTGTTTACTGCAGATTTGTGCACATTTGTTTACGTTTTACAGAAACAAAACTTAAAACCACATGGCTAATTTGCATAAACTATAAGCGCTGAAAAACAGCTCACTCTATGCGCACTGATGTGGTCAGCTTCCGTTTTACTAAGTCTGCAGGTCATACATATAGGCCGTACATATGAATGTACATATATTCTCTGTAGTATTTCACTGATGTCGCAGAACGCAGAACTATACTTCACCCTTTATGCCGTCAGGTTCAGCTTTGTAGTTTACCAAAGTCGTACTAAAACATTTTGACAGATTTTTGAGCGCCGTGTACCACATAAAATCAGTTCAAGGTCAGTCAGCACAACCAGAACGAATACAAAAGGCGCACTGGATTATAAGGCGCACTGTCGATTTTTGAGAAAGTGAAAGGATTATAAGTGCACTTTATAGTCCGAAAAATATGGTATTCACAGTTTTGTTTATTATATGATGGCTAGTATATGATCGCTAACCACTCTACCACAAAACCTACAAAAACTACAAAAACTGGCATTATTGCTGTCACTAAACATCAGCATCATTGTTAACCTTCCATGTATGACCCCATGTAGAAAAATATATAGAGCAGTGGCCAGAGTCAGGGGTCTTGACGATCTGTATTTTAGCCAATCATTGTCAAGCCCAAGCCTCGTGTTGCTTCTGTTTACTTCCCAAATAAAAGAAAAAAAAAACCCTAAAAACTTTTCAGCTCCTCTCTGCTCTGCGTTCATGAAGCATGACAGGAGAGACAGCTCCAAAGAAAGTCCAGTAGTTCAGATTTGAAGGAGGTAGTGTCAAAGCAAAAGGCAGAGAAACTAACAAAAATAACAGAACATTTTGTAAGTTCTAAGTCCAAATCTCGGTGTGGAGCTTCAGATGTGAATCAGCCCTTAGTCCACCTTCATGTGAAACCTTCTCTAGAGACCCTTTTGGAAAGCCTTGAGAGATGTTTAAAGCGACCAATCAATGCGTCTGCAATCAGCGGCAATCAGCGGCGCTCTCATTAGAAAGCATTGTTCTAAAGCTCAGAGCAGACTGTTCATTCATCAATATGAAATTAAGCAACAGCCACTTAACGCAGGATTACATTTACCATTTGTATTAGGATCAATTCATTTGCACCACAAGAGCTCCCATCATTCAGTGCAACGCGTTTGTCTCAAGAGGTTTTTCAGTAGAGAGGGAGGAAGTTGAACAATCTGATATCAACTGCAGAATTACCATCCAATTCATTTGTTTCTGAAAAAAAAAGGAAAAAAATCACTTATCGCAAATCAAATGGAGGAAATTAGAAGAACAGAGCAAATCGAATAGTAATATCCGCGCAGTAATCCCACATTCAATAGTGAGGCACCATTCTGCCTGGTACACTGGAGATACAGAAAGACATATTCCTCACCTCAGATCCAGAATACACACTTCTCCAGTACTTTACAAAGATGTGCGTCTGGTCACCGGAGCATGAGTTCAGATAGGAATGATTGAGGTGGATTAGCCTATCAGGGACGTGCATGGTTCCTCTGTATGTATGTACAGTATGTATGTATGTGAGAAACAAATGGGTAATGAAGAAATATGGCTGCTTCCTAGGGAAAAAAAAAAAAAAAAAAAAACGGTAAAAAATTATATAAGACTGAAAAACATTGCCGATTTCAAGCGACAGTAGCTCAGTTGGTTGGAGTGTTGTCCACTGATCCGAAGGTTGGCTGTTTAAATCTCGCTCTTGACATAAACATCACTGGTCATATCCACTAACTCACAGGTTGGCCCTGTGATTCCGGCTCACATAGATGAATGCTGTCGTTGTGTTCTTGGGCAAGACAATTAATCTGCTTTGGCTCCAGTGTCTGAATGCACTGGGTGAGTGGTTCCTTGTTGTTAAGCGCCTTGAGTGCCTTGAAGGTGGAAAAGAGCTATATAAGGTGGTGTCTACACGATAATGTTTTTTGGTCAAAACGGTGACGTTTTTATTTGTTTTGGCCTTTTGTCCACATGGAGCTGGTGTTTTTTGAAAATGGGTAATAGAGTGGAGAAATATGAGAATGCCTACTTTTTGTTGTGTGGACAAGCAAATGGCAGCTTTTGGAAAACAATGACGTCGCGACCCCATCAATGCCACATGACCAGACCATTACAACAACCATGACAGACATCAGAGCTGAGTTTGTGCTGCTTCTAAGTTTATTTCGTGCGTGCATTCGCCATCATCATCTTGTGTTTCTTTGTTGCGGAACAGGAAGGACTTCATGTGCATGCACTCTTTGTAATATTGTGTGACCAGTGGCTCTGACTGTCTCCTGTTTACAGCTCCACATACAGGCGTGGGATAAGTATTACATCATTTTCACTTAGTGCTCCGTTGTTGTCTGGATGTGAATATTTATTGATCTGACACATGTGTAGATGCAATTTTTTTTCAACCCGCAAAAAAAAAAAAAAAAAAAAATCCAGGAGCATTGCAGAATCAATGAGTAAATCAGTAAACTCTGTTCATCTGAGGTGAGACAAGTTTGACTTTGTTCAAAATGACAGGTGACCAATGAGCTCCTTCGTTTCACATGCATCAGTGAAATACACAAATCTGTTTGGCTGGCCATGTTTGGTTCTGGCTGGAGACACAACAGAGTGCGAGAGAGTGCGGACCAGATTGAAATCCCCCTGAATCATAATGACAGAGATCTAATTCTAGACTAGGCAACCACACTGCAGATCACAATGGTAAATGACCTATAGCATAGCCTTATCATTAACATCAATAAGTCGACTGCTCCTGTGTTTTATGCTCCTGTCTGCTCCTGTCAAAAGGCTCACCTGCTCCATTTATCTACCTGTACAGAAATGTGAATGTCTTTGGAAGTCTTTGCATGAACCAGACCACTTAAGACTGGAAGGTCATTATAAAGCAAAGTGGTGCTAATTATGTCATATTGAATCAGGTTAGATAATGTGCAATTACAGTCAAAAGGCAAGATTTTAAATTACAGTAATTATTTTTATTTTAGATGTACTTGCTATCTCAGTATTTATTTGATCTACATTTGACCCATGCTTCAGCCACAATTGTATGATCAGGACTACATATTGTCTGGAGTTACAGCTGATACTTTGCAGTGACGTCATGCTAGGGGTTTCTACTTGAAGAACCTAAATATGCAGGGTTTGTGTGTTAAACGTGCATGAATGAAAAAAAAAAACACAAACTCCAGGCATGCTTGTGATGAGGAAATTATGTTATAACTTCAGAAAATAGCCCATGGGCTCTTTAAATACTTTGAGTTCCCAATGGAGGAAGACAAGCACTGTATAAATTTAACACAAATCTGAAAAGAAAACATGAAAAAATTACCTTGTATTTAAAAAGCAATCCACCCAGACACAAGTAAAAGATAATTGGAAACTGAAGAGGTACAAAAACATTTAAAACTTTGTGAAGAGACTTGTTATACCGAGACAGAAATTAGCCCTGGCAATTTAGCAATGTTCCCTTATTTAATGTCATTACATCAACTTTAAACTAACAACTGTCAAACACAATCAAGGCATCTTATATTATACAGCTATACATGTAAATGAACTTAAAGGCGATGTATTTATTTATTTATACTGTTTTAAAATGTGAAAAACAGTTTTAAATAGTTTTCCAAATGCAGCACAGCACACGTCAGACTTATTTTGACCTAAAGAGCTGCTTCTGAAATACCAATCTGTACTGGGGTAAGACAAATTTTGCTCAAATACATAATACAGAATGAAAATACAGACAATACAGACATTTTAAACGTGAGACCTTCTTGTTGTGAGGTGTTAACCAATCAGTTGCCATGTCTTTTTTAGTGTACTGTAGTGGCCCCAATTGTGGAGACTACACACTATTTACAGTATATAATCCAGGGGTCTCCAAACGTTTTTTCTCCAGTGATCTAATTTTACAAAATGAAAATGCCCAAGCTACTAGTTTTAGTGGTCACAAGAAATTTAACATATATAAGAGCCATGGCAAGTCTTAGATGAGGTGCAGTTACATAAAACATAAACCATTATCCATTTATTAGTGTACAAAGTTAGGCATCAAAATTATATATGTACATTGGTAATAGGCATTCAATTAATCAAATTTTACTTATTCATTACAATACGTATGATTCAGAAATCCCTTTGCGAGCTACTTGAAAGGGGGTGGAGAGCTACCGGTAGCTCCCAAGCTACAGGTTGAAGACCCCAGCTATAATCTATTAGCCAGGTTGGCGCCACCTAGTGCCTCCGCTCAATTTCATTTCTCTCCAGTTACTAGGTCAGGAATCAGAATACACTAGACGGTTTGCAAGAACCCCGAAAGTGCGAGTTCGGGCACCATCCAATCAACGAAGAGCCATACATTCTGTGTTGGCAACGATTCCTGAGATCGAAGATTTAAAGTCAGAACAAAGAGAATGTTTGTTGAATTTTATCAAGGGGAAAGACGTTATTGCCCTTCTTCTTACAGGATTTGGGAAAAGCTGAATATGCCAGTTAGCCCCGTTAGTGGTGCATTACATACATCATGACGAAATAACAGCGATTGGTTAAATAAAAAAAGTAACTGTCTACAGTCGAGCAAATGTATTCTAACTCTGTGAGGTCAGACGGTTTCCACAAAGTGAAACTGGCTGATGAATCAGGCTAAAATTGATTTCACATGTATTGTAAAACCAAAAACAAAAAAAAAAGCTTTTATTGCTTTGTCTGGAATGTCGCACAGTACGGCATTAAACGGCTTATTCCTCTAACTTGAAAGGTCATATATTACACAAAATAGACTCTTGTGACCTTTTAGTCATGCTTGAATATTGTTACCTCCTCAAAAACATACTTGGCGTTGTGTTTTGTTTCAATCACACATATTTGAGTAACCCTTTATTATTAGTTTGTTTACATCTCCAAAGCTCAAAGTGCTCCGTTCCACCTTGTGATGTCATGAAGCGATAGTTTTCAACAGCTACATTTTACTTTTTGTTTAGTAGAGATTGGCAATTCCAGGGCTGAAATGATCCAAATGATTCTAGTGAAGGTGTAAAGAGTTTAAAAACGCTGTGGTGCACTAAATTGGAACAAAGTGTTTTTAGTTTGAGAGAATAACTTTAAATATGCAGGATTTCTGTATTAAACATGTATGAATGAAACAAAACACAACTCCAGGTATGTTTTTTATGAGGAAACAACATTATAACATCAGGAAATAGCATAACATGGGCCCTTTAATCTACGTCACAAACACAATCAAGGCATCGCACATCCTATATAGCCATATGTGCAAATTAACTTAAAATAGAGCTGTCTGCACTTTTCTATTTATTAGAGACAAAATAGAGCCCGTTTTAACATATTATGTAGCAGGGGGCCGTGATCAAACCTGAGAAAGTGCGGTAAAAATTACACGAGCCGACGACAGCTACGTGACTTGTGGTAATGTACTAAACGTGTATTATTTTGAGACTTAGCTGATGTGAAGAGGAGCGGGTGAAGAGGAGAGGGGTAATTACCTGGGCAGAATTTTACAAGTTCAACAGCAGAGATCAGCACTTAATTATGCGCACACTTAACAACAAATGATTAATATGCCACGCGGGCTAAAGCTACATCAGCTAAGTGTCAATGCACTCACGGACAGAATACGCAATCAGGAAAACATGCTAAATAAAGCAGAAACATCCTTGTATGGCCTCAATGTAAAGGGAAGAGCTGTTTCATAAATGAGGATGATGATGTTTTAGACTTAGACAAATTATGTTGATCCACAAGGGGAATTATTTGGACACAGTAGCTCATACATCACAATATTATAAAATAATAAAGAGAAAACATATAAATGGTAATACTACATTCTAAATAAGCAAAAATACTAATACTGGCTAATATTATTTCATTTAAAATGCAGATTTTTGTTGTAATACAGTGAGTTATTGGGTTTAGTCAATAATAGGGATGTAACAATAACCAAAATATTGTGATATCGTATCGAAAGTCTCACAATAATATCGTAGGCTGTCACAATATATCGAATTACAAGTTCCTTTGCTTAAATGCCTTGTTTTATAGTAGCAACATCTTATAAACTTAGAGAACTATATATCCCATGATTCATTTCAGTGCAGACAACACGAAGAGATGTTTTTACTTGAATTCTTGGGATTATGACGGTAATAATTCACACCAAAATCTTGTCAAGGTATTTTAAAAGCAAAAAAGTGTCCTATCTACAATTAGATCAGCCTCCTGAAAATATCGCAATAAATATCGTACCGTGAGATGCATATCGTGATAATATTGTACCATGAGATTTGGATATTGTTACATCCCTAGTCAATAATAGAAATCAGGTTCAACATTTGTGCATTTACCTTTTAGATATTACATAGCGAAGTACAATGGAATTAATGGGAAAAATTGACTTTTGCCTTCCCATCTGGGACTGGGACTATGATATCATCATATTTTAGAATCTGCAAACCACCAATAGCAAGGTGGAGATTCTGTGCCGGCGAAAGACGAAAGTGAGGACCGGGGCACAACGAACGTAGTTTAGAGAGGATTCACATGGTTCGGAGGGATGTAGTCAAGAATTAGGGTTAACTAACTGTAAAGCACTGCGGGAAACACTGCCACCCCAATCACAGACAAGTTCCCTTGTGAATATTAAAGAGCTCAGCCTTCCGTGTAGCTGCACATGTAGGGGCGGAATGTAAACACACAAATTGCGCGAATTCACTCGTGCACAGCCCTGCACCGAACTGAATGTCTCGTATCGAAAAGGTTCGGCATGAATACATGTATCGTTACACCCCTATAAATAAGTATATCATAGTTAAAAAGTTTGATGATAAAAACTTTCAAACCACATATGTAACTTTTTAGCTAAAAAAATATATATTAGAAAAGGCAAGTTTGCTGAGGAGAGCCTGCAGGCCAAGTGACAAGCCACATCTAGTGCCATCTTTAGAAAGTTACTGTTACCCCAGGCTCACATTGAGAGGTGCTACGGATTCAGAAACAGATTTTTTAAAGGTGCGCTGCTCAACTTTTCAGGTGGAGGGTGTGCTACCTGCTTGTCTCCATGGAAATGTTATTGCTTTGCCTGGAATGTTCCACGGTATGACATTAAACATATCCATCTAGCACTTATTCATCACGGGTGTTTCTTTAGCTCAAAAATCCAATAACAGTTTTAGGCTTCATGTCTGAAAAAGGGCTTAACTCCCAAACGTCACATTGTGGTGCTATTGAAATAATAACAATCTGGAGCTGAACCACATCCATAGTGTTAATGTGCCACTGAGCAAGACAATATTTCTCTTGTGGATCAATATCTGTCTAAACAAGTCTCTTCCATCACCTATTCTATCACCAATTCACGGCATCTGGTTCAAAAACATTCCAAAATCCCTGTGTTAATGTAAAACACTGATCTCGATTTATCTGCTCTGTAGCCCAAAATTACAGGTTTGATCTCTCCTGTATCTGAGCAGGGCTGTGTGACTGTGAAATGTATTATGCCACAAGTGTTGTTCATATCTCTGCTTTATAAATAGTGCAATTTCACTTGCATTGAACCATCCTCAAGCTACTATTACTTCTAATGTCCATGTTTGGTAAATGGCTTTTCCACAACAGCCAGTGTCATCCCAAGCAATTTAGCACATATATCCACTAGTCATTTGGCCGGTCACGGTGGCTGCCTTCGCTTTCAAAATATTATATGTTATCTATATGTATACCTCCGGATATGATGATGCATTCAGTAACCCTAAGGCAGCTCCGGAAATTGGAATTGTGATTTCACTGTTTGTTCATTTTTCACATCTTCAGTCCAATCCATCCTTGTCCACTGGAGCCAGCCCACATAAATGCGCTTTTAGACACGTTCAGATTGCGGTAAGTAGACCCCCGTCGTGTCCGCAAATGACCAAAACTAAAATGTCTAATCATCGCAAACAAAATGTGTTTGCGATGATAATCCGTTTTAAATCGATTACAAAGAATGCGTTACTCCATGGCCAACCACTGAGCAGTATTGTAGCGTATTATTCTGGTTGACTACCTGCTTATTTTATGAAAACGCTTTTGTACAAAGACTTAGGAAACGCCTGTTGTGTATTGTGAATGGAGGAAGAAAAGCAAATGAGACGAGGGCTGGTGGGGAGCAGTGTCAGATTTGGCAAACAATAGTGGGAAAATGGGGCTAGTTTTGGTCAAGATTTAGTCTCAAAAGTTTACAAAATATTCTGCACATTTTGTAAAATAAATCTTGGTGCACTGTGTAACGTTCTGATGGAGGATCTGCCACTTCCTTGTCTTCGTGGAAGTGTTATTGCTTTGTCTAGAATAGGGGACACCAACCTTTGTGAAACTGAGAGCTACTTCATGGGTACCGAGTCATACGAAGGGCTACCAGTTTGATACGCTCTTTTTTGCTCAGTTTGCCTAAAGTTATGACAGCAAGGTGAGAAACACATATCAATATTCTGCACTTTAACTTTATTCATCTCAGTAATTGTTAGATTTTTACCTGGTCCCCGAAGAGTTGACCAGGTTTTTTATTCACCCTGTGTGTCTGTCCACCAGCGATAATTCCACCATTTATGGACCGATTGTCACCAAATTTGTTCCGTGGGTCAAGCCCCCCTGCCCGATGCCACAAAACAAGTTCGGTGATGATCCAAGGTTATTTGAGGTCACACGGGTCAATTGAAAGGTCATGCCATTATAAAGGATTGGAAATTTCCACAATTTCTGAACCATTTGCGAGCTAAAATATTCACCCAGTCATCACACAAGTTGGCATACATAACTAGGGTATGGACTGGGCTCCTCATAAGCTGCTTCTGTGGTGATGAACTGCCCCCACCGATGCCTCATGGGGGAGCAGGTTGCTCTCTGATAGTGCTTGTTAAGCACAGTGTTAGCATCATCATTGCTTCTATGAGTGCATTTACATGCACATTAGTTTCCCAGTTATAAATGCACAATCCCGGTTTCTTGACATAATCTTACAAATGCACAAGTGCAAAAATTATATATGTAATAAATCAGGAAAAATACAAACAACCATGAGCTCCCTTAGTGTAGGAAGCTTTGGAGGTTCTAACCAGCGGTAAGGAGCTATGAGGTATCCCACAAGCCACTGCACAGATCCATGTTTTCAAATACTATTGTACAAGTTCTACACTACAGCAGGTTCTTCATTAAAATCTTCTGCAAAAATAAACTCATCTTTACCACATATAAACTATAACCACATAGAGCCACATCAGCCTGTTTGAGATTATAAAGTTTTATTGCAGCTTTGCGCACATTTGTTGCCATATGACACAAAAGTTAAAATTGCATGGCTCATTTGCATGACTGTAAGCATTCAAAAAAACAAAAAACAAACATGGCTTATCTAAACGTCATGTATAATGAACATATTTTTTAAGATATTGATATTTTTAAATCCATAGAAATGCAAGGGTGATTAAAAAAGAATAGCAACAGAATAAAATTTAATTTTAGATGCAGCGCATTAATGAGTTCTATTTTTAGAACCGGCCTGCGGGCAACTCATGTGGTCCTTGGGGGCAACCTGGTGCCTGTGGTCGCCGTGTTGGTGACCCTTGGTGTAGAATGTCCCACAGTGTGGCACTGAACTCATCTATTTCCATGAAAACAAACCCACCATGTCTCCAGGCCAAGTTCTCAAGCCAAGTCAGATCTGTGGAGAGGTGAGCTCACTCACTGTAGGAATGCAAGTTTTTCATAGTATTTTGAGTATTTTGTTATATTTTGAAACATGTATATATTTTTCTTCTTATAAGTTTGTACAGTCCATGATTAAAAACACAGAAAAAAAAAAAAATCATAGTTTTGTCTTCATAAAATGTTTGCTATCCGTTTGTCTCCATGGAGATCTTATTGCTTACCTGCATGACATTAAACGTATCTATTTCAATGGAGACAAGAAGAAGACATCAACAGGCAAATTTACAGGTCAGATCTGTGAAGAGGCAAGCCCACTCACAATAAAACAAACATTTCATCTATCTTGCATCATCTTGCAGCATCTATCATATATTTCATATGTTCTGTTTGTATCTAAAAAGTAAAAAGTAGAAAGAAAAAACAAAACAAACCTTAAATCAATTAACTCTAGTTACATTGTATTGTTAGGCAGGGCATCTGGTGCAAAACCAGACAAAATTGCCAATTAGAAGGAATATGTATTGTGAATGAAACAGCAGGCCTTTGTCCAGCTGCTGTGTCTCCCATCTGTTTGTTTTTGTTTGAACTAAACTGTCTCTCCATGCAGATGGTTTTAATTACATTTCATAATACGTGGAGTTGAACAGCAGTAACAGCCGATGACTAATAATCCAACAAGAGTTTGCACAGGTTTTAGAGGTTTTAGAGAGCTATTGTATTTAATGAGGTCCAGAACATTCATTTCTGGGATGTATCATAAGGAATGTTTATTATTGAGGTTATAGTTGTGGAGTTACTTTGATTTACAGTAACAAGTACAGTGTTTGGTCATTTGGGTCAATTCATCAGGAGGCTTGAGGGCCAACACAGGACCCCAAGCTATAGTTTGGACACCCCTGAACTATACTGTTGTACAAGACAAGAGCTACAGTCCTCACTGACCACTGTACATCTGCTGGCTCAGCCTTTGCCCTTGTCTTAACCTATAGCTGAACCTTCACTCCTCAGCTCCTGTAAAACACTCCAGATGCCCCGCCAGGCCGGCCCATCCATCACACGGGAGCAGACACAGTGTACTAACAGCGCTGAGACCTGCATACTCCACAACCCTCACCACTCTTTCTCTGAGGCGGCGTTTAGTGGAGCCATCGATCCATTCTATGTAATTAACACGTTCTGCGACTGGGAATAAATCAGCACTGATGAAGGACTTTGTGTTGTGATGTCTGCGTTTCTCTGATCGGGGTGAGGTGTGGGGAGAGGGGAGAGGGGAGAGGGGGGCAGGTGAAGGGTCATTAGGGCGAAGGAGTGATGACTGGTCCCATAGAGAGAAGGTGAGTGAAAGTGCCCCGGTCAACAGTGTAAATCTGCAGTACAAAGCGATCACAGGCCAAAGGCACCTGGAGCTATAGAAAGAGCTGAAGACAATATATATAATGAGAGACAGAGAGGAAGTCGGCACCCAATCATATATTTTATTGACTTAGTTATAAGCTTATTACGATGTATTGTGCCTGAACCTGCTCAGCTCCTCGGATCAGACGAGCCTTCTTTGTTGTCCGCTCTTATAACCATGGAAGCTACTATTCAGGCTCTTTCCTGACAACCGTAAACAATTCCTCACGCAGCATCATCCATAATGTTTAAAGCACTCCAGACCCCGCACCCATATATTTACCCAGCCTATTGAGGTCAGTCACGGTTTGCTGTGCTTGAGTTCACCCAAATGAAAACCGCATCTTTTCTCATCCACCTCTCGCCAAACAAAAAACACAAATTGCACATCAAAAAGTCAAGCCTCACATCCTGGTATTATCTGTCTGGGACCTCTGCTGCCCTCTGCCAATCGCAAAGCTCTTAACCCTCTTCGGGATGATGGACAGAACTTGCGTTAAGTGAAGATACCGAGCGAATTGATGGCATGTTTTTAGTCCAACTTCAATTTTCTCCTCGACCTTTCATACTCATACAAAAGCAAAAGTGCTCCTTCATTCTTGCAAACCAAAACTCCATCTGAACTGAAATGAAAACCCTCTCACATAATAATTTATATATGAGTTGGCTAATAAAACAGAACTGATTAAATTAACTTGGTAATTGGATTGCTGCCTGCGCATTACAATAAAGCAGGACTGGTTATAATGAAATTGTCGTGCTGAGATTTAGCTTCGGCTCTTGTTCGTCAGAGAGGGGTTGACGGGTTTAGTGCGGTTCTGGTGACAAGAGAAGAATTAGAAACGTGTGAGGAGGAAATGTGAGGAGGTTGTGAATGCAGCCATCACTTCTTTATGGGAGAGAGGGAGAGGAGAGGAGATAGAAGAAAAAGAAAAAAAACGGAATGACTTTACCACCAAACGCATGTTTCTGTCAAATACACGCAAGAATAACAGTACCATGTCTAGTCATCACAGTACTTTTAATTAGCAAAAAATGTCGTTTGTGAATAAGACATTTCCCAGCAACCAGGAGGCAGGCTTGGCACGTAGATAAGATTACAGTTGAAAGAGGAAAAAAAAAAGAGGAAATAAAATCCATTCCAGTGGGTCTAGCTATGTTAATGATAGTATTGTGATTATGCATGTGGGGTTGCTTGTAGATTATTTTGTTTGTGTAGCTATGGTAACAATTCTGAACCATATCTGGTCAAGCATATCCTTTTTTTGCTGATGGTTGGATACTAAATGTGACATGCCGTGTATAGCATTCAAATCTCCTTTCTTCCACCACATTCTGAACCACAGAAGAAACAAATATAATAACGTCAACATTATCAGAAAATATAATGTTGTTTCCTCATCAAAAACATACCTGGAGTTGTGTTTTGTTTCATTCACTCAAATCCTGCATATTTAGGGTCTTCTCTCAAACTGAAAACACTCTGGAAACACCACTGTATTTTTCGGGTGCTTTCACACCGACAGCAGTTGGTGCGACACAAACGTTTCATTCAAACCAGAAGCTCTTAGTTCAGTTCGTTTTCGTTGGTGTGAAAGCATCAGTCGCACTCGGATTCGCACTGAATCAAGCGGACGGAAACCTTAAAAAAGACCTTAAAAAAGAGGTGGTCTTGGTTCACTTGACTCCGTACCAAATGCCAAACTCTGGTGCGGCCCTTCAGGTGAGAACGCGAACTCGGGTCCAAACCATAGACAGTAGGTCCAAACGAACTATGCAAAATGCGTAATGGGAGGTGATGGCATGTTTTTTAAGTTAGTTGAAGGACAAACAAGCTTCATGTAAGGAATAGGAGAAGAAGAACCCCAATAGACCATTTGTTGTTGCTAAAGTTGATTTGTCACAGTACACCTTTATGACTACAGTTGTTGCTTGACCATGTATTGATCACTCTGTTTGACATGAGCCTCACACCTGTTGTCCACCACAATGTATAAAAACTGTCCGTCCCAGTCCCCTGGAGATCCACTTGGGGGGACTGGGACCGGCCCACGCATGGTGCCTCACTTCCGAGAAGTCTGGTGTGCGGGAAAGCCTCAGCATCCTCGAGCCACATGCAGTTGAACCCCCTGTGCGATATACGTCAATCAGACCAATTTTGGTTACTTTACAAGTGTGAATGCGGACCACATTGGAGTCTATATGCTACATAATAATGTTTTTTGCCTGGTGTGGACCAATTAATCAAACTAGTAGTGTGAAAAAGCCCAAAGAGTCCATATACCTTTACTAGAATTGTTTGGATGATTTCAGCCCTGGATTTGCCATAAAAGGTAAAACATCACATGGTAGAACAGAGCATGCTGAGCTTTGAAGATATAGATAGATACACTAATATTACTCAAAAATGTGTGAAAGAAGAAATAAAACACAACTCCAGGTATGTTTTCCATGAGGTCTTAAACATAGCTTAAATCTTCCAAGAGTAAATTTTGTGTAATAGCGGACTTTTAAGTGTTCTTTTTCAAATTTTCTGACATTTCTAGACTTGTTAAAAAGTACCCACTCGAGTTAAAATAGTTCTTCAATCAAGCAATTTCACAATTTTTACCTCAGAATGTTGATTTTGCATTGGCATTTCGAAAAACCAGATCTCCATGATTAAAGCACAGCTGTTTTTAGTGCAATTTAGTAGAATCCACGAGACACCCAGCCCTCCAGCCCTCCCTGCTGGTGTTGATTACTGCGTCTCCTCTGAGCATTCCCCAGCCTAAATGAGCTATAGGCTGCACAGACCTGGCAACGCGCCTCCTCCAAACAGCCCCATCTTTTAGCGCTCTGATTGATCACATTACAGTTAATTAAATATTGGCAAATTGCTCCCATCCCAAGGTTGCCCTATTAAAGTTCACTCCCAAGCCGATCTATCTCTCTTTTGTCTGTTTATCACTCTTGACGCTTTAGCCGGAGGTGTAGCTAAAATACTATTCTATACTAGTACTACTACTACTTAAACATTACTTCAAAATAATATTACTCAAGTAGAAGTACAAAGAAGCGGTCCAGATGAAAAAAAAAATATTGGGAAAAAAAGGGGAGAAAGAACTATTGAATAAGAGCAACTTAAATGTGCGACTATTTTGGTGGAGGGTCCCTCACCTGCTTGTTTCTATGGAGATGTTACTGCTCTGCCTGGAATGTTCCGCAGTATGACATTAAATAGCTCTGCCTTACAGGTAGCGCTGGGTATCATTCAGAAGTTGCCAAGACGATACATATCTCGATACAGTGAGTTTACGTTTCGATACAATTCAGTACGATATATTTCAAATCAATTCAATACAATACGATTCAATAAAAAATAAGGGCTACTAATAAGGGATACTAAAAATCTTTGTTAAACCACTTCTTGTGCAAAGTTCATATGAAGCACACCCATTTTTATTATCAAAACAGTGAAAATGTCAAATGTGTTGCACAAACAAGTTTCCTTCCTCTGAACAAGCAACAAAACTGTAACACTGTAACAAAATCATTTAGTAAATACGCCAAAAGACACTTTTGGTGATACAGCAGCCCACGATATTGACACTGTATCATCACATTAAACGATATGGTATATCAATATTTCAGTATTTTTGCACACCCCTACTTACATGTATTCAATTACAGATGGTTTTACAGCTCAAAAACACCTAGAAAAACAAGTTTTCTGATTCTGAGTGGGGTTGCCTCTCCACAGATCGGACCTGTAGCTTGGTCTGGTTTGGTCTTTACGAAGATTAAAAAGGTAAATTTAAAAAAGCAATAACATAGAGAAAGCATTTGACCGACCCTCCACCAGAAGAGTTCATGTAAATGGAAGGAAAAAACATCGCAAAATGCATAAAAATCTGGTATTTTTTAAGGATAGACAGAAAAATATGAAAAACTAAATTCGCATCTGAAGGAGCAGTGCAAGAAATCATTAACACTGGCTTTTGTCACTTTTAGACTTACACAAAGTGGACATGCAACCACAACTTTTACTCAAATACTGTTACTTCAATAAAAGAATAAGTAAGAGAACAGAGAGAAAAGAGAATAAGTAAATATACTGAGACTAAATTTCTGCAGTTTCTTTAAAAAGTAAATGTAGCTGAGTACTACCCACCAGGTCTGTCAACAGAAATTTTGGAGGTCTGGGACACATTGGCCCCATTCTAATATAAATTAATAGGAAGAGGGTCAAATTCTGGGGCCTTAAAACAATGGGTCCTGGGACAACAGACCTTTCCGCCTCGTCCCTGTCTACTGCCCTGCCACACCTCTGCCTTTACCCCTGCTCCGAGGTGCTAGTGAGGACGAGAAACCATTTGAGTGTGTGGTACATTTTCAGCGGCGCGTCGTTGCTTTTCATTGTAGAGTAAAGCAAATATGACATAACCAATCAAACAAAAGTCTTTTTCGTTTTGGAGGTCTGATAGTGTAAACTGAGCAGGGATCACAAAAAGACAAGGTGTGACACGGTGACAGTGGCGTACATAAGCAGAGGCAAAATACATTTGTTCAGCTGTCAGACCAAATGTGCCATTATAAACCAGCATAATGTAGACAGACACAGAGGACTCCATATCTGACATGCACTGCTTTTTCTGAGTCAAGTGAATCATCTACAGCGCCCTTTTTCTCTCACACATAGACTGTATATGTACCCAGACATAGCTAACCCGATAGTCGCCGTGTTCCAAATAGGAAGTGAGCATGGGGGTGCTTACAGCTCCATCTACTCTGGGAGCAACTGACTTTACATTAAAAAACTAACTCCTCTCTCTGTAACTCGTAGTGCCAGTCACAGAAGTTTGTATTAACCCCCTCTACATGATCCTGGTGTTTTTATTTCACTATGTTGTCTGTAGATCAATTCCTATTTCTTTTATTCCTGAAAATGCTCTGTTCCACTTTGTCATGTCATGTGGAATTTTTCATGGTAACAGCTGCATTTTACCTTTCGTTCAGTAAAGGTTGGCAATTCCAGGGCTGAAATGATCTAAATCGGGGGTTTTCAAATTGGGTGAATGTGAGCCTCACCTTATAGTAGATAAAGAAAGCTGAGCCCTCTTGCCCAAACTCCCATCCGCCGGCCCTACCCCACACCAGCCTTTAAAGTAAATGCATCTTTTGTGTTCCTGGCAATGATGAGTTTCAATAACAACTGATAATATATATTTTTTAACATTGTATTTTCATATATATATATTTTTTAAAGTGCATTCATAAATGACTTTTGCAACACCAAATAATTTCCAAGTTCATGCAGGTCTAATTGAGGCTACTTTTAACATCACTGAACATCAGTAGATCATCAGGATTAAACCAGACCTAAACCAAGACTAAACCAGGACTACTAAACCAGGACTAAACCAGGTCTAAACCAGAACTAGACCAGAACTAATCTTGGACTTGAGAGAGAGAGAGAGAACCCTGAGCCCGTGGAGCAGGGTATCTGCAAAACGCGATCAGGCGACGGCTGCACTTAGCTCCGTGAGGCAAGGAGCACTATGCTGGTCCTTTCTCCCGCGGTCACCCGACAGTCTACAAGGGCACACCTTCGGGCCCATCACGACACTCAGCCTTGGTTTGGTTTTGGTTTAGTCCTAGTTTAGTCCTCTTGGTTCCTCCTGGGATCAGTCCTGGTTTAGTCCTCCTGGTTCAGTCCTGGGATCAATCCTGGTTTAGTTAGCGTGTGTCGAGCCTCCCCAGTGGCTCTTTGGCGACCCCCAGGGGAGGCAGGCCTCATCGATTGAAAACTGCTGATCTAAATGATTCCATTAAAGCTGTTGGGGTTTTAAAACACAGTAGAGCTTTTCCTATATTATCACCTGACATCACAAGGTGGAACAGTGTTTTCTGCTTTAGAGAAGAACTCAAATTGTGTGTATTAAACATGTGCGAATGAAACAAAACACAACTCGGGAATATAGGTCCTTTAAGAACACCATGACAAGATGAATACGGCCTTCATGTGCTACTGTACTTTCTCGCACATACATAAATCTCTATATTTATCTAAGCTTGGAACCGTCACCATAAGTCATTAGCTTTGACCTTTCGTGATTGCATTTTCGTGTCCAATCTGAAATCAGGCTATAAAAAGCTTGGCCCCCTTTTATGCCGTAGAAGAGGGTCTATCCCAGAGCTCCCCAGGGTCGCACATAAAAGCCGTAGAGCAGTAGCCAGATAGAAATGGACACAGATTGTAGTCCACTTGGGTACACACTGATTCATTACAAATGCCTTCTCTTTACAGGCCTGAGGGGAGGGGAAGACAGCGGATCAGCCATGATAAGTCCCCTGACAGCCCTGAAAATCCTCTTCATTTGGGTGAGCTCAGAGGGGACCGGCCCGAGCTACGACCAGGTATTTTACACACTGAAAATACTGCAAGGACTGCAAGATCTAGGATTTTATATTTAAGAGGATTTAATATATCATTTTCTGACAACTGCTTTTCTTGACAATTCAGTTCTTGTGTAAAAATGTTCAGGAGCATTAAAATTCAAGAGGAGAGTTAATAAGTCCCAATGGAGACAAGATATTTCATTAAATTCAAAGTACATACATTATAACATTTAGTCATTAAAATTTGATCATTTTAAGCATTCAGGCTGTGATTGAACTGGTATTAATCTAATCTTCAAATGCGCTCCATGCTCGCCACCTGCTCGTCTTCATGGAGATGTTATGCTTTGCCTGAAATGTTCCATAATTTAAGGCATTAAACATATATATCTTGCATTTGTTCAATTACAGCTGTTTCAATCACTAAAAATACCTTGAAAAAAAGAAGCCTGAGATAAGTGGTGTCGCCTCTCTACAGATCTGAACTGTAACTTGATCTAGTGGCATCACCTGCTTATGTCCATGGACAGGGAAAATTACTTAATGCCATGCAACATACTGTGCAACATTTTGGCAGGTGGAAAACATTATATAGTGCCCCTAAGTAAAAATTGGGTACTGTGCAGGAGAACATTTGCGATGCTGCAGGATTTTCACATTATATGTGCCGGCAAATATGGCAGAAGACCTTCCAGAGGAAATACTTAAAGGGAATGAACCATTTGGTGTTCACCTGGCTCTTGCTGACTGCTGCAGGACACAGAGAAAGGGACATTTTAGGCTCTTCATCTTCACAAACTGCTCCGACACAGATCTGCTGACCTTTGACTGAGACCCAAAGGCCACTGAGAAGTGCGGTGTAAATGTTGCTGCAGAAAAACTTGAATTTCCCTCGGGATCTCTCTCCATTTATAGCCACATATTAGTATATTGGCCACGTTTTCATGATGATTTTTCACTCTGAATTCATTGTTCTGAATTAAAATATTGTACCACTTCACATCTTTGTCTGTGTTTTTTAAACCTTACTCACTGAACCCCAACCTGCTCACTGTCAACCTACGTCACAATTCTCCTTCGAGTTTACATTCCAAATTGAGGTTTACATGGAAAACAAATGAACTCGCCTTTACAGTATTTAATTCCGCTCAATGTCTGGAAGGGTTCGGGATTGGACATGGACACGAACGTATTTACGTCTACTGGAAGAAAACACACACTTCAACTTCTACCGGCTTTTTTGTTATCTCGGTTTTATTGTTACGCCACAGACACAAACATGATCTAAACTTTTTTTCGCAGTCATTCCAATGATAGTTGTGCAGCAGCTGGAGAATTCTCTCATCACACTTTACGTCTGTCAGATGAAGAAGGGAAGAAGGGAAGAGTGTCGGAGAAGGGAGGAAGAAGACAAACTGAGTCGACGGCTGCGCTACCTCAGCTCACTCCCGCATCCCTCTCGCAAATCCAAAGAACAGTGGATGAAAGTCCGAAGCAACGACTGGTGGAGCCGGATCGTCCAAATGCATCAGAAGGGCGACCCAACGAGCATGCACTGAACGACCAGAATTATTTTGAAGAGGAATAAATGTTTACATAACCAAGGAATAAATTAATTTGGCTTTAAAATCGGAATAAACCACCCACTTACTTTGGAATGAAATTTAATTCTGAATAATCATTGTTTACGTGGTCTTTGTGCGGAATAATTTTTTATTCAGCATTAAATAATTTTTATTCAGACTTAAAGCTCTCATGTGAACGTGGTAGTTGTTACAGTGATAATAGCCTGGTAGGTAAACAATTAACCTAAAGCTCCCCTTGACTTGTCAGTGCTCATAATGTTTTGGCTGTTGGGTTCGTACTAGCTCTGATTAGCCTTACACGCGGCGCGCTACAGTGACATGGTTTCTAGGTGATTCCAGTAATGTGGCTGCTAACAATACAATGATGAAATAATTGGGTGCACTGTCGACAAACATTCTAATTGGTTTCCCACGGTAACAGAAAACACTGGAATCACACCGAGCAGATCCCGGGCGTGCAGGCTAATAATGTGTACGGAGCAGAGGTGCAAATGATACTGACATTTAAGGACCTATAGACTTATTACATTTGGGCCGTTCTGGTTACGGGAGCATTGGGCAAACAAACATGAGGGAGGAGGGTTTATGCAGGGAATAAAAGGTCAATGGAAGTTCACATTTACAACTGACACTAGAATTACCTAAGTGGTGCATGTAGTGTTAGCAACAATTGTGATGTGGTATTACAAAGAATCAATAGAGAAAACAGTGAGCAATATTTTAGGTAAAAATTACTTTAAAGGGCTTATGTCACACTATTTTCTCATCTACAGTTTAACAGACAAACCCTGGTGTTTGTTCTTTCAAAAGGAAAACACTCATTTTTTTTTTTTTTTTACTAAAAGCTTTATTGATAGGTGTTGAAAATGATAATTTTTTGAACTAACACTTGAAACTATTAATTTGGTTTGTCCAGTGTAAATGCTATATCCATATTAAATAAATGAATTAAATATACAAATTTATACCAAATTAAATAATAAGCTACATTTAAAAAGAGCACCATGTAACTTTTCTTGTCTGCCACTTGTTTGTCTCCATGAAGATGGTACTGGTTTGATTGGAATGTTCCACAATATGGCTTTAAACGTGATTATCATGTATTCAAGTGCAAGCAATGGTAATAAACAACAAACAAACAAACAAACTAAAATTTTTTATTTATTATTTTCCACAGATCTGAATTGTAACTTGTACTAGTCGCACTTCCTGTTTTTTTTTTTTTTTTTTTTTTTTAAATGGAGAAAAGTAATATATTTTTCTGACTATAAGGCACACTTAAAATCCTTTAATTTTCTCAAAAATCAGCAGTGCACCTTATAATCCAGTGCACCTTATGTTTTAATTCTGGTTGTGCTTACTGTCCCTGAACTGACTTCATGTGGTTAATGGCGCTCAAAAATCTGTCAAAATATTTTAGTAGGACTTTGGTGAACTCCGAAGCTGCACCGCTTCATGGATTGTCGGGGAACTGTGGCTACCGTAGTCAACAGCCTCGTGGAGTAAGTTGTATCCTTTAGTCCAACAGAAACTGACCTCAGCAGCACAAGGAGCGAGCCATTTCTTTCAATGCTTATAGTTTATACAAATTAGCAAATGTGGTTTTAAGTTCTGATTCTATAAAACATAAACAAATGTGCACAAAGCTGCATTAAACACAATATTACTCAGTGTATATCTGAGTCCTCCTTGTTTCATAATACACATTCACCACAACATGAATGCAACACTTGGTGAATTACGCCATGATCTGCCAATGGATCGTGACTGCCTGGGCTTAGGGATCAGTCTCAAGTGTCGTCTGTTTGTTTCGCTTAATGCGCCTTATAATCCGATTTTATGTATGAAAATAGACGAGAGAATTCAGCATTATTGATATTCTACCTTATAGTCTGAAAAATACGGTAAGTTCAATGCCACTGTAGAAACCCTATGCAAAGTAATAACATCTCCACGCAGACAACCAGCTATCCACCAGAAAAGTCACATCACGAACCTTTAACAACATTGCCTCTTAAGATGTGTTTAACAAAATGAACACAAAACTAAATGACTGGATAATTATTCAGCGAGAACTGTATAGAATCTTTTGGCTGAAGTGGGAGTTTATTTTCACTCACATAATTGAATAATAACAGCCGTGTTGGATTCAAATGCATTATCACTAATCAGTATGAGATATAAATAACATTGGTCTCGGAGGTCTCACTGTCTGGCAGCCCTCTCTGTGTAAATAGTGCCAAGTACAGATGTAATATTGGGATTTTGGCTGAGGATCTGTCTCTATAAGTGAGTGTTTGTGTTGCTTTGACTCACAATCAGTTTGTAATAACTCTTAAGATGGGCAGCTATGGTGATACACAGATGGCCTCTGTCACTGTCTGAGCTCTGACCTGGCTCTGGAAATAGATTTATACTGATTAGGAAAGGATAACTCTACATTAATGACATATTAGATTGTGTTAGAGCTCTACTATTGATACTTTGCAACTGCTGTCATCATACCATACAATACTCCCTACAACTGTACAACAACTCACCTTTATGTGACAGATAATAGTCCCTACAACTACTGTACAACAACTCACCCTTATGTAACAGATAATACTCCCTACAACTGTACAACAACTCACCCTTATGTGACAGATAATACTCCCTACAACTGTACAACAACTCACCCTTATGTGACAGATAATACTCCCTACAACTGTACAACAACTCACCCTTATGTAACAGATAATACTCCCTACAACTGTACAACAACTCACCCTTATGTAACAGATAATACTCCCTACAACTGTACAACAATCTCATCCTTATGTAACAGATAATACTCCCTACAACTGTACAACACTCACTCTTATGTAACAGATAATACTCCCTACAACTGTACAACAACTCACCCTTATGTGACAGATAATACTCCCTACAACTGTACAAAAACTCACCTTATGACAGATAATATCCCTACAACTGTACAACTCACCTTATGTAACAGATAATACTCCCTACAACTGTACAACAACTCACCTTTATGTGACAGATAATAGTCCCTACAACTACTGTACAACAACTCACCCTTATGTAACAGATAATACTCCCTACAACTGTACAACATCTCATCCTTATGTAACAGATAATACTCCCTACAACTGTACAACATCTCATCCTTATGTAACAGATAATACTCCCTACAACTGTACAACAACTCACCCTTATGTGACAGATAATACTCCCTACAACTGTACAAAACTCACCCTTATGTAACAGATAATACTCCCTACAACTGTACAACAACTCACCCTTATGTAACAGATAATACTCCCTACAACTGTACAACATCTCATCCTATGTAACAGATAATAATCCCTACAACTGTACAACAACTCACCTTATGTAACAGATAATAGTCCCTACAACTGTACAACAACTCATCCTTATGTAACAGATAATACTCCCTACAACTGTACAACATCTCATCCTTATGTAACAGATAATACTCCCTACAACTGTACAACATCTCATCCTTATGTAACAGATAATACTCCCTACAACTGTACAACAATTCACCCTTATGTAACAGATAATACTCCCTACAACTGTACAACAACTCATCCTTATGTAACAGATAATACTCCCTACAACTGTACAACAACTCATCCTTATGTAACAGATAATACTCCCTACAACTGTACAACAATTCACCCTTATGTAACAGATAATACTCCCTACAACTGTACAACAACTCATCCTTATGTAACAGATAATACTCCCTACAACTGTACAACATCTCATCCTTATGTAACAGATAATACTCCCTACAACTGTACAACATCTCATCCTTATGTAACAGATAATACTCCCTACAACTGTACAACAACTAATGGATGTCCTGTCAATCATCATGTCATTGTTGCACTGTTTTCTTATGACCTCTTGTATAAAGTTGTGATTTTATATTGTATCTTTCTATGTTATTTTCACTGCACTACTGCGCTGTATATTGTCTTATTTGGCATCTGTCTCTTGCTCTTTTTTGCTACCTATTTAGAATGTATTATTACCATTTTTACTCTTTGTTATTATATTGTGATGTGTGAGCTACTGCGTCCAAATAACTTCCCTTGTGGCTCAATAAAGTTTGTCTAAGTTAAAGTGATCAGAGGCTCCTTTTTTTTCCCAGACAATCTTGTTTGTCTCCATGTTAAAGTGTCAATTATGGGCAAGAAAGAAAAATCACAATTTGAATGAACACATGCAAATATCTAATTTTGAAATGCATGTGATTCTTCTGTGATTAGCAGCCACAGTTTAATAAATCTGCCCCAGAGCAACTGTGACAGAAGTACAATGTGTAGAGAGAATAAATAAAGCAAAGAATTATACCATGTTTCACACGTGTCTAAAAGTGCTCTATCAAACTCATATAGTTTATGTAGAGCTGTTATTATAAAAGTCCAGACTATGTGAATGTTCATGGACTTTTTTATAATCAGACGGCAAGAGCTGCATTCGTAATCACAATGGCCTCAGAATGTTTCACCGCTGAATGTTATTATGATGTGGCCAGATACTAAATCAAATTAAATGTGCATTCCTAACATTTTACACTGCTAGGTTACACAATCGGAAATGTAATTTTAGAAAATACAAAGTTCTCAAAATGTCTCAGAGAAAAAGTATCCATGTCCTTTATATCAGTGATTCGCAAACTTTTTTTTCTGGGGGCCCATATTTTAAAATTCACAAATCTTCGTGACCCAAGTCAACAGACATTATTCGTAAATCACAAAATACATTTATCACCATTATTGAACATTAATGAGGATATTTTATTTTTTACTCAGTGATAGTGTCTCGTGACTGATCGTGTCAGATTATAAGGTGCAATAATGTTGAATTCTTTTGTCTATTTTCATACATAAGGTGCACCAGATTATAAAGTGCATGACATTTAAGACTTTTTTATTTCCTACAAGGAGGACTCAAATATACATTGAATAATAATATGCTTTGCACACATTTGTTTGGTTTTACAGAAATGAAATTCAAAACCCCATGGCTAATTTGCATAAACTATAAGTGATAAAAAAACAAAACAAAACAGCTCGCTTTTTGTGCGCTGATGAGGTCAGCTTCTATCAGACTAAAAAACACGACTCAGTGGAATATATGTGAAAACTGGTTCAAGATCAGTAAGCAAAACCAGAATTATAATACATAAGGCATACATAAGGACTATAAGGCGCACTGTCGATTTTTCAGAAAATTAAGGGATTTTAAGTGCACCTTATAGTCTGAAAAATATGGTACTCAGATTTTAAACAAGGAAAAACAGTAATCATTGTTTCCTGCAGAAAACTGGCAAGGAGGTGCTGCCGACAAAGTGAAGAAAACAAAAGTGCTTTACATCAATTAAATCCACAGTATGTCACTTTTTAGCTAAACATAGTCTAAAATAAAAGCACGTTTGTTTTTCATTTTAGTCACACAATGAAAAACTTGCATCTTTACTCTGAGCGGGCTTGCATCTCCACAAACCTGACTCCTATTTGGATTGGAGGAGAGCCTACTTCTACTTGTTTCCATGGAAATATTGCTCCTTTGGCTATAATATTCCATAGTATGGTATAAGACTTAACTTTCTCCATGGAGAATGTGCTGAAGTATGGTTTTAACTTTCTGTTAAGTTATTAAACAGGGGGAGAAAACTTACAGAGAATTATGCAACTTGAAAGAAAAGACTATTTGCATTTCTGGTGTCTGAAAGTGATGTCAAAATGGTTTTCTGTTTAACCATGTGTAATTGATTCATTATTGTCCCGTCTGTGTCTCTTCTGCGGTACATCGACTCGTCCATAGAGCTGTAATAGATGCAGTGAGAGGACTGACATTGATCAGAGCAGTGGCCCAAAGGGAGCCTCTTCTGTGGGCTGTACAGAGGTGAAACAGAGTGTGTGGAGATCCAGCCCTCCTCCTGTACTGGGGCCATGAATAAGTGATACTGAGAGAGACTAGGGCCCACATCTCAGCTCATCCACAACATATTCTACTGAACAGAGCGAGGCACAAGTGGGAGCTGGTACTGTACTTAAAGCTGCTGTCTCTGTCCATACTGTTTTAAGAATGCGAAAAGAACTAGTTCATTTCAAACAGTGTGCAGCAGGTCCAGAGCTATTCCTCACTTTCCAAACACATTCCAGGCATCCAAATTTTTCACTGTGATGACTTTATTAGCCAGGAAAACAATTTGGTAGATGTGTATAAAAATAATGCTTAAAATATATAAATAAAGAATAAACGAGGCTATAGTTCAATCCTTCAGTCAAAATATAAAATAGTATGAGTAGAATGTAAATGTATGTGACAATTATGTATGTTTATTAATAATGATTCAGGTTTACTAAATGACTTTATTAAACGCCATTAAAAGGAAGGTCGTGGTATTTGTGAAGTCACATCTGCCTTGGGACAGAATAACAGTTCTATGGCTCTCTGCATAAACCAAAATAGGGTTGTTACAGATACTTTGCAGCTGATGTTATCAACATGCCAAGGGAGTTGTGATGCTAACTGAAGGTACTATTCTGTCTGAAGCTCTGTTACTCAAATTCGATTTTAATCAGATTTTTTTTTTTTTACATAATCTGACCAGAAAGAGCAGACTTAGTTGGAACTGCAACTAGGGCTGTCGCAATAACCGCAAAAATGAATCACTGCGGTACTAAGAGGTCCACCGCGGTGCATGTTGGGCCACTGCAATCACCACACGTTACCAACGTGACCCGACCCAGAGTCCTGGACGGGTCAATTTTCAGAGACCCGCACCTGCCCGGGCACATTAACATTCCACCAGTTACCTGCCTGTGCCTGTGATAACCCAGGATTAACCCATGACTAAGGTGCGCCCGCGTAGACCGTCTGGTGACCACAGGCAAAAGGACTGCCACAGAGCTCCACGCCACAAGGAGATAAATGTGGCTGTCGCCTGATCGTGCTTTGCGGACACCTGCTCCGCGTGCTCGTGCTCGGGGCTCTCTCTCGTAAGTCCGCAGGTACATGACCTGGAGCAGGACTCTGACCCGAGCTGCCACAGTGAGAGCTGGAGAGATGCAGTGGCACTTGTTCCAAACAGGTGATCTTACAGTCACAAGATAGCAAGCTAGTTATTCACCTTTTTGTTGAAAATCAAACACCTAAACAGGGCCTGAAAATGTGCTGCTTAAATCCTTTTTTTTTTTTTTTTTTTTTTTTTTTTTGAGGTTTCAAAAAATCTTAAAACTTTTTTTAAAATTTTGTTTTCTAATGGTTGCTTTGTGTCACTATGGCAACTGCATGAAGAAACCCCCTAGCGTGATCTTATTTGTCATTTGTTTAGAGTTCCATGCCAAGTCATTTCTATTCATTTCTCTTATGGTGCTTATAGCGCGTTCCTTTATCCATCCGACTCGGAACTTGGAAGAGCTCGGAAGAGACCGAGCAAGGATTCCGAGACAGAATCCATGGCGGCTGCACCCAGTGTCACTTGTAGTATGAAGTGTTTTCATTGTGTTTGGACACTCTGGTCGTTTAAATAACAATTTCAGTCAGTCGTATTACTGCTGTACCTTACTGCGTCTGTATCTGTGTGGGGATTCTAGTTGGTGTTGTCCATGTTTTTAGCCCATTTCCTGCTAGCTAATGTGCCAAAATGATCTACTAGCAGGCACCACCAACGCTTTCACTTCACTCACATACTGAATGATACTATTTATACTAATAGGTATATTAGTTGTGTAGTTGAAGCACAGACTTATTTTGGAGCGCCTGGTACTCGGCCAATGCTAAAACAATAACAGCTTTCGGGTTAGAGTTCATGTTTTTCTCTGAGTCGGACACTTTAAACATAATAAAACGGTTGAAGCGTGGATGTGACGTCATACCCGAGATCCGAGTGGGAGACGGATGGATAAATGAACGCAGCATGACCCACTTCTACAGACTATGACATGCATTAACCATACAGACAAAAGTGACTATTTTATATATATATCCCACATAATTCTTAGTATAAGACTTCTCCTCTCTCACTTCCTTTATTCTCTGATCCCTCTGCCGCAGCTCTGTGACATAAGACCCAAAACTACGCACACGCCGCAGGCAAAGAGGCTAAAAGATGTACGAACGCTAACTGTAGAAATCTGAGCTGAGAGAGGCCATTTAAATGTGTACTGTGTAACTTCAACAACTGCTTGTTTCTATGGAGATGTCATTGCTCTGCCTGGAATGTTCCAAGGTATGACATTAAACAGCTCTATCTTATATTTATTCAAGTTTATAGCTCTAAGTGCCTAGAAAAACAAGGCATTCTGACTGTCTCCACTGATCTGACCTGCAACTTGGTCTGGTTTGGTCTCCATAAAAATAGAAATGTTTAATGCCATACTGTGAGACATTCCAGAAAAAGCAGTAACATCTCCATGGAGAAAAGCATTTGACCACCTCCACCAGAAAAATTACACAATGCACCTTTAAACATGACTATAACTGTAGACAAGAAAAAGATGCACTGTGTAATCGTGCGCAACAACATCTCCTCTTGAACCTGGTCCAGGAAAGTGCGTATGCTTTTATTTAGGTTACTATCAATTTATGTATGTATGTATTTATTTATTATTTATAGATAGAGATAGAGGCCACCTTCAAAATGATAATTCAAACCCTGCTTTAAAAACTTTAGAACAGACAAGGACAATCGCAGTCAAAATCACAACACATCTACTAAAAAACATAGAAAACAATAAGATACTCAACAACAAGAAATGTACATCTTACTTGTTAAAAGAAGAAGAAAAAAGGTACGTTTTTTGGAGTAATTTAAAAACAAGTACAGACTCTGCCTCTCTAATCTCTAATGGCAATTGAACAGAAAACGCACGATGTAGTGGTGTATTATTGAAATGTCTGCATTAGAGATGGGCATGATTAGTCGATTAATCGATAATTGATCATTAAGAATTTCATCGATTACGTTAATTTTAATCAACAAACCAAATGTAGGTTGCTGTGTGTAGCGTGACCAAACAGGGGTCCGTACATGTGTCTCTCTGCACTCAGAAGGAGTGAGACACAAACAGTCGGTCAGTCTGCAACGTACCAAAGCACAAATGCGTATTTAATGATGACTTGTACAAGAAATTCCACACTTTCCGTTGCGTTCGGGACAAGTGGGAGGCCATGTGCACAGTGCACAAAGCAGCACATATGTTTCGGTGTCCAGTGGGAAAAATCATTGCCAGGAGAGTAGAGCAATGTCGATGACGAGTCCCCACCTCCCCCCGTACAGTGTCCTGGTTTTGACAAACGCAAATATGGTCACACTAACCTGTATTTCACTGAGTCGTGTCTTTTAATCCGACAGAAATTGACCGCATCAGCGCACAAGAGCTGTATTTTTATCTTTGCTTAGTTTATGTAAATTAGCGATGTGGTTTTAAGTTCCGTTTCTGTGAGAGTTGCGCAAAACTGAATTAAACATATTATAATGTCAAACGGGCTGATGTGGCTCTAGAGTCGTTCCGGTTTATATGTCGTAAAGTTGAATTTATTTATGCAGATTAGAAGTGCAGATAGTAATAATAATGATGATCATTTTAATATAAAAACGTTAATGATTAATTGATAATCGATTGTTAATTCTTCCGACGATCGATTAAGAAAATTTCATCGAATGCCCATCCCTAGTCTGCATCTTCAAAGCACAAATTGCTCTGTTCCTCATAATGTCCACATGATTCTTGTGAAAGTGTATGGAGTTTTAAAACACAGTGGAGCACTTTCTGTATTATCACATGAAATCACAAATTGGAACAGACTGTTTGAGAAAAGAACACAGTCTAAATATGTAGGTTTCTGTGTTAAATGTGTGTGAATGAAACAAAACACAACTCAGAGTATGTTTGTGATGAGGAAACATTATAACATAGATCAGAAAATGTCATAATACGGGTTCTTTAAACAGTCTTAGCACATAGCTGCAGTTGTGACAGTCCAATATCAATATAACCAAATGAACATATGCAAAGTATACATGACAAAACTATGTGTCTGTGTGCCGAGCGCTGTCCGTGGTCCTGATTCACTAGCTCTCTCTCTGGCTCTCCCTACCATTTTACGCTCCAGAAGAAGACAATAATTTAAGCCTGAGTTATGCAAATGACCTTAATTGGACTGTCACAAGTTCCAGGCATCGTCAACTTTACAAAACGACTTGGGCTGTGAGCAGATTGGATTTCACAGGGCCAATCTTGTACACTTAATTTCACTAATTCTGTTCCTCTCGACGCTTGTGGTCCGGACACACGCATACATCACTACCAGCAGATGTACAATAGACACTTTCTCTTTTTTCAGTAGCACGTGACAGAATGTTCACACGGCCTATTCGCACTAGTCTTAAAGGTGTATTGTGTAGCTTTTCCACAGTATGATATTAGCTAGCTCTACTTTACATTTATTCAATTACAGGAGATTTTAAGGCTCAAAAATGCCTAGAAAAATATATCTGACCTGTAACTTGGTCTGGTTTGGTTTCCATGAAGATAGAAAGGTTTAATGTCATACTGTCAAGCATTCCAGACAAAGCAATAACATCTTCATGGAGAAAAGCATCTGACGGACCCTCCACTAAAAAAGTTACACAATGCACTTTTAAAAATTCAAACAAGACTTTAAGTGGGTGCTCGTTTGTGCTGTGTATCAGACAAATTATTACACTGGATTCTGTTTTAACGCATAAGGTACTGTAAGTCTCTTAGAAATTTACTTCAAGGGACCAAAGAATCATATTTGTAGATCTTCCCTTTAAGGTGCATTGCGTAACTTTTTTTGTGTTGCAGGGTCCGTCAAATGCTTTCCTATCTTCATGGAGAGTAAACCAAACCAAGTTACAGGTCAGGTCTGTGGAGAGGAGACCCCGCTCACTTTTTCTAGGTATTTTTGAGCTATAAAACCACCTGTAATTAAAAATGTACAGTAGAGCTGTTCAATGCCATAGTGTGGAACATTTCAGGCAGAGCAATGACATATCCATAGAAACCAAAAAGTTATATCATGCACCTTTAACATGTTTTTGTTTATTGTATATATTTTAAATGTATAATTTGAACCTCATTCTAATTTCAATTTGCGAATAGACTAAAAGCTTGCTTATCTTAAAACATGTAATATTCTAATCAGCTGTTAATTTATTTTTTTTTTTTAATCTGTCAAGTTAAAGATATATATTTAAAGGTACAGTAGGTAACTTTTCATCTGCTTGTTTCCTTAGATCAGACATGTCAAACTCAGGCCCGGGAGCCAAATTTGGCCCGTGATATAATTATATTTGTCCCGCGGGATCATATCAAATAAGTATTAGAGCTGACCCGCCGACTACAGATAGACTCTAGAGACATTATTTATTTAAAATGGTGTTATTATTTTATATTCTGCTTGTTCTGGATTCAATGTTTAAGCAAAACTATTATTAAACATTTATTTTATTAAGAAAAGGTTTAACATTACATATCTTGAAAGAAGAGAAAACATGCAGATGCTGTCGAAATTTTTCAATATTTACTTTGGCCCACGATAGTCCCATTTTTTTTTTTTTTTTTGACCCTCTGTGAATTCGAGTTTGACACCCCTGAATTAGATAATATTTCTTAGCAAAGAATGTTCCATAGTATGGATTTAAATGTGTCTGTCTACACGGTGACAAAGAGTTTATTCATCTAATTATTTCCAGGCCAATTTACAAATCAGATCTGAGGAGAAAACACAGAATGAAAGTAAGAATGCATGTTTTTATTAAAGTGTATTTTAATGTAAGTTCAATGCCATACTATGAAAAATTCCAAGCAAAAACCAAATGCACTGCAACTCAATTTAAGTATGGTATTCAGCTTCATGCAATAAGATACATGTGGAGGACTTTTCACTATGGCAACAGTCCTCTGAAACCCTTCGATAGCACTGACATGAGTACTTTTAAGCAGCACTTGAATTTTCATTGTACTTATATGTAGCAATTAGTCTACCCTTTTACTGTTAAGAAATGTTCTATTGAATCTTGTCTCCTCTTCATTATAACTTTAGATTGTCTTCAGTCTTGTCTCCCACTTGTTTAAATCATGTCATTATGCACTTACATTACTGTCTCTATAAACAGTATAGAGCTATCAGTGCCTGTTTAACACCTATATTATCTGTATAGACTGGAGTGATTCTCTTCTCGTATTTGTAATCATGTTTTATGGCTCTGCTCCTCCCACAGCCTCCTCGCGGCTCATACGTTCATATTAGCCTGATTTACACTTGTGTTACACAGAACTGTGAGGAATTATACTAAACGTGATCAGAGGGAAAAGCAACTTCACATCAGAGACAAACTCGGAGATCAGTGTATACTTTAAAAGAATTAGAACAAATCACGTGTAAAGGAATATAACTAGGGTTGTCAATATTGATCTTGAGCAAGTACAAGAGCACAAAGACTAGTATACGCCCATGGACCACTATGGAACCTACCTGGACCACTGATTGATTACAAACATATAAAACCACATGGGAATATAAAAGAAAGTACTGTATTTTTCGAACTATAAGTCACACTTTTTTCATGGTTTGGGTGGTACTGCGACTTTATAATCCAGTGCAACTTTTCTATTAAAATTTTCACACTGACACCGTGAGAGGGCACTCTAAGCTTATGTGCCAGTATCTGCTGCTCCTTTATACTCCTGTACCACTGTCACTTCACTCTACTGCGCATGTCTCCTGCAGAAAGTAGGAAATGTAAAATTTAAGCAAACTTATAAAGGCAACTGAGAAGACTGAACACAAATGCCCCAAAAAGAAAATCATATTCTGCAGATTACAAGCTGTGAAATATGCAGCCAAAAACGGTAATCGAGCAGTGGAAAGAAAGTTTGGACTGAGCGAGAAACTTACGACAAACAGGAGGGTGCGCCATGCAACTTTCCTGGATGTCACTGAATGGATCGACAAAGCCTGGACTTTGCATCCTGGCGATTCAGAAAGATCGGAATAATTCTAACTTGAATTGATGCTGAGTCTGATGACAGCTACACAGAAGAGGAAGCAGCACTCTGTTTACCTCCGGAAGTCACAGAGGATGAAGAATTCAATGAATTTAGTGATTTGGAGAGAGATGGAGAGTTTGGTAAACTTGTTCTGTTCTGTTGTTGCTATAGTTATCTGAAGAACTGTTCATATGTGACGTTAACAACCTATTGTTCTCTATTCTACTGTTATTACTATAACTTGCCTTTCAAGATAAGAAGTCAATTCCTGGTCTCTGATTTTATAAAATAATTTCCCCCACAAAGTGCCACTTATAGTCTGGTGTGACTTATATATGTTTTTTTTCTTCTTCATTTTGCTTTTTTTGGTTGGTGCTACTTACACTCCAGAGCGACTTATAATGCGAAAAATAAAAATAAATCACATTCTATTGTATAATTAAAGTGGAGTGTTTTAAGTCTTGTCTTAAGTAAAGACCCACTTTTATTCTCTAGCTTTTAACACTGTGTGAGATGTGTTAGTTTTGTTGAGTTGTATTTTACTTATTTACTGCTATTTTATGATTTTAATGGTTTTGCTTTTATTTGCTTTTACTGGTTTTATTGTTTTGGGACTGTTTTGATCATATTTTAGCAATTTACCCTTTTTTTGGTCTTCATTTTATTGATCTCTGTGTGGGAAACTGCTTTGTTTGAAAAATGTCCTAAATAAACAAAGTGGATTTGGATGTCGAGTCCTTCCTTAGTATTGAAATCAAAATTTCAGTATCATGACAACACTAATACTATCATTAAAACTGCTGCTTGCTGTCATTGAGATGTTATACTTTTCCCATAATGCTCCACAAACATGCCTATCTCCATGGAGACAAGCAGGATTCCCCAATTCAAGTTACATGTCAGATCTGTGGAGTGCATGTTTCTCAAAATATTTCTGAGCACTAAAATCTCCCTTAAAGTAAATGAACATTATAAGATAAGTTTAATGCCATACTGTGGAACATTGAAGGGAAGCAGATAGTGGACCCGCACCAGAACAATTATGCAGTGTATGTTTAAGTCTAAAGATACGCTAACAAATAGTATTTTAATAGTAGTCTTTTTTTTCCCCTTAGTTTAACTCAAATGTCTCGCTCAGCAGCAGAAGTTGTGAACGTCTGTATCTGAGAGCAAGAGCCGAGTAAAACCTGATGGACTGAGGACAGATGGAGCGCAGTGTGATTAAAGCTGTCACAAAGATCCTCTCTGGAACAGACAAGAGAGCAGCCACTCTGACAGATCAGGACAGAGACAAAGCACATATTGAACAGTGCACTGGGTGAACCTCCAAATGTAAGTCGTGTTTAAAAAGCACTTACTTCGATTCAGAAAAACTTCAAGACACTTTATGTGCTAGTAGACTTTAAGCAACACTGCCAATTTGTTTTGTTTTTTTTCGTGTAAAATGAAAGCTAAATGTTAAATCTTTACAATTGTGATTTAGAGACATTAAAGGGCACATATTAGGCTATTTTCTGATCCATGTCATGATGTTGTTTCCTCATCAAAAACATATCTAGAGTTTTGATTCATTCACACCTTTAGCACATAAATCCTGCATATTTAGACTGAGTTCTTCTTCAAACAGTAAACAATCTGTACAGGAAGTGCTCCACTGTCTTTTTAAACTCCATACACCTTCACTAGAATCATTTGGATGATTCTACTGAAGCCTTGGAATTGAATCTACTGAACTAAAGGTACCTGGATGTTTTTGATGAAGTAACAAATTTTTAATGTTATCAGGTTCTTTTTTCAGACAAAGAGTTTCTTTTCATACTTGACAGTTTCGACTGCTCACTAGTGGTCTTCCTCAGAGTGGTTACATGATGTTGCTGTGATGTGTCCGGTCACCTGATTAAAACAGGTTTTGGCGATATTTTCCTACCGGTTGAGGCAGGACGACAGCGCCATCTGCAGTCTAACTTCCTCATGACAGTATTGCAGGTGTGTGAGAGTAACAAAGCCCCCTTGTCCCGGTTTATCGTCCCATGGGCATGTTTCCCTATTTCGATTGCCTCTTTAATCCAGTGACGATGTTTGTTTTCCTCCGTCCCAGTGATGTTTACTCCGTCCCAGTCCATAATGTGGTTTTCTCTTTTACAGTGGTCAGAAAAGGCCAATTTGAGTTGTTCCTGTTCTGCTTTGTGTGCAACAAAACGCCTTCGCTGTTTCCTACTCACATTCTGTCCTGTGTTCCTTTTTTCGTGTACTGAACGCACTCCCTGTTCCCCTGATGTATGTTTTATTGCAGGACATGCAGGTTACTTCATGAATGACATTACATTTATGCTCCGGTTCTGTTTTATCTTTTGGGTGGATGAGTAATTGCCTTTTAGTCTGAAAAAATAACCCAATACTATAAATTATCAGAAGACCAAATTAACCTCATTGGACTTACAACATTCTAACATGGTTTAAAGCTAAAAAAAAATCCATGTTGGGTAATATAGGACCTTTAAAAACATGAACCACAAGAAAAGTTACATATTACACCTTTAAATAAGCTGATTTCTACCAGATCAGGTTTTGCAGTGGCAGTGGGTTGTTGTTTCAGTACTTCAGATTGGTTTGTATAACTCTTTAGTTGGTGGTTTGTATAACTCTTTAGTTGGACTCTTCTGTGAGAACTCTTTAAACCTTTCTTTGAACAAGTCTGCGCTGAGCTGTTGAAGACTTTTCCTTCTCTTTCTTCTCTTCTCGTGAGTTTTCCTCCGGTGAAGTCTACCATGACAGTTTGTTGACACTTTAATTGGAGGCCTTGAGGCTTGAATAATTATTGTCAACAAACAGCGAGAGCAGCAAAGGTATACAGCTCTATCCATGTATGCAAACGCGCTCACAGCTCACCTGGAGAGACTCAAACGCCTGCTGTACTCTGTGTGGACTATTCATAGAAACAGGGAGGAGCTGCGAGTCTCATTTTGCTCACAGATATGTCCAGGTGATGTGCACGTCCTCGCAGCTGTGTGTTCGGATCATTCAGAATTATGTCTTCAAAGTTTATGAAGTCTTCAGAACAACTTTATTGAAGGAAAGCACTGTACGTTTGATTTGTTTGTTCATAAATTCAAAACATAAAGTGATTTTGAGACGTCATCAATCACAATCGAGCCACACACCAGCAGCACAGAACTAAGACTGATCTGTCCACGTTTGTCTTTAAATTCAATCTATTTTCTTTTGACTTAAAGGTGCATTGTGTAACTTTTCGGGTAGAGGGTCCATCAAATGCTTTTCTCCGTGGAGATGTTATTGCTTTGTCTGGAATTTTTCACAGTATGACATTAAACCTTTCCATCATCAAGGAGACCAAACCAGACCAAGTTATAGGTCAGGTCTGTGGAGAGGCAAGGCTGCTTAGAGTCAAAATGCCTGTTTTTTGGGGGTATTTTTGAGGTATAAAACCACATGTAACTAAAAAAATTTAAGGTAGAGATGTTTAATATCATACTAGCAGGTGAATGAAGAAATGAATGATTTCTGTTAGAATAAAATTTGGAGTGTACCTTTGTTCCAAGTCAATCAATCAGTTAAACTTTATTTATAGAGTGCTTTTCCTACAAAAAAATGCAACACAAAGTGCTTTACAGTGATTAAAACCCTTTCTTACAACTAACTATCTGGAATCTGGAAACTTATACTAACTGTCTGGAATCTGGGACACTAACTATCTGGAAACAGTACATAAAGAAAAAAAGAGATCCCTCTACAACACCAGAAACCCCTCTGCAACATCCCCAAGTCCCCATGGCCCGTTGTTAGATTATTTTTAGTGGCGACAAACTAAATACATAAAGATAGCACATGTATCAGTGCTTTCCAAACACTCAGAGTCCATTTTCAATTATTTTTATTATTATAACAGTAGCCACAGCTGCCCTGGGATAAACTCATGTGGTAGATGCGGCTTCGAATTTGTGCCAAGGGTCACTCCAAACAATACCAACTGAAAAATACTGATATGAAAAATAGTAGAGAAACTAGATTTAGTCATATAACCAAGTACTGAATACTGAAAAAAATATGAAAATTTGACCTTTCCTGAAATGTTTTTTGAATGTCGTCATCTAGAATATCAGAAGAAATAATGTTATGTTCAGACTGTCAAAATTGTGAGTGGGACGAGTTTAACAGCATGAATCCTGTAGTTCGAGTTAAATCAATTCTTTTCAGTCATATTATGTTAAATTAAAGATGAGATTAAAGGGACAGGTCGGAATTTTGGACATAAGGCCTCATTTCCAAGTGAGACAGAGTGTTGGAGACGTGTGGAGACACTTTTTAAAATATTCCATCCAGTCCTTGTATTTGCAGAGGTCGCTGGTGCTAGGCTAGTGCATGTCAATGGCCATAGTTATTCTGCCACTAAAAACATTCTTACCCACTCCACAAAACACCTGAAGCAAATCTATTATTACACCAGACTATTGATGTAAATGTCTGTGTTGATAGAATAATGTTTGAAATAAAACTAACCTTGCATCGCATGAATTGTTGCATGTTGAGGGACTATTTTCTCATATATCAGTCCGCCGCTGCCGAGCTTTCTATCAGGAAGTACAGCTCAGTTGGTTATACTTCTAAACTTGTTCTATCGACACAGACATTCACATTGACAGTCTGGTGTCATAATAGATTTGCTTCAGGTGTTTTGTGGAGTGGGTAAGACTGTTTTTAGTGGCAAAATAACTATGGCCATTGACATGCACTAGCCTAGCACCAGCGACCTCTGCAAATACAAGGACTGGATGGAATATTTTAAAAAGTGTCTCCACACGTCTCCAACACTCTGACTCACTAGGAAATGATGTCCTGTGTCCAAAATTCTGAACTGTCCCTTTAAAGTCTAACAAAGCCTCAGACAGAGCATGCCTACAGTTAGCACCACACCTCAAGGGAATACTGATGATGTCAGATGTAAAGTATTAATATGAAAAGGAGGACTGGATAAAAAAGTTTCTAATATGAAAGAAAGTTGGAAGCCTTTTGTATCGAATCAGCACAGGGCTTGTTCAGCATACAAAGTTCCATACACCATATAACTGTACAACAATTCACCCTTATGTAACAGATCACCTAAAACCTGTCAATCATTATATCATTGTTTTTCATATCATTGTTTTCTCTTTTTTATCCAGTACTCATCCAAATAACATCCTTTGTGGATCAGTAAAGTTTGTCTAAGTCTAAGTCCAAGTAGTTTCGATGAAGGACGCAGGACTAGACTAGTTTCCTTCTCTCCTCGTTCAGTTCTAGTGCCACTGGGAAGGAGAGGATCCAAGTATATGTCCTTTGTGCTCCTCTCAGCGGGGCAGGAAGAAGCTGACTGCTACATTCAGTATAATGGGCTTCAAGTGAGACATGCTTCTTTCAGAGACGGTCCATTTGCCCCCTTTCCACATGTTAGCACTTCATCAAAAGACAAATATGAAATAAATAAAAGAGAATTCTGAGAGCTAGTAAAAAAATCTCATTACAAAGACTATTTCCTTCATGTGCATAGTTGAAATTGCATTTCAGTAGTTCATTAATAACTGAGTACTGCGAACAATGCGGCAGTGATGACTCCATTGTCTTCAAGCAAAAGTCTGAGGCACTTTTCAAAGCTGCAGTGAAATCATCATTATAAGGCCTTCTCTGTTCGGCTCAGACTGTGCGGAGGGAGATCCGGTACCATTACACAAGCTTACAGCATTGTTCTGGTAGATTTAAGGTGCACAATATAAGTCTTTGTGATTGTCTCTATGGAGATGATATTAGTTTGCCTGAAATGTTCCTCAAGATGGCACTGAAGATGTCGATCTCCATGGAGAGCATATGCAGATCTGGTTTAGTTCTGGTATAGTGGATGCAAGTAAGGTTTTTCTCTCAAGTGAATTTGGTGCATACTCAACTCAGTTAGACCTGGTTTAGTCTTGGTTTAGTCCTTGCTCAGTCCTGGTTCAGTCCTGGTTTAGTCCTTGCCCAACCCTTGTTCATTCTTGGTTCAGTCCTGGTTTAGTCTTTGTTCAGTCCTGGTTTAGTCTTTTAGTCTTTATTCAGTCGTGGTTTGGTCATGGTTCAGTCCTTGTTCAGTCTTGGTTCAGTCTTTATTCAGTCCTGGTTTAGTCCTGGTTTAGTTCTGGTTTAGTCCTTGCCCAGTCCTTGTTCAGTCCTGGTTTAGTCTTTTAGTCTTTGTTCAGTCCTGATTTAGTCGTGGTTCAGTCCTTGTTCAGCCCTGGTTCAGTCCTGGTTTAGTCCTGGTTTAATCCTTCTTCAGTCCTGTTTTAGTCCTGGTTTAGTTCTGGTTTAGTCCTTGTTCAGTCCTGGTTTAATCATTGTTCAGTCCTGGTTTAGTCCTTGTTCAGTCCCGTTTTAATTCTGGTTCAGTACTGGTTCAGACCTGGTTTAGTCCCGTTTTATTCCCGATTTAGTCCTGGTTCAGTCCTTGTTTTAGTCCTGTTTTAGTTCTTGTCGTTATTCCATTTTTGTTCTCACTTATGAATGCTGTTTGTATCATTACATTACAAAGTTTACCATTACAAACTTTAACTGAAATCACTATTGTTCTGCTCAATTTAAAGTGCACAGTGTAACCTTTGTGCTTGTCTCTATGGAGTTATATGTTCCTGTGAAATGTTCCACAGTATGAGTATAGATAGAGTTTGAGAAGTCTCTCTCAAGGACATTTTATTGGGTAACTTGAAGAACAAAAAACATACCTACCTCTTTGAACAGTTTAAGATTTTACTCTAACTTGAGTAATCCATTTGTGCATCTTGATTCAGTTTTATAATTTCATTTTTGTAGATTTGACAATCAGTCATGTGTTATCTTTCCAGTCTTATTAAATTCAAATTATACATCAGATGTTATGTCCAGTTTATTTTAGTTTCTCCAAATACTTTTAAGCTCTTACTTTAATCATTTCTTGGAGCACGATTCTGTACTTCTACTTCTTCTAAAAAGTATTTTGAAGTACTGGTGCTTACAGTCATTTTGGCTACACTACCCACCTCAGTTTATCTCAACACTGAAGCCAGTTTAGGACATTCTAATACTTTAATGTCTTTTGTAGTTGGTGTAAATGAATCTTCACAGCTGCTGCTCAGAATAAGACAAAAGAGAATTTTGTAGAACAGAAATCACAGATGTCTCTTAGTGGGTGGAAAGCTTTTAGATCCAATATCAAAACTAAATTATTACAACTTTTTATTTTCAAATGTAAAATTCTGCTGGTGCTGTGAAGTTTTGAGAAATTCTGGAGAGAAATTTCACCCACACCTGTTATAAATGTATTAAAAATGCGCTTTCGTTTAATCACTATTCCACGCACAAACTTCAGAAGACGCCATATCTTGTCATTTTTTGTTTTTCCAGTCAAGTTTCATTTTTCCCCATTCACAAAAAAGTCAATTTTCTATTTTGTAAAGAACTGAGTTTCAGAAAGAATGAGTGAGATATTAGAACAAAGCGGCGGTCCATCAAACAGAAAGAACTTGCGAGAATGTAATACAACTATAAAAAATGATAAAAAGTTGATGGAGATATGAGTTTTCTGTTCTTTCATTACCTTTAAATTGATGCGTTGTGTTATGTTACAATATGTCTGTGTCTCTCACTCTGCAAATCCAATTAAGATGGCTGAAAATAAGATGATTAAAAGAGTCTTCAAACAGTTTTTCTCACTGATATAAAAACACTTTCTTTGTAAAAAATGTTGCTGTTAAGACATTTTGCTGTTGCAGTAATACACAAAAGCTGGTAGAGAGAGTTGTGGGGTGTTTGCTACTTGATTGTCTCCATGGAAATCTTATAGTTTTGCCTAGAATGTTACAAAGTATGGCATTAAATTTAGCATGTATTTATTCAGTTACTTGTGTTGTTACTGTACAAAATACCATGAAAAACAAAGGGGTTGTCTGTACAGATTTGACTTGTAACTTAGCCTGCTGGTGCCACTTGCTTGTTTCCACGGAGATAGAAAGTTGAAGTTTAATGCCTTACTGTGGAACATTCCAGGAAACTAGTTATTTTAAAATGTATTATTACCATTTCTTTTTTGTTATTATATTATATTGTGATGTGTGAGCTACTGGGTCCAAGTAATTTCCCTTGTGGATCAATAAAGTTTGTGTAAGTCTAAAGCAGTAACATCTCCAAGCAGACAAGTAAGTGGAAAAGTTATTTAGTGTATCTTAAAACTCGAAATCCCACCACTGCTATTGTGTCCTTGGGCATGGCACTTCTGTCTTAGTATGTGAGAGCTTATAAGTGGTTCCTTGACATAAACTGAATGTGACCATAACATCTAATTTAAAGATGCACTGTGCATCTTTTCTGGTAAGGGTCTGCTACCTAGTTATCTCCAAGGAGATGTTTTTGTTTAGCCTGATTCATCAGCCGGTCTCACCTCACAGCATTAGGATTCGTTTGCTCGATGGTAGGCAAGTACTTTTTTCATTTAACCAATCGTTGCTATTTGGTCATGACGTATGTAATGGTATATTAAGCTTTTGGTAAAATTCACCAAACATTCTCTGTGTTCCAGCTTTAAATCCTCGATCTCAAGAATTGTTGCCAACACAGAATGTATGGCTCTTCACTGAAAACTCACACTTCTGGGTTTTTTGCGAACCGTCTAGTGTATTCTGATTCCTGACCTAATCTCTGGAGAGAAATTAAATTGAGTGGAGGCATTAGGTGGCACCAGCCTGGCTAGTTTTTGTCATTGCTTCAACTGGAATATTCCATGGTATGACATTAAACATATCCAGGTAGCAATTATTCATTGCGTGTGTTTCTGTTGCTCAAAAAAAAAAAAAAAAAAAAAAGAATCACTACTTCTGTGAATAGGGGAGACTCTCCACAGATCTGAATTGTAATGTAGCATACTGCCCTACAAAGGCAGAACGCCGTAACATCATGTTTGGTCAAAAATGAGTTATTGTATTTTGGGGATATTTGAGACCTCCTTTATCAATAAATATAAATATAATATAAATATTGACCTTTGATCCTTATTTGTCAGTCCCTGTACTCTACCTTTGTATCTTGAGCCAAAAATATGGAGTAGTTTCACATACAAATATTTTTTCATTATAGCAATTAGTTGTCAAATTCACACTCTGATGAGTTAAGGTCTTATGCATTTGTAGGACACATAATTCCTGTCTCCGTCATGTTAGAGAGGTTTAATCTATACCAAGGAACATTCTTGACCAGTGTCAAAGTCAAATTCACAAAGGGCCAAAATTAAAAACTGGAACTAAGTCGTGGGCCAAACTAAATATTTATTGAAACATTTCAACAACACCTGCATGTTTTCTCTTCTTTTGAGATATGTCAAGGTAAACCTTTTCTTATTAAAATAAATGTTTAATAACAGTTTTGCTTAAACACCTAATCCAGAACAAGCAAAATATAAAATAATAACAATTTTGCAGTGGAGGGTCAGCTCTAATACATATTTGATTTGATCTTGCGTATAGATAGTGGAGCCTCTATCAAAAAAATTGAGCAGTGAACCTTTAAATGAACAAATAACAAGAAATGGAACTGAAAGACAAATCTGATCCAGCAATACTAAATCTGCCCAGTTTGAAAAGGTATATGAAGAGGAATTCAAAGTGTCAGTGACCTGTACTTTGAGACAGGCTCTTGCTAATTTTGTCTCTACCTTTGTTTGAATAATTGCACCCCACCCTCTCCAACCATCCCTTGTTCTTTTGTTTTCGCAGAAAGCACCGCCACCTGCCAAACAATGCTTTCTTCTCTTTCCTGTCTTTTGAAAAGCCCTGCCGTATCTGCGTCACTCCTCCTCCACACTGCTGTAGCGCGCCCCTCACTTACACTCTAATTAGATACTTTTCATAATTAGCCCGGATCTGTTTTCCAATCAGAGCGTCAGGGAGAAGCTAATTAATCACGCTACATTAGCCCAGCCAGCCACTATGTTTACATGTCTATTTACCTTGCTTTATGGACTCCGCAGTCTAACCACCTGCTATTGTTTGGCTAATGAAAGATCCTCGGCTGGAGACTTTAATAAGAACCTTGGGTCACAGATAATTGTTTTTTATTAATGTCGCAAATGGAAAAGAAGCCTGCTGTCCTGTTTACTGACAATAATAACTACGCATAGTAATTCAACTCTTGGTGTTGGGAAGAAATGCATTTATTTGTTTTATATATAGTGACACGTTTACATATACTTTATTCAGATGGGAAAATGATTAAACGACTGTAGGGAGTTTGAAACTGTCATTAAAGGTCCTATATAACGCAAACTTGAATAGTGTGAGCTTTTAGCCATGTTAGAAGGTTGTTATCTTCTCAAAAACATACCTGCAGTTGTATTTTGTTTCATTCACACATGTTTGAGTAACCCTTTATAATGAGTCTGTCTACATCTCCAAAACTTAAAATGCTCTGTTCCACCTTATGTATGTTTTTGATTAGGAAATATACATTAATACATTATAAGCTTCTAAATTATATCTGTATTCCCCCATATGATTTAGCCCAGATGCCCTACCTGACCCTGCCCTCGGCACTGTTGTATCCTGTTATGGTCCTTTTGAGGACTTAAGTCTTGAATTGTTTCTATGGTAAAATACAAATTTCATATCACCTGAAAGTATATATACTGTATATTTCAGACTATAAGTCTTTTTCGTGGTTCAGGTGGTCCTGTGACTTATATATGGATCCACAAAACCTGGAGTTCAGTGACAACCAGAAACCCTCCTGTCAGGATTCAGAAAGGCCAGAATAATTCTAACTGGAACTGATGCTGAGTCTGATGACAGCTACACAGAAGAGGAAGCAGTGTTCTGTTTACCTGCAGAGTTGCTCAGAAGTGACACCAAGGATGAAGAATTCAATGGATTTTGTGATTGGGATGGAGAGTTTGGTAAACTTATTCTGTTCTGTTGTTTATGCTATAGTTATCTGAAGAAAAGTTCATATGTGACGTTAACAGTCTGTTGTTCTCTGTTCTATTGTTATTACCATAACTTGTCTTTCAGGATAAAATGTTGGTTCTTGGTCTCTGATTTTATAAAACAAATTTCCCCCAAACTTATAGTCCGGTGCGACTTATATATGTATATTTTTTTCTTTTTCATTATGCATTTTTGGTGCGACTTGGAGATACTTTGGAGCAACTTATAGTTTGAAAAATATGGTATATTGTATTATATGTTCTATCAGACTCCAGTTAAAAACATACAGAAAATACTGTCTATAAACAAAGAGGTTGAGATGTCTTGCTAAGAGACACCACGGCATGTTGGTTATGTATTTTGTATGTGTGGGAATGGGGCAAAATGTGAGACTTCTAATGATTTGATTCTGAATTATTGGCAATGGTTAAAGCTCCACTATGAAACATTTTGGTTGGGGGTCCATTACCTGCTTGTTTCTTTGCAATGTCATTGCTCTTTCTGGAATATTTCACAGTATGACATCAAACAGCTCTACCTTATATTTATTCAATTGGTGGTGGTTTTATAGCTCATAAATACCGAGAAAAAGCATTTTGACTGTGGGCAGGGTCGCCTCTCCACAGATCTGACCTTTAACTTTGCCTGATTTGGTCTTCATGAAGATAGAACGGTTTGAAACATTCTAGACAAAGCTTTAGCATCTCCACTGAGACGGACCCTCAACCACCCCACCAGAAAAGTTACACAATGCACCTTTCAAAAGTTAAATGACTCAACTTTTTTAATAATCAAAATTAAAAATGATCAAAAATTACAAACTTGGTGGTTAATGGTAAAATTGCACGAACAGCGAGCGAAATGTATTAAAACAAATATTAGATTTTCAAAAACAATAGCTCAGAAGAAACCTGCTGTCTCATTCTCAGTTGCCGCGGTAATAGTTGAAAACAGTAATTAAAAACTCCAGAAGATTACAATGTTTGCGGAGTGAAATAAAAACCCGGTATTATGCATTCTCACAGAGTCTAGCGCACGTCTACCTGTCCAAGCTGTCTTCCGCGGGTCGCCACGGAGACATTAGCTCAATAAAAAGCCACGGGGGACTATCGGACGTGAAAGATTGACACCCAAATACAATAGTGCTACACAGGAAAATGAGTGGGTGTCTGGCCGTGTACACACGCGCCATAGAAAAGCCAGGGGTGAGTGACAGGCAGCTGACCAGTGTGAAAGAAGTGCAGCTCGGAGCAGGTTTGAGCCATTAACCCGGAGACGTTGGCACTTAAAAAGACGTCTCAGTGTGAAGTGGGTGTAGCGACAAAAGCCCTTTAAAGATAATAAGCTCATAATGAACTGAGTGGGCCTGATAATGTCCTGCGTTGTGGAAAATACAGTGGAAAAACACCATGCGACGTTTAAAATTGATGTTCTAAGCTAAAGGTGCATTGTGTAACTTTTCAGGAAAAGGGTGCGTTGTTTTGTTGTCTCTTCGGCAGTGGTGGAAGAAAATGAAGTACAAAAGTAAACGTGCAATACTTAAGAACAATTTTTAGGTATCTGTATTTTACTTAAATACGTTTTACAGTGGATACTTTTTACTTTTACTTCACTACATTTGGGAGCATGTATCTGTACTTTCTACTCCACTACATTTTAGATCTAGAAAAGTAAAAAGTACTTTTCTTTAGCACATTTAATTTGAGTTAACGTCCTAACTTTGAGCAAACCAAACACACACAAAAAAAACAGAAAACTTTTTCAAATCACTCAATTTCATCCTTAAATTGTTTTAAAACTCTCTGTGAAATATTTTTACTTTTTACCCTTTAAGTGCATTTTAATACTTTTACTTAAGTAGACTTTTTCATGTGTACATTTACTTTTGCTTGAGTAATATTTTGCCCCAGTATCTGTACTTTTACAGAATTGAGTATTTCATCCACCACTGCTCCTTGGAGATGTTACTGCTTTGGCTTGAATGTTCCATAGTATGGCATTATAAAAGTAAACTATGGGGTATTTTACTTCTATGGCGTATTAACTGCTAACACATAACATATTTAGATCACAATGTTATCTTTTATTGTTTCGAAAATGTTATATTGACAAAAAACAACGTATTAATATGTTTTATAAGTTCTGAGTCGTTGCTCTCCGTACTACGTCACTCCTCCTTCAGAGCGCTATCACAACACAATCAGCGTGCATCCAACTAATGTAACTACTGCACATTGCATCGGGTTTGTCAAGTTGTTGTGCACAGTTTTGTATCATGATTTTGTGTATTTAAGGAGAACTGTCATGTGGGAGCGTGAGTGATGTAGGCTTGTGGGCGGAGCCTTGTACAGAATCTTATAACTAACTGTAAAAAGGGTTTATAGACAAGCAGATTAAACAGATGAGGTTCTGATGATTTCTTAATTTTGACAATTTTTTTTTTTTAGTTTTAGTTTTACACCAACCGAAAAGCAGTTTGTTGAGAAAAGTTTTAAAAATATGTTAAAAATGACAGTAAGTAGCGAGTTCTGTTTTAGAGAATTCCATCACACTTGAGAGAATTTTATCCAAAATTTAGGCACAAATTATAGTTGCTTACAAAACAGTTTTTCTGATTCTTTACACACAATTTCAACAGAATAAAGGTGTTTTCTTATATTTTTATTTGTCAAATAATAATCTGTGTACATTAGAGGAGTACATATGCATCTACTACATCATGGTTGCTAGGAAACAGTTGTGGAATTCCCTCGTATCATGTCATGATTTTTAACCTAAAAAATCCCAGACTAGGAAAGAAAGCTTCAAATATTTTGTAAAATCTGAAATATAATGATTTTTACTGTGTTTTAGTGAAATGTGTAGTTTTAGAGTTACAGGTTGGATCTATGAAGAGGCGATCCCGCTTACATAATGAATGTTAATCAAGTCATTTTTGAGGCATGAAAACACATGTGAAATATACTAGCTGCAGGAATTCACTGTCACACTGTGGAATATTCCATGCAAAGCAACAATATTTCCATGGAGACAAGCAGATGGTGGATCCCCACAGGAAAATTTAGAGCAGCTTTAAGATTGAGAGTTCTATTTTGTGTTTTCTCCAGAGAAGCAAAGGAAGAGTTTTGTAACATTCACAGTTTGAGTAAGTACATATTTAGGACATTTCCCTCTTCACCACTTTAAACAGCCATTTTAACAGCTTTAATTTTGTATTATTTAATATTAATGTGGTGCCAACTCAGTGCTGCCAACACACTTACTCTCTCAATACATCTGAAACTGAGATCTAGAAACAGCAGCTATTAAACAGGAAAAGAGACTGCTGTTGTGTAAGAGACAGTAGGGACAAAATGAACGCCATTTTTCTGTCAATCTACCCCAAGTCACAAGTGGTAAGGACAACAATTTGAGACTAAGGCTATGTTTATATGACGATGGTATGAACAGACGATGCAAAAGTGGCGTTGCGTCTTCACGTTTTATTCTGCGTTAAGACAAGTGTTTTCAAGAGGAAATCTGTGTTCATACGGTGACGCAAAAGTGTGTGAAATTCGACTGGGTATGTATGCCATCCAACATGTTTGTCTCTGTGTATTGTATGTACGCGACGTAAAGGCATATGTGACGTGAGCAGATCTGACCAGAGTTTTGCGTCTTGGGCAGTGTAGACGGAAACGCTATGGCGGAGTGTATTCAACTTTTCCACTCTGCAGGGTGGTTTCAGATTTTTGCGTTTTCAAGCCCCAGAACGCTGTCACCGTTTAAACGAAAGACACTTCCGATAAAATATGTTGTTGTTTTTACCCACAGGCGCAGTAACATCATAGCCTGATTCATCAACTGCTTTCACTTCGTAGAAACCGCCTGGCCTCACAGTGTTAAGATTTATTCGCTCGACAGTAGGCGGGTACTTTTTTCATTTAACCAATCACTGCTATTTGGTTGTGATGTAAGTAATGTGCCGCTAACGGGGCTAACTGGTATATTAAGCTTTTCCCAAATCCCTCTTGATAAAATTCACCAAACATTCTCTTTGTTTCGGCTTTAAATCCTCGATCTTGGGAATCGTTGCCGACACAGAATGTATGTCTCTTCGCTGATTGGCTGATGCCTGAACTGGCACTTCCAGGGTTTTTGCAAACCGTCTAGTGTATTCTAATTCCTGACCTAGTCGCAGGAGAGAAATAAAATTGAGCGGAGGCACTAGGTGGCTCCAGCCTGACTAGAAACATCATGCTGGGGCTGTTCTATCTTAATTATATGTGGGAATAAAAGCTACCACGGTGACACAATGCAACACAACATGAAATGGACTTAAAGAACACATTTCTGGAGGTGTGTGTGTTCATGGTCCTGTTTAGGTGTTTGATTTTCAATAAAAAGATGACATGAAAACTTGAATTTGAGATTGAAAAACTGCTAAAAAAACAACTCAGATCATCTCAGTAATAACTCAAATCCTTCTGCTCAGATTGCACTAAAACAAAGCTCAGTTTAAGTCTAATAAACCCTCAGACAGAGCAGAGCCTCCAGTTAGCATCACACTCCCACGGAACTTTGATGACATCTGCTGCAAAGTATCAAAAGTATTTATCCATGGTATAAATAAGTGTCGTCTTAAGACCCACTTTTATTTTCTGGCTTTTAACACCGCGAGAGTTGTTGTGTTCCTTTATGTCTTTAATTTATTTGATTTATTTTGATGTTTTTGCATTTTTATTCATTGGTATTTTTGTTCTTATTTGATTTGACTAGTTGTATTGTCTTTATGAGGACTAGTGGAGTTAAACAGAGCTTTATTTCACATCCCCGGTGTATTGTTTTATCTGTATTGCGCAGCACTTTGCAACTTGGCATTCTGTTTTGTTTATGAAAAGTGCTATATAAATAAAGTGGATTTGATTGGATAATTACCATCGGACAGCAGCATTTGGATATCCCGGTTTTATAGAGGACCTTTGAGTCTACTTTAAACCCCTGTGAGGTGCTGATGTCAGGTGAGGAAATGCGCTCTCTCTCCTCACAGTGAGTTTTGCGGTGGGACTTGTCAGCTCCTGAAATCACATGTTCGATCAGACGAGGCGCCAGACGAGTGCAGCTTATGTCATGAATAAAAATAGGTTCAGTGCCACGGCGATACCAAAGAGTATACCATCATGTCTTTACCCGGGTTTGGTACGACTGGCATATCTATTTGTATAACAGCTAGATGTACAGACACGAGTCGACACCTGCGCATAAAACACAGTGTATACGTCTTTATCTCGCTGACAGGTTGAGAGTGATGGTTTGGGGGTGGCAATGGCACAACTCCTGCTTTTAAACATACATATACGGAAAGGAAAACCTCTGAAAATGTGAAATGATTTTTGTTCATGTTCCGATGGTGAGATAAGATTTAAAAGCCACTCACATAATATGTCACATCATGGGCGCCCGTTAATGCTGTTTCAAGTGGGTGCTCAGTGCAAAAATGCCCGCTTTAATGCAATACTGCGCACACACACAAACACATTTCACTTTTTTCCGTGTGTTTCTCGCGCGCTCCCCTTCTGTATAGAGGAGCGAACACACGGAACGCTCACTGATTAACGGGGTCCATGTAGTTTTACAGCTCTGTTAGAGCATAGTTTCTTGCAATCGTCAGGTGGGTCGCAAGTTTTTTTTTGGGGGGGGTCATCTTTTAAAAATCTGCATGTAGATTTGCAATATTCTACAGACTATTTTGTTCCAATATTGCTGGTTCAATTGAATACTGAAAAGAAAAAAAAAAAAGGGCTACATTTAATGTCCAAATAAGCGACTTATGGATCCTTTTATTGCTGCTTCAAATACAGTTTTTTAGTGTTTAAAACTAAAGTACCGTATTTTTTTGGGCTCTAAGTCACTATGGAGTATAAATCGCACCAGCCAAAAAATGCGTAATGAAGAAAAAACATATATAAGTCACACTGGACTATAATAAATCTAATCTAATATACATTTATTATATAAAATCAGAGACCAGGAACCAACATTTCATCCTGAAAGACAAGTTATGGTAATAACAATAAAACAGAGAACAACAGACGGTTAAAGTAACATATGAACTTTTCTTCAGAGAACTATAACATAAATAACAGAACAGAATAAGTTGACCAAACTCTCCAAATCACAAAATCCATTGAATTCTTCATCCTTGGTGTCACTTCTGAGCAACTCCGGAGGTAAACAGAACTCTGCTTCCTCTTCTGTGTAGCTGTTGTCAGACTCAGCATCAGTTCCAGTTAGAATTATTCTGGCCTTTCTGAATCCCGACAGGAGGGTTTCTGTTGTCACTGAAGTCCAGGCTTTGTTGATCCATCCAATGGTTTAGAAGAAAGTTGTATGGCCCAGTTGCTGTGAAGCTGTGTTCTCCATCCCTACTTTCCGGAAGTCCCTCACAAGTTTCTCGCTCACTCCAAACTTTCTTTCTGCTGCTCGATTACCGTTTTCAGCTGGATATTCATTCATTCATTCATTGTAGCAGGACAGAGGCCATTTCTGCAGGAGACATGCGCAGTAGAGCCAAGTGACAGAGGTACAGGAGTAGCAGACACTGACACACAAGCCTAAAGCGCCCTCTCAAGGCTGTCGGTGTGTATTTTAATATATACATTAAGTCACAGGACCACCCAAATCATGAAAAAAGTGCAACTTACAGTATATACTGAAAAATACAGTAATACTAATTGTTCAGAGAGTCACAACCACTCAGTCAACAATAAAACATCATCATTAATGTTCAGTAATGTCAAATCCACTTTTATTTTGTGATTTACAAATAATCTCTATTGACTTGAGTCGTGAAGGTTTGTGACTTTTAAAATATGGGTCCCCAGAAAAAAGGTTTGGGTAACACTGTGTTAAGAGTTTATCACTGTGTTGTCTGTTCAGTCTTCTTCACATCCTTGTCTCACTATCTCTGGTGTCGTCTGCCTTAATGTCCCCATCTTGTCTTGGCTCGCGTTTGAGTGACTAGCGTTTGTTTTGGCCTGTAGGACATTGAGTTAAGTTTTGTTTGAGATCCGTGCTTGGCACACGGTTGAGGATTTAACCGTTATCACACGAGGGGAAACACAGAGCTCCAGTCCTCAGATCAGACCCACAGAGAGTGAAGTGATTGACAGTCAATTTAAGATCGGGGTGCTTGGAGATTTGCGTGGGTGCTCTGGCCCCTCGGCACCCATGGGATCGGTGCCTATATGTCACATAAAATATCATTTGTAAAGATGCACTGCGCACATACAATAATTCCTTTAGTGAATAGGGGCACCTCTCCACAGATCTGAACTGTAATAAAGTGTAGTGCTGTAACCTGTTTGTCTTCCTGGTGATACATAGGTTTAATCTGCACCGTGGAACATTCTAGACAAAGCAATAACATTTCTAATCCTTAGTCGGAGTCAGACTCTTGAAAGTTTGGCAGCGGCTCAGCGCGTGAGCTCAGTCTGTCGTGAGTGTCTGGACGAGCTGTAATTAAAACCAAGCTCAGCTAATTAATGAGGCTGAACTGTTACCTGCACTCTGGCCCTTCCTCTCCACTTTACTTCACTGTCTCCTGCTCTTCCTCCTCCTCCCCTGATTCACTTTACTGTCACCTCCTCCTCTTCTTCTTCCTCCTCTGACTCTGCACTTCACTGTCTCCTGCTCTTCCTCCTCCTCCCCTGATTCACTTTACTGTCACCTCCTCCTCTTCTTCTTCCTCCTCTGACTCTGCACTTCACTGTCTCCTGCTCGTCCTCCTCCCCTGATTCACTTTACTGTCACCTCCTCCTCTTCTATTTCGCTTCTTACTCTGCACTTTATCATCTTCCTCCACTTCCTCCTCTTCACTATACAGTCTTCTTATTTTCTTAAATTTACTGTCCCCTCCTCTTGTGCTTCACTTTACTGTCACCTCCTATTCTTGACTCTACTGTCTTTTCTTGCTTTAGTGTCCTCCTTTTCCTCTAAACTTTAAACTCTCCTCCTCTCCTAAGCTGCTAAGATGCTAATATGGCACTGGTCAATATGGTAACACACATATAGACAAATTACTAGTATATGAAATAAGCTATTTTATTGTTCTTTAAATATGTTTATTTTAAGTTAACTATGAGCACAAAGTTTGTGTTAACTGATGTGAGCGTAATATTTCATGCTCAATTATGGAAAAAATCATTATCACAATTATTTAGGTCAATACTGAAATCACAATTATTCAAAAGATTATTTTTTTAGTTACATGATGCTTACATGATGCATTATTCAGCAATTCTCTCTTAAAAAAAACAACAACAAAAAAAACACACACAACTTTCAAATTGAAAATTAATATACCTTAGAGCAGTTTTGCGATGTATAAAACATAACATGAATAAAATATACTTTGAATAAGAAGTAAGCCATAGAAAAACAAAAAAATGTATCCAAAATAAACTATATATCCATCTGTTCTACGATCTATACTTAAAAAACTAAATAAATATACTTCATACTTTATACTTTTATATAAAAAATATCCCAAAATAAACTTTAGGGTGCACTTACACTGGGACTTTAGAAATGTGCTGTGCTTAAACACGATTGCTGTGGGTTCTATGTTCCACACTCAAACCTGCACAACCGAACAGGACCACGGCTGATGATGTCATCACACTGCGCTGTTTGTTTACATGTGGTGCAGCAGAGCTAACGCTTTAGCGGAGAAAATAAGTCCAGCAGCAGAAATATCAATTAAATAGTGAGACAGATATGAATCCTACTGCGATACACTCCTCTGTGAGTTTATGGAGATAATCAGTACCATAGCTCCCATTATGCACATTACACACAGTATGTAGGACACCAAGTGCTTGTGGGGGCACCACTCCCAAAACTATGGTCATCGCGCCCCAGTCCTCACTTTTGCCAGCACGATTATATGAGTTTGGAGATAGAGAATAAAATAGAAGAGAATAGAAAGCCTTTATTGCCATTATACAGCATAATGAAATTCAGAGCTGCTCCATCAAACTGCAAGAATTAATAATAAATAAAACTAATTAACAGTTCTCATTAAGTATGGTGACAGCTTTGGGGAAGAAGCTGTCCCTGAGTCTATTGGTCCTAGCTGGAACTGACCTGAAGCGCCTGCCAGAAGGCAACAGGTTCATCAGGTGGAATCCAGGGTGTGTATTGTCTTTAATTATTTTCCTCGCTCTGTGTGAGTATATATGAGTTTGGAGATTTTTGACACACAAAAATCGAAATCACGTTCAAAATTCAATTAATTGTGCAGCCTTATTTCATGTGTTTTGTGATTACAGCGATACAGGATTTAAGCAGTGTTTTTCTAAAAATAAACCTTATGTAACTTTCTTTGTGAACTTGAACTTAAATCAATGGCGAGCTAAGGTTTTACCTGACAGAGAACTTTAACTGTTTCTGGAAAGTAAAATAATAAAAATATTGTCACACTAACGACTGGCACGCTTGTCGTAAGTTTGGCAATGACTCGAATTGTGGAATGGCACTCGTCTTTATTGTCCCTCCATCTTCCTTGTCCTCCTCCTCTTAATTTTAATGCCGCTTCCTCCTCTTTTTCTGCTCTTTAACCTCTCACCTCCCTCCACCTCCTCATTTTAATGCCACCTCCTCCTCTTCCTCTTCATTTTAATGTAACCCCATGCTCCTCTTCCTTTCCACTTTCACCCCTCCTCTTCCTCGTCCTCCTCTTCACTTTACTGTCACCTCCTCTTCTCTTCACTGTCTCTCCATCAACATCCTCATCTCCACTGTAAACTCTCCTCTTCCGCCTCCTCTTCACTTTACTGTCACCTCCTCTTCACTTTAATGTCACCTTCTCTTCTCTTTCGTGTCACCTCCTCCTCATTCTCCTCTCCACTGTAACCTCTCCTCCTCTTCACCTCCCTTCCTCCTCCTCACACTCACACACAGAGGACAGAGCTGTCTCCAGATAGTCTCCAGATCATTACAGGACAGTGGGCTTCCTCGGCTCTGTCTGTGTCTCTGTCTGTGCCTGGATTCAGCTTTGACGCGAGCGCCAGGAGAGCTGCCCATTCTGGAGTTTGGTCAGAGGTTTAAAATAGCACAAAGGAGAAACTACGAGGGAGAAAATCAAAGACCAATTCAAACTGTAGATTTAGCACAGCATCATTTTGACTTGAGTATATTATTAAAGGTGCACTGTATAACTTTTCTGAGATCCTTTAAAAAGACATTTAGAACAAGTACATTTGTCCTTGCCTGTATTTTTTTTTCTCATTTTTGTTATTAAAACTATCCCTTTCACTCCCTAAGGATTTTTTTTTTTCAATACAACCTGTTACTTCACAACCTGCTGCTGTAGTTGTGTCATATGGCTGCAATAAAAACTATAGGAGCAGAAATACAAACAACAAACAAACAAACAAACAAAAAAACAGAAAATAACATTCACAGTCTTTCATATGAAACACACAGCAAACATGTAAAAAACTACTTTTTGGACATTAAAAAAAATATTAATTTAGGGACTAAGCTACAAAATGCAAAACATCAAGTCTGTAAGTGAACTCAAAATATCCTTATTGCCTCAAAACAAAAAAAGTGCAATGGCCCCATAAATTTCCTGGTGTCAGTCATGGAAACAGCTGGTGTCAGGTCCAGGACACAGAGCCACATCACTTCCTGCATCTCGATGGGTTTTATTACATTTGTATTTGTACATTTTGACTGAATTAAACCTTTCAAATAAAAATAGCAAGGGAAGTGTTATGAACACAAACAGTCAGAGGAGTCAACCATTTTGACTCACTACACTCTTTGGCAAAGTTTGGGTCAATCAAAATGGATGGAACTCATGCGTTTAGTGGAAAACAAAGTTCCTACTGGACAACAATCACAACGTGCACGTGCCTACTGGACAAAGTTCCTACTGGACACTCGTTTTCATTACATCATCACACAGCGTGCACGTGCCATAGGATAATGCTGGAAATATGCAGATGTCAGCAACTCAGGTGGACAATAACAATTTTTTTTTTCTTTTCCAAAATAACTACATAATACTGCTGAATAGTACACATACCTCAGATTAAGAAAATAAAATTGGAGAATCAAGTAAGTACAGAGCCATGCCAGTGGCAGTGAAAGAAAAGGTAAAGTAAAGTAAAATAAAGCAAACATAAAGACGCACAAGAAAAAAATATAGAATGGTGCCTGGAAAGCCGCAACTCTCAACTTTACAAGGAAAAAAAAAGTAAGTTTCTTTCATTTATGGTTGGAAAGTTATGTGCAGTTATATAAAACACATTCCCAGGTATCCTATACGATACGGTCGGTTTGGAAAGGTTAATGCTTCCCTAGAATGTTTCAAAGCATGCCGTTAAACCATAGACCATGACAAAGCTCACTGCACCAGTTATACAGAGAAAGGGGCGACAATTTTTCAATGTAAAGAGAACTGGGGCCAGAGTCGATGGAGCCGGAAACGCCCCCATGCTCACTTCCTATTTGCAACACGGCGGCTAGAGGGTTAGCTATATCCATTTATATTTACAGCCTATGCATTAAACATATCTACATAAACAGCTGTAATGAAAGAGCTGCTGTTTAATGCCATACTGTGGACTTTTTTGAGCTACGCAGTAACATCTCGGTGCACTTTTTGGTATGTTTTTATTTGTACAGGAACAGTGCAACAATCTATTAACTAAGACAAAAGTCCTAGGAGATACTGGCGCTTGTATCATCAGTGCTAATTTACACCTGTAGTCTCTGAGCAGGTTGGTGTGAATACTGGAAATTCAAATGAAATATATAGATAAATTGCCCACGAATAAATTAAAACCGAGATTACCTTGGGTCACGTCACTCAAATCCAAAAACAACATATAAGCGCATACAGTATATTCCTACCAGCTCCCCATAGCCTCCCTCCACCATGGAACAATTTGCATTTCTCTTTTCTGGAGGTAGGTATTTGAAAATGTATTTAACAAGTTTTTATATAGTATAAAACCTATGAATATTATGGGAAAATTCTCTAAACATTTTTATATCAGAGGCATTGCATTTTTCTTCTTACTTTACATTTTCCTTACGTAACACTAACACTTATGGATATAGATGTTGTTATATTTCTTATTAATGTGTCTGAAAAGCTTTATATGAGTAAATGTTTTGTAAATATAATGGGGAAATTACATACTTTTTATATCAGATGAATCATTTTATCAGAGAAGAGAGAGCAGGGAGGTACTGCGTTTTATTGATCTGTATTTTTTTCTTGAGTAATTGCAGATTGTGCTGTGAGTAATACATCTGTACTTAAAGTTATAATTTGCGCTTTTTAAGTCACAATATTGATCTAACTCATTGACTTAATAAAATAACAAATCCGCTGACTTTCGCGTTAAAAAAGGGAGCTGACGTCGGCGTAAACGTCACCACAACAAAGATCCATGCAGATGTCAGCACCTCAGATGGATAATAACACATGACGCTAATGATTTTTTTTTTTTTGTTTTTTTTGTGCCAAAATAACTGTGCGACGCTGCTGAATCCTACACATACCACTAGGCCTGTAACGATAACAAACTTTGCTGGACGATTAATTGACCAAGAATTTATTGTGATAAACGATAATATTGAGACCAATTTTAACTAATATAATGACCATGGAATAAAAATGCAAATACATCCTCTCAATGATCAATAAACCTTACTTTCTAAAGAACATTTAACACAGGAACTGCAAGACAACCAAAAACAACATGCCTAAATAAAACAGACTTAACATAGGACTAGTCTAAGATAGTCTGGCTGACAGCAAGGACTTGTTCACAAAAATGTACCTGAATAAACCACTGTTGAACCAAATACAACCAAAGCAATAAATAAAATGGATTATTAAGTCTCTGTAAGAACATTTTTAGTCATTGTCTTACATTGGTGTATAGTGGTCACTCTCTCTGTGGCTGCTGCTGTGAACCTCGTCATTTTGGTCATTTAAATGTTCGTATTAACCCGTGACACAGGATGTTATTCCACTACGAGGGAGCCACTGTCCTGTCTGGTGTCGTGTCAGTTCGGTTTTCGGGTTCGGGTTCTCCAAGGGGCTAGGCTAGTTCTGTCGCTCGGGTTTGGGTTTATATCGGCTGTTGGGGTTTCAGACATTTCTTCTCATCGTTTGCATTTCGCTCGCTGTATTTGACGCACGTGGCTGTTGAAACGTGTCCCACTCACCAGTGTTGATTCAGCATTGTGACTTGTTTTGGTGATGAACGGAGATGAACAGAACACTGCACAGACAGCGGCAGAAAGCGCGCAGACTACGTGCGCATCCGCTCTGTTGATAAACACACACGCACGTTGATTAAAGCGTCATTACGTTTGTTAAACAAGAAGAGTCAGAGAGCGACAGAAGCCTTCTAACATTCAGTCTCTTTGAGAGCGAGAAAGAGCGAGGAAAACAAACAAGCTGCAAATAGAATTTATCGTGGCTGGAAAAGTTATCGAGCCCGTTAAAAATTATCGTATGATTAATCGATTTATTGATTATCGTTACAGGCCTACATACCACAGATTAAGAAAATAAAATTGCAGAATCAAGTAAGTACATGGCCATGAGCATGTGAAAGAAAAGATAAAGGTAAAAAGTAAAGGTAAATAGATGCAAGAAAATACAGACAGATAAATGCAAAACCTCTGATATAAAAATGTTTATATAATTTTCCTATAATAATAATGAAAACAGGAGTTGATTGGCAATATGGTGTCTTCAAAATAAAAGACTAAAGACTCCTCAAACAAGCACGAATCACCCCAAATGCAACTTTAGGTGAGTAAATGTAACGTAATCTATAATTCTGTAATCTATTTATCAATTTTAGTACGTTTGTCTTGGAAAAATTGTGTGTTTTTATATATTTAATATTTATTGTGATTTCAGGGTGTCCCCAGGTTTGACTACCCCAAATTGAAGACTTTTTAAAGACCTTTTTAAGAACCACTTAAATGAAAATTAAGACCAACAACAAACAAACACGAGATCCAATTCTAATAATGACCAACCAACTACTATATCTAGAATCTAAGAGCCACTGTGGATTAAACCTGCACTTCCTCATGATCCATCCAACATTTTCCTTCACTCTACTCATTGTTTACTCATTGTCGTCATTGGTGCCAGAAACCAAAGTATTGTTTGCGCATACTCCAAATTAGACATTCATTCATGTTTTTTTTTTTTTTTTTCTCCATTTAACATTGCACTGCAGCCTGGCTGAGTTTACAAAAAAAAAAAAAAAAGGCTAATGAAATTTAAGACCTTTGTGAAAAAAATAAGAGTTGGACAACATAATTTAAGACTTTTTGAGGCCTTAATTTAGGAATATGAAAGACTTTTAAGAACCCGTGGCTACCCTGGATTTTAGCCAAGCGCGATGGCATGAATTGAACTAATTGTTTATGGAGCAAATCATTCTGCACTGGAGCACTGTAACACTTTATTTTGTAATTGTGTGTTTTTTTTTTAGATGTGTTTATTGCACATAATGTGAATAAATGAAATGTGAAATGTGGGACCTGCCTCTCAAATCTGCAAAACAAATTTACCTACGGGTGCGAATAAAGCGACGTAACCTAATGGTGAGAGGAGACAAATAAAACATGATTAAAAGTTGATTTTGCAGAATAGGAATTTTAAGATTTGTACGTGTGTTTTTTTTGTTTTGTTGTGAATGTGTTTGAAAAAGGCCCAGTTTGGCATGTGTCAGTGTGTGTCTGTGTGTGTGTGTGTGTGTGTGTGTGTGTGTGTGTGTGTGTGTGTGTGTGTGTGTGCGTGAGTGTGTGTGTGTGTGGGCCTGTGCTTACCCAACACTCCTCTGTTTTTATTGTGTCAAATGTGAACGGTGCTGTGGCATGGCCAGAGGGGCTCCCAGTAATGGGCAACCCACAGGGACGACAGAGGAGAGAGAGGAGGAGAGGAGGAGAGAGGGAGGAGGAGAGAGAATGGAAGAAAGATCGTAGGAGAGGAAGAGGAGAGAGGGAGGAGAGAGAATGGAAGAGAGATCGTAAGAGAGGAAGAGGAGAGAGAATGGAAGAAAGATCGTAGGAGAGGAGGAAAGAGAGATAATGAGGAGGAGGTGAGAGGGAGGAGAGAGAGAAAAGAGAGGGAGGAGAGAGAGAAAAGAGAGTGAGAATGGAAAAGGAGAGAGAATGGAAGAAAGAGAGTAAGAGAGGATGAGGAGAGAGGGAGGTGAGAGAATGGACGAAAGAGAGTAAGAGAGGGAGAGGAGAGAGGGAGGAGGAGAGAGAATGAAAGAGAGTAAGAGGAGAAAGAGGTGAAAGAATGGAAGAAACATCGTAAGAGAGGGAAAGAAGGGAGAGGAGAGGGAGAGGAGGAGAGAGAGATAATGAGGAGGATGTGAGAGGGAAAAGAGTGGGAGGAGAGTGAGAATGGAAGAAAGAGAGGAAGAGAGAGAGAGAGAGAGAATGGACAAAAGAGAGTAAGAGAGGGAGAGGAGGAGAGAGGGAGGAGAGAGAATTGAAGAAAGAGAGGAAGAGGAGAGAGAATGGAAGAAAGATCATAAGAGAGGGAGGAGGAGAGAGAATGGAAGAAAGAGAGTAAGAGAAGGTGTGAGGCAGAAGAGGGAGAGGAGAGAGGGAAAAGTGAGGGAGGAGAGAGAGAATGGAAGAAACATAGTAAGAGAGGGAGAGAAGGAAGAGAGAGGGGAGAGGAGGAAAGAAAGAGGGAGAAGAGAGAAAATGGAAGAAAGAGAATGACAGAGGAAGAGAAGGGAGAGGAGGAAAGAGAGATAATGAGGAGGAGGTGAGAGGGAGGGAGGAGAGAGAGAAAAGAGAGGGAGGAGAGAGAAAATGGAAGAAAGAGAGTAAGAGAGGAAGAGGAGAGAGAACGGAAGAAAGAGAGTAAGAGAGGGAGAGGGAGGAGGAGAGGAGGAAAGAGGGAGGAGAGAGAATGGAAGAAAGATCGTAAGAGAGGGAGAGAGGAGAGGGAGAGGAGGAGAAATAAGAAGGAGGCGAGAGGAGAAAGAGAGGGAAGAAATAGAGAATGGAAGACAGGGAATGGCAGAGGGAGAGGTGAGAGGAGGAGGGAGATAAGAAGGAAGAGGTGAGAGGGAGGAGAAGAGAGAGGGAAGGAGAAAACAGGAGAGAGGGAGGAGAGGGAGCGAATGGAAGAAAAAGAATGACAGAGGAAGAGAACTGGACTGGAGAGGGGGAGGAGGAGGTGAGAGGGAGGGAGAAGAGGGAGACAAGAGAGGGAAAAGAGAGGGAGGAGGGAGAATGGAAGAGAGTAAGAGAGGTGGAGGAGAGAGAGAAAGGAAGAAAGAGAAGAAGAGAGGAAGAGAAGTGAGAGGCGAGGGAGAGGAGGAGGGATAAGTATGAAGAAGTGAGAGGGAGAAGAGCAGACAGGGAGACAGAGAAGAGGGAGGGAGAAAGGAAGAGAAAGAAGAGGGGAGAGAGAGGCGAAAGAGATGAGAGGAAGAGAAAGGGAGGAGGAGAGAGAAGGAGAGCAGAGGAGAGGATGTAGGGAGGAGAGAGAGAATGGAAGAAAGAGAATGGGAGAGGAGAGGAAGAAGGGGAGGGAGATAAGAAGGAGGAGGTGGGAGGGAGGGAGAAAAACAAGAGAGAGGGAGAAGAGCAGAGAGGGAGGAGAGAGGGATAAGAGGGAAGGAGAGAGAAAGAGAAGAGGAGAGAGGGAGGGAGGGAGAGAGGAAGAAAAAGAGGAGGGAGTGAGGAGAACAGCGAGGGAGAGAGGAGAGAGAGGAGGTAAAAGGTTGAGTGGCTTGAGTTACATGTCGAATCTGTGAAGAGGCGACTCCACAATATGCACATGAGTATTTCTGAATACTAAAACACAATGCTGGATCAATCGGTATCCATGACAACAAGCAGGTGACGGACCATCCAGCAGAAAAAACTACGCAGTCTGTTTCTAATTTGCCTGGCCAGCACTGCGCATTGGCTCAGCGCATCATCCATTATCCAGTTCATCAAGAGCCCGGCTGTCTGGACGACTCCCCCCAAACCAGAGCGCCGTGCCCGGGCTTTGACACACGAGCAGCCTGGTGGGGGTTAACCTCGCGGGAGTTAAGTCTGTTGGGGATTAGCGCAGGGAGTCCGCCTGGACAGCAGACTCAACAGCCCGCAGCCAGTGTCCTCCCACCAGCACTGGCACAACGTCAGAAGAGCTGGAACCAAAACAAAGAGAGAATGATCTAATCCAGTCTTTTCATGGTGTCCCCAGCCTCTACGGGGGCCCGTTTGGGACACTCTCCACATAAGAATAATAAGAAATACATGTTTTTATGTAATGCTGGCTTACTGGAGATGGTTGGATTAAAAAAGGATTTCTTGTTGAGTTGTTTTGACCGCCTATATTCAGGTTAGGAATGAGTAAAGTCATTTCAGAACAGCTTGATTTAAATATACTCCACTCCCGGGTTATACCTACCATCTTTTTCAGACTACAAGTCACACTTTTTTTCAGTTTGGGTGGTCCTGCAACTTATACTCAGTGTGAACATTTTAATATATAAGTCACACTGACAGCCGTGAGAGGGCGCTCTAGGCTTGTGTGCCTGTATCTGCTACTCCTATTCCTCCTGTACCAATGTCACTCAGCGGCGGACCGTGCGTTTCACACCTAGGCCTTCAGTAGTAGCACGGAGAAGAAGTGAGAAGTGGGTGTACGCGAGGATTTACGTGGTTCGGAGGGACTTAATCAAGGCGGGGGCCACTTGTTGTCAAGGCGGCCGCTTTATCTATAAAGTGCTGCAGGAAACACTGATGTCTCCAGTACTGTCTGATAGTGACCTGTGACATGAGGGACCAGGACTAAACCAGAACTGCCATATTTTCTGGGCTATTAGGCGCTCTGGATTATAAGACGCACTGTCATTAAATGGTCTATTTTTGAACTTTTTTCACAATATAAACCGTACCGGACTTTAAACGAAAAACAACAGTTTGATGGGTCAGTGGGACTTTGTTTGGCGCGTTCACGGTGACTCTGGGCTTCGTTCAGTTGTGGAGTGTAGGGAGGGTGCTGTCTGGGACCGCTGGATTGTTGGCGTGTTCGCAGTGTCTCAGAGTGGCACATTGGACTCGCTTCTTTGGTTTGTCCCTCCGTTCCACTCCTCATCGGCGTGGAGTGATGAGTGTGGCTGTGGGTGTGTTTCGCTGTGCGGTCGCTGTCTGCTCTGTGTGTGTTTGCGTGCTCTGCGGGTGGTGCGGCTTTGTAGTTTACTGAAGTCGTGCTGGGACACCCGAGTGGATTCGTGTATGGGGCGCTCTGGATTGCGGGGCGCGCGGCCGTTTTTTGATGCGGTTAGAGGCTTAAGAGCGCGCCTAATAGCCCGAAAAATACGGTAAACCAGGATGTCGGGACGGGCCTGGAGGTGCGCCCGTGTAGACGCGAGAGACCTAAGGCACAAAGAGCTCCGGGTCCCGCGGGGCTCAGGGCAGCCGTCGCCCGATCGTGCTTTGCAGACACCCTGCTCTACAGACTCTGGGTTCTCTCTCTTGCTCTCTCGCTCTCTGTTGTTTTTACTATAACTTGCCTTTGAAGATGAAATGTCAGTCCCTGGTCTCTGATTTTCAATTTCCCCCAAAAGTGCGACTTATACTCTATAGTCCATAAATATGGTACACATTTTTTGTGATTAGCTGGGTTACATTGTTGTTTCCTCCTCAAAAACATACCTTGACTTGTGTTCTGTTTCATTCACACATGTTTGAGTCACTGAGTCATTATTAGTCTGTCTTCATCTCCAAAGCTCAAAATGCTCTGTTCCACCTTGTGATGTCATGAAGCAGTTTTCATGTCAACAGCCACTTCTCACCTTTCCACTAGATTGGCAATTCCACGGCTGAAATTATCCAAATGATTCTAGTGAAGGTCCATGGAGCTGTGTTAAACATGTGTGAAAGACGTTTTTGATGAGGAAACAACATTATAACATAGATCTGAAAATAGCGTAATACGGGCCCTTTAAACCAGAATGTCAGTTGAAAGTAGAAAGGGGAGAGATTTAGGTTTGAAATTTATATCCACAACCTTTTCAGTGATACAATATGACACGCCATGGTGACCTTTCAGCTGTCCTTCACACTGTCTTTCCTGCGAGCCTTGCAGGTGTTCAGATCGGTCGGTAAAGTTGCCAAGATTGCATTAAGGAGGTGGCTGTTACTCAAAAATACTGCGCAAAGTGAAATTAGACATGTCCAAGTAATGATAACTTACAAATGACTGCAGGAGCTGATGTAACCTGTCTTACAAACATAAAAATAAAACATAACTAGTCGATTTGAACTGTTTCTGGAGGTTCAGACTTACTCCTCACTTTCCTTGTGCGTTCTGAGCATCTTAATTATTCACCATGATGAGTTTATATGTGCGTTTCACAACTTTCAAAGGCCAAAGCGGAGTTTTGTTCTGCTAACAATAACTAGCATGCTAATTTGCCTTACTTCCTGGTTCGTGGACAATAAAACGCTTTATATTTAGAAGCAAAAACCCACAATAGTCTCATTATGATGCCACACCTGCTTTTACACGGTATCTGTATTGAGGCAAAAAATATCACACGAGGTGCACTGTGTAACTTTCTGGGTGGATGGTTCGTAACCATGGAGATATTGTTGCTTATGATATTAAATTCATCTATTTCCATGGAAGCAAAAATCATGCCAATTTACAGGTCCAGTTTGTGGAGAGGTGGGCCCACTTACAGTAAATGCATATTTTTTCAAGGTCGTGTTTTATTGTAAAAAAAAACACCTATATTTAAATAATAACAAAGTTTAATGCCATACTACAGTACATTCCAGGGAAAGCAATCGCCCTAGTATATCTCCATGGACACAACCAGGTGCTGGACTTGTACCAGAGAAGTTACGTATTGCATAGTGCACTTTCAAATAACAAAAAATCTTAAAATAACTTAATTATCCAAAGATAAACTAGGCCAACAAGTAATATTCAGGTTCTTTTGTGTGTGGACAGAAGTACTCAAACAATGTGTGTGGAAATGAAGTAATAAAACATAACAATAAAGAAAATCCTAATTAAATGGACTCCAGTAAATGTAACACAGCAAAAATAAAAGAATCTGCGGCCTCATAATCATCATGTCTCGGTCAGAGCCCCCATAGCGGTGCGTTTTGTTGTAAATACTCTTCAACAGCTCCTACCTGCGTATGGGACCGGGGCGTCTTTGTCCAGAGCGACCAGTGGAGGGTCCAGCAGCACCACCTCCGTGTTCTCCGTGATCACCCCATGGTACGAAGTCTCAATCCACGGCTTGTGCTTGTTCACTGTGGACACAAGACAGAGAAAAAGGTCAGATTTTATTTTATTATTGTGTGTTATTGTGTGTTTTTTAAACCAGATGCTCTGATTTAGTAGCCTGATTCATCAGCCGGATTCACTTCATGGAAACCGTCTGACCTCACAGCATTAGGACTTGTTCACTTGATGGTAGGCGAGTACTTTTTTTATTTAACCAATCTCTGCTATTTGGTTGTGACGTATGTAATACACTGGAACACTCAGTGGTGTCCAGGTAAGTGATGGCTTCACAGCTCTTCACTGATTGGCCGGTGTGTGGTCTACAACTTCTGGGGTTCTTGCAAACCTTCAAGTGTATTCCGAGTCCTGACCTAGTCGCTGGAGAGAAATTAAACTGAGTGGAGGCACTAGGTGGCGCCAGTCTGGCTGCTGATTTAGCATCCTATCTTCGACAGGAGCTGTTGGAACTGGTAAAACAATAATGAAACAATGCATAGCACACTCAGATGGCCATTGTCCAAAAGCTTTTTTATTTTTAAAAATAGCGTTTCGGGGAAAAAAAAAGCCTTCATCAGATATTTTTCTTGCTTTGGACCACAGCACGGAACTGCTGAAAAACTGGAACTGGTAAAACAACAATACTACAAAGCACTACTACTCCCACTAGCACTACTATGACTATCAAGTATGGACAATAAAAATGAGTGGGGTAAATGACTGTATTGATTGTATTGATTTTATTTTATTTTTTTTAGAATAATGGCTTCATTGTTTAAAAAAAAGTGAAATGTTGTGTTCTTAATGAGTGAAAGAAGTTAACCTTTTATACAAGAAACATAGTGGCAGCATAATAGGCTCTATTCATGCTTACATCACAAACCAGGAAGACGTTTGGAAACCAGCGGTGTAGTTCCCGACACTGGGCTCGCCAACCGACCGTGATACATCTTTTCTAATCGCATTTACCCAGTGCACTCGGAGTTGAGCGTCAGTGGGGAAATGATGAAAACTGAGGTATGGCTGTAACTGTTGATTAGCTGAACATAACGGAACACTACAATGACATGGAGATGAAGAAAACTGGGCCATTTTCTAATTTTTCCTAGAACAAAGCCCGCTGGAAGTTGTAATCACATCTTTCCAAACGTCTTCCTGGTTTGTGATATAAGCGTGAAAAAGTGGGAAACTGCAACAAAATTTTAAAAAAAGTATTCAGAAGCAGTAAAAATAAATGGTGTACGTTAAAGTTACTATATAGACAATTACATGGGGTTAATGCTAGCTGAAAAGTAACCACTACTGGAACATCTCAAATAATTTTTATAAATTGCCACAAACTTTAACGAAGTGCTCCAAATATACTGGTTAACATTCATTTTTAACATAAAAATGTACTCATATTGCCACTCAAACGGATGGAAATGAGGAGACAGGTTCAGATAGAACGAACAACAAAACACATCATGGACTGATTGACATTTATCAAGCTAGTTGTTTTCCTTCTGACTAAATATATGATCAAAATCAGGACTAGCACCCTGTAGCAGGCTGGATGAACACAATATAAAACAGTTTCGACACAGAGTCTATTAGTCCAAGAGAAAGGACCTTTCAGAACACACTATTTTTGTCACAGGTCTATTCAAATGCCATGTGGTCTCTATGGTACTGAGAACACAGCTGCATTCCTCCATAGCTCCTGCATGTATATTTCCCCTATACACATTTCACTAATACGTGTGTTGTTTTCTTTTAGGCCTCTTTTTGTTCCTTTTCTTATTTCAAACAATGCCGCAGGTCTCGGAGCTCGGTGCCATGGTTGATCAATGGGCACCGCTGCAGCAGAGCACTGTACCAGGCCAGAGTCAAAGCAGTTCACGCGCCCTGGGTCTGAGGAACGGCCATAATAGAGTCTCGGCCACATGGGGCCCTGCAGCTTTTTCACTTCACTTACTTATTTACTTTAGTTCTACATCCAATAGCACGAGACAAAGAAATGCTCAGAATGGGACTGGGTAAGAATTGTAATGACGTGTTGTTGCCTTGGCACCCACAGAGTAACTACTACCACTACTAACTACTGCTAGTACTACTACTACTGCTGCAACTGCTACTTTGTTGTTGTCTTATGCATAACAACAACTATTTCTACAGTGACCACCCTAATGTAACTACTAACTACTAAAACTGGTACTTAATACTACAACCGTGACTACTTCTACTATTAGTGCTACTGCTACTACTACTGCTGCTACTATTACTACTACCACTGCTGCGACTGCTACTTTGTTGCTGTCTTATACATAACTACAACTATCTACAATGACCACCCTAATGCTACTGTTACTACTAACTACTACTACTACTACTACTACTACCACTACTGCTACTTTGTTGTTGCTTTATAAATACCTACAACTCTTTCTACAGTGAGACCCTAATGCTACTGTTACTACTAACTACTAAAAGTGGTACTTAATACTAAACTGTGACTACTTCTACTGCTAGTGCTACTGCTACTACTACTACTGCTGCAACTGCTGCTTTGTTGTTGCCAACTACAACTATTTCTACAACGATGACCCAAAAGTAATTACTAATACTATTGTTACCACTACTAAAACTGGTACTTAATACTACAACTGTGACTACTTCTACTACTAGTGTTATTGCTACTACTACTACTACCGCAACTGCAACTGCTACTTTGTTGTTGCCTTATACATAACTACAACTATTTCTACAATAACCACCCTAAAGAAAATATGAATATTACTGTTACTAATAATACTACTAGTGCTACTGCTACTACTACTACTACTGCTACTCCTCGTATTGCTGCGAGTTCTACTTTGTTATTGCCTTATACATAACTACACTGTTTCCTACAATGACCACCCTAAAGTAATAATACTGTTATCACTTACTGCTAAAACTGGTACTTAAAACTACAACTATCTACACCTACTACTACTCCCACTACTACTACTTCTACTCCTGCTATGCCTAATGCTACTGTAACAAACATACATAGATGGTACATCTTATTGGTAGTTTTCAGATTCTAGAGTGTGATGTGATCCCAGATGGGGGTCAAGGATTACAAAGTACTTCATCATGAAAGATCCATAATGTAAATTCACAAATGTTGAACCTGATCATTTATTTTAGTGACTAGATACTAGAACAACTCACTGTATTACAGTGACAATCTGCATTTTAGCAATATTCATTTAAGCTGCCTCAATCTGTATAAAATATTATTGGCCTATAGAGTGTTGTGATGTCATCTGAAACCCAGTAATCCACCTTATTCCTACTCTAAATGCTCCTAAAATGTGCTTTTTGTGGCGGCACTGCCACTTAAACAGAAATCCCATTCATGCCGATGGAGAATTTGGGAAACGTTTTGCATCTTAAATATGACATAAAGTCGGTTCATTTGTGTAAAATGTTCAATGTTCAAGTGCACCAACAAATAAACACTGCACAGATTCTCAGGGGGGGCTTTAAAGTGGCTTTATAGTCTGAACTTTTTTGCTGTAAAGATCGGCAGCCCCACACAAAATAATACAACCTGAATGATGATGGTGACGCCCACGGCAACTTTCAGAATAATGTGGACAGAGATCAGATTTTTTTTTAAAAGAAAGAAACTCACTGAAAGCACTGAAAGACATTGCAGACAACAATCGCAGAATGAATTACAGGAGCACTTAAGTTTAATTTTGCTGTAAATAATAATGACCAATGAGCTTGTTCCTTCAAAGCATTGCTGTAATAACGATTATGCCTCTACATTAGCATTAGTATTAGCACTGAGAAACAAACATCTCTCTTTCTAAACACACAAGTGCCCTCCACTGATGTATGCATTTTATCAGAGGTGGGGCCAAGTTGTTGTTTTGCAAGTCTCAAGTAAGTCTCAAGTCTTTAATCTCAAGTCTGAGGCTATGTTTATATGATGACGGTATGAACAGAAGACCAAAAGTGGCGTTGCATCTTCACTTTTTATTCCGAGTTTAGACGTGTGTTTTTGGGAAGAAATCTGCGTGCATACGGTGACACAAATGTGTGTGAAATTTAATTGGGTATGCATGCTGGGTTTCTGTGTACTGTATGTACGTGACTTAAAGGAGTATGTGACGTGAACAGATCTGACCAGAGTTTTGCGTCTTGGGCAGTGTAGATGGAAATGTTACAGTGGAGCATATTCATCTTTTCCACTCTGGAGGGTGGTTCCTTATATTTGGTTTCTTTAAACCAAATATAAGTTAGATTTTTGCATTTTAAATGAATCATAAAGTAAATTGTACTTAAAAAGTCATGGTATATTTATATATGAGTATATATGTATATATGTATATAAGAGCTGTAAAAATGCACATTTTTCCTTTTTAACTGTCTTGCCAAGACCTTAGTATGAATTATTATGGTCAGAATAGAAATAATTAAGATTTAAAAGTGCTTAATAACAGCTATTTTGTCATTAAGTCTGCACTGAAATAGAACAATCATGTTCTCTGTAGTTCCCGCTGTTTTACTGTATTGTACTTTATATTACTGTACTGTACTGTACATTATTGTATTATTGTAGTCCATTTGAGGATACCACATCACAGTACTTCAGTTACTGTTGCCATAGCAACAAATACAAAAATGTCAGGGACATGTTCCAGTTTGTTCCTGTAAAATTAAGCACCACATTTATCAACTGAAGAGAGAAAAGTATTTTCTAAAAACATATTTTTTTTGGGAGAAGCATCAAGTCTTCTCAAGTCACAGGCCTTCAAGTCCAAGTCAAATCAGTGACTTTCAAGTTCAAACTGAGTCCCAAGTCTTAGTCCATTTTATCAGGTCAAGTCTCAAGTTCTAAAAATAGTGACTCAACTTTGACTCGAGTCCACGTCAAGAGTTACAAGTCCCCACCTCTGTATTTTATTTGTGTACTTTTTAACATGTGGTCAGTTAAATCACCAACAGCTCCACATTCACTGCCTTATCTTTAAATAGTTATTCATTTCAGCATTACTCGGCAAAAACTCACAGAGAGAAAATTGGACAGGAAGTAGTGATGCTAACAGTCAGGCTGTCACTATTCTGCACAGAGCTGATTAACCCTTTTCACCTGCAGCAATGCCTCAAATCTTGTTCACTGAAATTGTACAAGAACAGAGATTCAAAACGCCCTGGGTATGAATTGCGAAATTAAGTGAAATAATTGTGCTCCATTTAAGACCAAGAAACAAAAGACGCTGGAACGCTCTGAGTGCTAATCAGAAAAGAACTGTTACGCACCACTTCAATAATTTACCAAATGCTAACGGCGCTCGAGCTAGAAGTGCATTTTCAAAGCAAGCCAGGCAGACTGACTGAGCGAACTCTACAGACGCCCCCTTCTCATCGTGATTACTGACGATTTGTGCACAACTGTATTCCCCTTTCTCTTCTCTCTCAGATTGAATATGGATGTGATTATTTGTTTTCATTGCAGCGCGTCGCCCCTGAGCCTTGAAATTGGATTCAACAGCACTAGATCACTGTAAAAAATGAACTGGTGCCAATCGAGGTCTACGCATCTATTTTTCAGACGCTAAATTTGTCAGCGGTGAGTATGGTATTGTTGCCTGGGATACGGGAATATACACTCCTCCGATGTTTTACGGAAATGTGAGTCACGTTATTGAGTTCAGATGTGATTGACAGGTGTATTAACCAATCAGAGACACGCATAGTTAATCTGTGTCAAAACAAATATGGCTGCTGGCGTGGAAAAAAATCAAGGAGAAATCACAGAGGACTAAAAAACGTGGCAGATTTTTGCAGAATCAAAGAGCAAAACACTAAACTCTGTTCATATGAAGTGAGAGAAGTTCAAATGTTCATATTACAGAAAAGTAATAATAATAATCATTTAAAAATCCACTTTTCACCATTAAATACTTTTAAAAGTCCAATCAGCACTTCTGCTACTACTGCTCGTACTGCTACTACTATTGTATACTGCTATGACTACTACTACGACTTCTACTACTGCTACTGCTTCAGCTACTGCTACTTTTACCACTATAACTGCTCCTGCTACTGTCACTACTACTACTACAATTATGACTACTACGACTACTACTGTTACCGCTATTGCTACTACTACTACAACTACTACAGCTACTACTACTATGATTACTACTACTACTGCTACTGCTAATATTACTGCTACTACTACTACTACTTACTACTGATACTGCTACTACTACTACTATTACTATTACTACTACTACTACTACTACTATTACTACTACTGCTACTACTACTATTACTACTACTATTATTACTACAACTATGACTGCTACTGCTACTGCAACTACTACTGCTACTGCTATTACTACAACTATTACTGCTACTACTATTACTGCTACTTCTACTACTACTACTACTACTATTGCTACGACTACGACTATTACTACTACTACTACTGCTGCTGCGGCTGCTACTGCTAGCTGTTGCTACTACTACTACTACTACTACTACTACTACTACTACTACCACTACTACTAGCCTACTACCACATACCACTACCTGCTACTTCCCCTATTAGTACTACTACCAGTTTTACAAGTTCAAATACCAAATATTAAATATTATGATAACAAACATTTTTATTAGACAAACTTTATTGATCCACAAGGGAAACGACTGAGACGCAGTAGTTCACACATCCCAGTATATTATAATATCAAAGAGTAAAAAATATGAATGGTAGTATTTGTGGACTACAGTACTGCTATATGACCCGGCAGCCACATACACAGTGTACAGTAATGCATATAAATGAGAGCAGAGCCAGAAAGCAGTGCTCACGGCCTTGATGCAGTGAGAGATCATTTACAGAGCACAGATATGGGAACACATTAGTCTATTAGGACGCCATAAATATGCATGAGCGCCACAGCAGTCAGCAACAATATCAGAGCCGAATTTCAAACTTTAAATTACAAACTTTGTCATTTTCAAACAATGTGCTGACGCTGCTTGTGCGAAGTTCCCCAGAGATTTGTATTTTGCTGTGTAAAAATGAAAGTGGTAGCAACTGGAGAAAGACGCGTGTGCTAAAACGAAGAATTATAGCAGTCCAATGAGGTTAATTTGGTCTTCCAGTAATTTATGTTATTAGGTTCTTTTTTCAGGTCAAGAGTTTGTTTTCATACCTGACAGTTTCGACTGCTCCCTGCGCTCTTCCTCAGAGTGGTCGCGTGATGTTGCTGCGACGTGTCCGGTCAGCTGATTTATACATATTTTGGCGCAGATGGCACTATCATCCTGCCTCCACCGATAGGAAGACAGCGACAAATTCGGAATAAATCAGCTGACCGGACACGTCACAGCAACATCACATGACCACTCTGAGAAAGACCGCAGGGAGCAGTCGAAACTGTCAGGTATGAAAACAAACTCTTGGTCTGAAAAAAGAACCTAATAACATGAAGAATTATAACCAAGATTTCATAACCAAAAAATACATAAATATATGAGTCACATCCATGCCAAATGCCCAGTGTTTATGCTTCTGTGGAGTATTACTGCAAACACATAACATATTTAGATCACCATGTTACCTTTTATTGTTTGAAAATGCTAAATTTACTTTATATGCGTTATAGGTTTCACTTTCATTTTTGATACTCTGAGACCAAAGTATCACATTACAATCAGCGTGCTTTACTCTAATATAACTACTGTACATTGTGTCAGGTTTGTGGAGTTGTAGTGTATTGTTTTGTATCATGCTTTTTAGGGGTGTGCAAAAATAAATATCGGAATATCGATATATCGTATCGTTTAATGTGATGATACAGTATCGATATCGTGGGCTACTGTATCGATATATCACCAAGAGTATTTTTTAGGTGTGTTTTACTAAATTATTTTGTTACAGAGCTACAGTTTTGTTGCTTGTGGAGTGAAAAAGCTCATTTATTCAACACATGTGATATTTTTACTGTTTTGGTGATTAAAATGTTTGTTTCATATGAACTTTACACAAGAAGTGGTTTAACAAAGACTTTTAGTGTCACAGCCATGATTTAGCCTTTATTTTTTATTGAACCGTATCGAATCGATTTGAAATATATCATATCGAATCGAAAGTGCACTGTATTGAGATATGTATCGTATCGTGGCCTGTGTATCGAGGTATGTATCGTATCTGCAACTTCTTAATGATACCCAGCCCTAATGCTTTTGTGTATTTATGGAAAATTGTCATGTAAGAGCATGGATGATGTAGGTTTGTGGACAGAGCATTAGGCAAATCTTGCATCCAACCATGAAGAGGGTTTGAATAGGGCCCAGGAGAGATCACTAAATTATGCAAACATGCTTGGAAGACATAAAACCACTTCAGGGGTGTTTTTGACAAGGAAACTGCCCTGTTTACATGAGAGCTTTAATTTAGTTTGGAATAAAAATTAATTCCACTTTAAAAAGACAATGTAAACACTTAATTAAACTTATTCGAAATTAAACTTAAATCCGAATTAAGTAGGTGTTTTATTCCGATTTTAAACAACCAAGATGACAGAAAAGTCGGTAGCAGCTGAAATGTGTGTTTTCTTTCGGTAGACATAAATACGTTCGTGCTCCTGTCCAATCAGAACCCTCCCCGACCCAAAGACGTTGAGCAGAATTAAATAAAACCGATTTAAAGATGTGTTTTCCATGTAATCCTTAATTCGGAAGAATTATTTCAATGTAAACTCAAAGGAGAATAATTTACGTGGCCAATGTTATAACATGGTAGAAAGTTTAAACAATCTATTTTGTATAGTACCTCTACTTTAAAGGTGCCTTGCCTTACTTTTTGGTGGTGGTCTTAAACATAATTCTCTGTGGATATATTGCTTTGCCAAGTATGTCCCAGAATACGGCGTTAAACAAATCTCTATGGAGACAAGCAGGTAGCGGAACCAGGCCAAGTTACAGGTCAAATTTGTTGTAAGGTTATCGTAACTGTACACAAATGTTATTTTAAGAAGCTAGATCAATATGTTTCATGTCATACTGAGGGACATTCTAAACACAGCAATAACACCTTCACGGAGACAAGCAGGTGGTGTACCATCCACTAGAAATGTTCCATAGTGCATCTTTAATTAGTGCATGTTAACTTAAGTGTAATACCTTCCCAATTTTGATTGAGAAGTAACAATATTTGTAGAATTTCCAGCCCTTTTCTTCTCATAGAGACAGGATACTGGTCTCCCCTGAGTTAAAATGAACAAGATTGACAGGCGGATCAACCAATGAGGGAAAAGCGTGGTCCGTACCCAGTCAAAACAAAGAAACACTGCAGTCAGCACAGAGCCAAAACATGAGGCGGACCACATTTCTATCAAAATACACCTCACAACATGAAACCCTTGTCCAGATGAAGCTTGTAGCCCCTCAGACACAGTTGTAGAAGTAGTAATAGTACAAAATTTAAGCCTCCATCAAGGGACATATGCTTTTAATCCTAGAAAACATGTACCACAGAAGCTGCCGTGGTTGTGCAGAGTGCGTGAAGCTAACAAGGAGTCTGGAGAGTTTCCGAGGCTGGACTTAGCTCAGTATTCAGAGTAAAGCCCCTTTGACCTGTGGAACCTTGAAGCCGCAGTACTGTTCACTGTATCTGTGTATTCAGTCTCTTATACAAAGCATCTGATCACTAGTGTATTGTGGAAGACAGCATTGATCTTGTGAAAGCAGTAACTCGGCACTCAAGATCATACAGGGCGCAAAAACATAATAAGGCTTTGTAATACTGTTTAAAATATGCATAAAACATTTCTAAAAGTTGGAATACTATTTGAAAGTTCAACGAAGTCATATAAAGACAAGAAAAGGTGAGATAACCCATAGTTGTGCCAATGAGAAAGCAGTATAAAGCAGTATAATTGGATAATTGGAAAACAGATCATTAAAAACAGAGCAAGCAGACATCTTTTAAGTGTTTCAAGTGAAGTCAGATTCAAGTCAAACTCAATACCGACCTCATAATGATTTTAGATGTAAACAAAGGCAGGGCAGTTTCACTCTAAGGCTACGTTTATATGATGACAGTCTGAACAGAAGACGTAAAAGTGGCACCGCGTCTTCACGTTTTAGGGAGGGAATCGTGCGTGCATTCGGTGAAGCAAAAGTGTGTGGAATTGGATTGGAATTTGCGACGTGAGCAGATCTGACCAGAGTTTTGCGTCTTGGGCAGTGTAGACGGAAACACTACAGCGGAGCATATTCAACTTTTCCACTCTGGAGGGTGGTTTCAGATTTTTTGGCGTTTTTAAGCCTCAAAAACGCCGTCATCGTCTAAACGAAAGGCACTTCCGATAAAATATTTTGTAATTTTTACCCGCAAGTGTTCTCGTGTAAACAGGCCCTAAAAGTTCTCCCTTTGGGGATGCACTTAGTTAACGCAGAGTAGGATAAACCACAGTGCCGCAACTCACTACCATCAAAGTGAAAATGGTTTCTGGATGGGAGCCGAAAAGTCTTGATTGTAAAAACCGTCTTCAGAGGACCGCAGTTGAAGCCCTCTCTACATTAAAGAGCCCATATTACGCTATTTTCTGATCTATAATAATGTTGTTTCCTCATCACAGTCATAACTGCAGTTGTGTTTCGTTTCATTCACACATGTTTAACACACAAACAGAAAACAGTCTGTTCTACTTTGTGATGTCATGTGGTACTACCAGAAGTGCTCCACTGTGTTTATTATTATTTTTTAAATATATACATAAAAAAATACAACAATCAACATTTAACAAATTACTGTAATTAACATAAAACAAAACATAAAGCAACACTCACAACAAATACAAAACAACAACAAAAAAGCCCTCATTTCCCCCCTACCACAGACACTACACAAATTTGGCTAAATTAAACAAAAGTAATGCGGTAGTGCATCATAAACACACCATTTGGCCCACTTACATTCACACATTATGGCCAATTCATAATTGAAATTCACTGTGTTTTTAAACTCTGTACAGCTTCACTAGAATCATTTCATGACTTCAGCCCTGGAATTGCTAATGTGTACCAAACAAAAGGTAAAAGATATCCGCTAACTCCCACTACATGACGTCACAAAGTGGAACAGAGCTTTGGAGATATAAACAGAGTAATAATAATAACGGGTTGCTCAAACATGTGTGAATGAAACAAAGCACAACTCCAGTTCCATTTTTGAGGAGGTAGGTTTGTGTAATATAAGCTTTAAATCTGACATTTAAAAGAGCTTTTTAGCGTAACCCATCAATGTTTATCTAGCACAAACACAGTAAGAAACGTTAGAATGAAAAGCTAAAATGACTGAGGTTGTAGCATCCAAAATGGCAATACTTTTGTTTTCTTTCAAAGTCTTTTTCTGAGGGAAATGGAAAACAGTAAACTCTTGGCAAACAAAGCTGCTCCATCTGAGAAACACTCCGCACCGTCCAAGAGACTGTTACTGCTGACACTTCTAACAACATTTCCAAAGGTCTCTAGTCCTACCAAAGACTCAGGACTGCTTTGCTAACTGCTTTAGTCACAAGGGGCCCATACAAACCATTAAAGACCTGGTGTCCAATTCTTTCCACGTAATTGAGCAAAACATGTCTTATGAGATATATTGTATGTTGCAGAGATATTGTATATGTGCAGCTCTGGAAGTCATAATAAAAAAGTACTGTCTGCATCTGCTTACAACGTGTTTGTATTAACAGGAAGTGTGCAGTTAGCATGCTAGTTTTTGTTAGCTTTACCGTCATTACCACTTGTAATTGCTACTGCTACTTCTTCTGCTACTGGTCCTACTTCTACTACTACTACTGCTGCTACTACTACTACTACTACTGCTACTGCCAACACTACAACAACTACTACTACTACTACTACAACTACTACTACTGCCACTAATACAACAACTACTATTACTACTACCACCAATACAACTACTATGACTACTACAACTACTACTACTACTACTGCAACTACTGTCACCACTACAGCTACTGCTATTACTACTACTACTGCCACTACAGCACTACTACTACTACAACTACATTTACTACTACTACTACTACTACTAGTACAACTACATTTACTACTACTACTACTACTACTGCCACTACAGCACTACTACTACTACAACTACATTTACTACTACTACTACTACTACTACTAGTACAACTACATTACTACTACTACTACTACTACTACTACTACTCAAACTACTACTACTACTACTACTCCAACTACATTTACTACTACTACTACAACTACTACTACTACCACCAATACAACTACTATGACTACTACAACTACTACTACTACTCCAACTACATTTACTACTACTACTACTACTACTACTACTACTACTACTACTACTACTACTACTACTACTACTACAACTACATTTACTACTACAACTACTACTGCTACTACAACTACATTTACTACTACTACAACTACAGTTACTACTACTACAACTACATTTACTACTACTACTACTACAACTACATTTACTACTACTACTACTACAACTACATTTACTACTACTACTACTGCTCCTGTTACTACTACCACCACTACAACTACTCCTCCTACTACTTACTACTGGCTGCTTGTTGCTACTACTACTAGCCTAGTACATTTTTAAGACAGTAAAAATCGGGTCGAGCGTCTTTAATGCCCTCACATGTGATGGCACGACTGTTATCTGTGCACATTTCTCAAGCAGTACATTATTCATACTGCCGGGTTATGCTCTGTAAATAAACACATCTGTGCCACGGTCAGAAGTGCTGAGCGTGCACTGCTGCTCTCTGTGTGGGAGTGAGTCAGAAATCATGACGTCCATCAGGATAAGTCCACCTCAATAATGAGCACACTGTCAGCTGCATTCCTCCATATTTACCCTGTTAAAGCAGCACTCGCAGTCAGAATGTTTCTACTTTTGTTAGTTAAAAAAAAATATGACATACTGTAAGCACATCACAATAACAACATGTGAAGGATGATATTTTGCTGAAGAAAATATAGAAAGCAAAGGATAATATTGAAACTAATCTATGCCACTGACATCAAGAGCAAATTTAAACCATAAAACCTTGTATAATATTGTTAAAAATCGTGAGCTGCAATAAATAAACAGCAGAATGAAAGACTTTAATACTCAGTTTGTATCTGTAATGAGGCATAGAAGTTATTCTATGCCTCATTACAGACGTCTTCAATCTTCAATAAGCCCAAAAATAATCAAAAAGTTAGAACACCAAAGAAAAAGTACCTACGATAAATACTGACCCCAAAAATATAGTGATAGGCCTAGATGTGCTAGTTAAATTTTCTACAGTCACAGTCAGTCAGTATAACCTAACCCAATTCAATTCAGTTTATTGTTGCCTAGCCGAAAATGACAATAGCACTCACAAATAATTGGACACAATTAGCTGGACCGAGTATCTGTTCCAAATCTGTTAAGTTGATATCCTGGTTGGGCCTTTAATTAGATGTAATAAGATGTAATATTTACAGGCTAGAACATCTTGTAATGTTTGAATTTTTATAAATACAAAGCTGTAGAGTAGTTATTTAAACAGATACATAGCACAATTCTCTTGTTTAATAAGTTAACTGTGCTTTAAGGAAATAAATGCTTTTTTTCTGTCCCTACATTGGCATCGGTTAATATCGGGCAGAGGTGGGGACTTGCAAGTTGTGACTTGGGCTCGAGTTAGACTTGAGTTACTATTTTTAGGACTTGAGACTTGACTTGATAAAATGGACTAAGACTTGGGACTCAACTAGAAATTGAAGGTCAGTGACTTGGGACTTGACTCGGACTTGAGGTGTGTCACTTGAGAAGACTTGAGAAGCACTTTTAAATCTGAATATTCTGACTGTAATGATTCACTAAGATCTTGTCAAGACATTTACAAAGGAAAAATTTACATTTCTATAACTTACATACTCTATAAACACATATATACATATACTATGATTTTTTTAAGTACAGTTTATGTTAAAAGTCATATGACTTGCAAAAAATCTAAGTACTTTGGTTTAAAGACTTGAAATGACCTGAAGCTCAAAGCAGATGACTTGGACTTGACTTGGACTTATGGGCCAGTGACGCGAGACTCGACTTGGACTTGCCTGTATTTGACTTGGGACTTGACTCAGACTTGGGGTCAAAGACTTGAGACTTACTGAGACTTGCAAAACAATGAATGGCCCCACTTCTGATATCAGGTATCAGTCGACACCTAAAGTAAAAGTATTGATATCGGTACTGAAAAAGCTGAATCAGTGCATCCCTAAAGCTGGGTGTACACTGTGCGATATTTTCGATCCTTTCACTCACAGGGTTTAAAAGTTCACAGCTCACTATTCATGTTCTCACACTATATGAACTACTTCAACAGTGCAAAACCCTCATGAGAAGCGACGGGATTTCAAAGAGGTTTGATATTCTTGCAACGTATGATTACTGATCGTGAGGTATTAATCGGTTCTCGTTACCCCATGTTTACTTCATGAAGCCCAACACACGATTAAGCCAAAAGTCTGTCTGTGACAAAGAGGGCCTTTGTCCCCATTTTTCACCTTAGTTCAGTTACATCTATCTATATCAACTAAACAGCTAAATAATAACTATCCCGGGTTTGTTTTATTTAGTCTTTGTTTAATTGATCACATTCACACAGTTACTTTAAATTCATTTTATTTGGTTATATTCCTTCATTTTTGTTTAAACTTACCACCTTACCTGTGACTCCACATGGTCTGGGAACAAAAGAGGGGGCGTGTCCTTTGGCAGCCATATTTATAGGCTCAGGGGGAGGTGTTGGCACAGACCATGTGGAGGGAAGCCTTGGAAATGGTTCTTTGTTTTATCAAATGGGTTATTAGAATTTTGGTTTCAGTGTATCTAGTTAAGTTGGAGCACTGTTTCAGTTTAAAAGGGGATTAGGCTTCAGAAAAATAATTTAAGGCAGCACACCAGTAGGAAAAGGAAATTGCTACAGTTTTCCCCGTAAGTTGGTGTGAACCCAGGGGGAGGGACTTCCTCTCAGGGGGGTATATAAGTAGAGGCAGTTTAATCAGTAGGGAGGTCACCATCAGTGCAGCCAGGTGCCTGTGGGTATTTTCTTTTGTTGCGTTATTTTCTGTTGCTTTTGTTTAGTTAAGCACAGTTCTTTTTGTAAATATGTATATAATTTTGCCCACGACTTGGAAGGATCCAATAAAGAATTTGGTTTGGTGAAGGACAACTTTGCACTGGACTCTCATTTTGACCACTTGGGCCAGCTTCCCCACACGGTCCGATCCCAAAAACAGTCGCACGAAAGAAAACCGGCTCAAAAAGGGCCAAAAATTGCAGTGCATGTCCGGCTTACTTTTACCAACATAAAGTTAGAAACAGTTAAACAGTCATTGGTCAATAACAGACAAGCAGATCAACCAACATTCACAGTAAAAAAGTAAACAGATAATCGTCCCAGAGCGCCCCTGTTCTTTGACAGTCTTCTTTAAGAAAAAGCTTCAAAAACTTTGCAAAGAACCACAGTCACGGAGAGACCCACTCACAATGTAAAGTATCATTTCATCAATATTACTCAAAATTACAGTGTGAATGAGGCGGTTCCAATCCACTGTCTCTTTTAAAGTATTTATAGAGAAGAGTTTTTAGGGCAAGAGAGTAAAATAAAGTTGCTTTCCCACCACAAACACCTATCACCAGCGCCTCACATTACAGAGCCCTGATGGCATCTTAATAGATCTGGTTTAGTGTATTGACAATTTGAGCCATGGCCTAAAGCTCTAACCACAAAACGAATGAAAACGCCGCTCCTATTTCTCAGCTAATGCGCGCTACTATCAAGGCATCAGAGCTAAAGTAATTCTACGACTTGGACTGATGCGGCGAGGAAACAAATAGAGTAAGCAGGACCATTCGTTGTGCGGATTCCCCGGAGAGGCATTGCATCTGCTTACTGTGATCGAACCATAGCTGCTGGCGCTAATACTTTGACACCAACTGATTAGCTCCTTCCTCCGCGTTTTCAATCACACCTAAACACGCTTAATCCTCAAATCAATACCATCGGGACATGACACTCTGGCTACAACTGCGGTAAATGTTTCTAACGTCGATCCAGGTCCACAAACTAACTTCCTGTTGTTGTTTACCGCCACTATAAAGCGGTAAGTCTATGAGAGTGGTTGGTTAATGATGCGCTATTTAACTTTTTGTTTGGGGTGTGTCACTTGCTTTATTTCAGTGGATATGTCATTGCTCGGCCTGGAATGTTCCGCAGCTTGACTTTAAACAGCTCTATCTTACATTTATTCAATTACAGGGGGTTTATAGCTCAAAAATACCTAGAAAAACAGGCATTCTGACTTTGAGCGGTGTTGTCTCTCCATAGAGCTGATGTGTAAATTGGTTTGGTCTCCATGAAAGTAGAAAGGTTTAATTGGTCGAGTAACAGGAAGTGTGCAGTTAGCGTGCTAGTTTTTGTTAGCTTTACCGTCTTTATCACTTGTAACTGCAACTAGTTCTGCTACTGCTATTACTGCTTCTGCTACAACTACTACTACTAACTGCTGCTGCTGCTGCTACTGCTTCTACTACTACTACTACTACTACTACTGCTGCTGCTGCTGCTACTGCTTCTACTACTACTACTACTACTGCTACTGCTGCTACTACTACTACTACTACTACTACTACTACTGCTGCTGCTACTGCTTACTGCTACTACTACTACTACTACTACTGCTGCTGCTGCTACTGCTACTGCTTCTACTACTACTACTACTTACTACTACTACTGCTGCTGCTACTGCTACTGCTACTACTACTACTACTACTACTACTGCTGCTGCTGCTGCTGCTGCTACTGCTTCTACTACTACTACTACTACTACTACTGCTGCTGCTGCTACTGCTTCTACTACTACTACTACTACTACTACTACTACTACTACTACTACTACTACTACTACTACTACTACTGCTGCTGCTGCTGCTACTACTGTGACCACTACTACTACTACCACTACTACTACTACTACTGGTCCTACTGCTACTACTACTGCCACCACTCCAACTACTGCTACTACTACCCTACTATTACTCTACTATTTCTACTATTTCTTCTACTACTACTACTGCTGCTGCTACTGCTACTACTGTGACCACTACTACTACTACTACTACTGTGACCACTACTACTACTACTACTACTACTACTACTACTACTACTACTGGTCCTACTGCTACTGCTACACCAACTACTACTACTACTGCCACCACTCCTACTACTACTACTACACTACTATTACTCTACTACTCTACTACTACTACTACTACTACTACTACTACTACTACTGCTGCTACTACTACTACTACTACTACTACTACTACTACTACTGGTCCTACTGCTACTGCTACTGCAACTACTACTACTACTGCCACCACTCCTACTACTACTACTACACTACTACTACTGCTACTACTACTACTACTACTACTACTACTACTACTACTACTACTACTGGTCCTACTGCTACAACAACTACTACTACTACTACTACTGGTCTACTGCTACTGCTACACTACTACTACTACTACTACTACTACTACTACTACTACTGACTACTACTACTACTACTACTACTACTACTACTACTACTACTACTACTACTACTACTACTACTACTACTACTGGTCCTACTGCTACTGCTACAACAACTACTACTACTACTACTACTACTCCTACTACTACTGCCACCACTCCTACTACTACTACTACACTACTATTACTCTACTATTTCTACTACTACTACTACTACTACTACTACTACTACTGGTCCTACTGCTACTGCTATTACTGCTTCTACTACTACTACCACTACTACTACTACCACTACTACCACTACTACTACTACTACTACTACTACTACTACTACTACTACTACTACTACTACTACTACTACAGTGTACACTACACTACTACCACTGTATTCAATTACAAGTGGTTTTATAGCTCAAAAATACGTAGAAAAACAGGCATTCTGACTGTGAGTGAGATTGCCTCTCCACACATCTGACCTATAACTCTGTCTGGTTTGGTCTCCATGAAAATAGAAAGGTTCAATACCATACTGTGAAACATTCCAGCCAAAACAACGGAGAAAAGCATTTGATGGACTCTCCGCCAGAGCACACAACTCACCTTTATTGACACAAAGCATTAAGAAGATTCGTCCTTTTCGACATTTTGATTGAGTTGCACACTGCTCATCTACTGCTGTGCCTTTGGGCATTACACTCACAGTAATGAGTTGCAAGCTAAGCAAACAAAATACACCTGCGGACAACCTCAAAGTGACCCCAATTTTTCAAAGTCCATGTTGTTGCTAAGCGCTCAAAGCACAAGTTAAATGCCATGTGATAACCCCTCGATTTGTGAATGAACTTGGGCTGATTCTTTAAAAACAAATCTCCCTTCAGTATTTGAAAGACTAAATGTTGTGTTTAGGTTGTGTTGTATTGTTTTATTCAGACAATCAGAGTCGAACACAATGGGAGGGATGCATCAAAATGTATTACGAAATGTCAGTGAAACTTAAAAAGGTGATGGTAGCATTGCAATGACCCAGACAGTGCAAATAAAGGGAATTTTAAAGGTTAGCTAAGCAGACAGAGAAGAAAATAGGAGAATAAAAAAGGTTAAAGCAAATGCCAATTCTGGTGAATATAGTTAGCTCTGTTTCCACAAAGCTAAGAAGAAATGCAAACAAGCTAGCCCAAGCTAAAACTTAAAGACGGGGGTATTTTACTTTTGTGGGGTATCACACCATTTTTAGATCACCATGTTACATTTTATAGTTTTGAAAATGCTACATTTGCAGAGAACAAAGTATTAACATGTTCAATAAGTTTCACTCCTGAGTCACTCCCCTTTCAGAGCTCCATTACAATCAGCAGGAGTCTCGCTAATGAAAACTATGGTTATGTTTACACTGAAATAAATCACTGTATCATCGTATTGGAAACAATTTGTGTCCAGTCGTTTCTGTGTCCACAATCCTTCCCTATCCACACAGCTTTGCACATATTTGTTAACATTTTACAGAAAGGAAACTTAAACCCACATCGCGGTCAGCTTCTGTTGGACACGATTCAGTGGAATATATGTGTTCTTTCTGTGACACAGGGGTGTTCTGCTGATGGTGAGTCTGTTCTGTGCAAGTACTTCTAGCTATGCTGTTTTCTGTTTGTCTATGGTTTGTTTGAACTGTTAGACAATAACGTCAAATGACCGATGTCACAAATTCTGCAAATCAGGAAGGTGCAAATCACAGTGACACGGTCCAATAAGGATGCGACTAGAGCTCCTACGCCAGCGTATCAGCGTTTTCAGGAGTCCACACAGTGCAGGATCAGATCTGTACTCAGATGAATTCGTGGGAGCTGGTGGCACCAGATCGTTCTGTCTCTGGAGTCGTTTTCCATCAGATTAGTGTGAAGAAACGCTGCATCCGCAACGAAAACGACTTGAATACGTACTAGTGTGGATGGGGCCTATATCACATCAGGTTTGTTAAGTCGTAGTGTATTGTTTTGCATGCTTTTTTGTATGTACGATAATGCATGGATAATATAAAACCTTTTCCTGCATGTTTTTGATGTGATGTTATCATATGGTAGAAAGCTCTAAAAAGTCGATTTTGCACAATAAAGAAGTTTAAACAAGTTAAATTACGAACTGATGAACCACCTTCCCCCGACATTTTGCCAGTCAACCTGAAAAGTAACTTATGAACCTAAGTACTACTATGCACAATAGTAGCACAATGTTATCAACACAAAAAAATAAACACTTGTGCATCAAACATTTTCAAGGTCTCAAAAAAACATGAATAAATGCCATGGTAGTCACAAATATACGCAGTGATTTGTAAATGCAGGTTCATCGGTTTACAAATAAATGTTACTGCACTGACATTTGTGAATCGCGTAACATTTTCTTTTGAGTCGAGCAATGCTTTTGTGAATGTTTTTACGTTTATTACAAAGTCATGAATTATATTTGTGAATGTCATTATATTCATTTCTGGACCAAGAAATGTATTTGTGAATGCCGTGATATTTATTTGATAATGAAGACACTAACTTATAGTCTAATGTTGTATTGTGGAACATTCTAGGCAGAGCAATGATGGACCTCCAAACCATAGTGCACTTTTAAGTCAGGATTTCCATAATTGTATTTAAATGTGAATTATGCAACTATTTTCTAGTGCTTGTTCCCTAGAGACCTTATTGTTTTGCCTGTATGGCTTAACTTATCTATCTCAATGGTGACATCATGATAGAGGTACAGGAATTATGCACAACTTAATAAAAAGAAATAGAACAAAACGAAATAAGGCATAAAAGCAAGCTAAAAGCAGTTAAAGGAAGGCCAACTGATAAAAATGAGTCTTGAGAAGTGATTTAAGAGGTGATACTGATACTGTGATACTGATCTCTTCAGGCAGGTTGTTCCAAAGCCAAGGCGCCCGGACTGAAAAGGCTCCATCACCTTTCGTCCAGAGCCTGGACTTTGGAACAGCCACAATGACCTACCTAGGGATCTGCAGCTGTGGGAGGGCTCGTACGGGGTTAAAAGTTCTGAAATCTAACTTGGTGCAAGACCAAAACAAACTTTAAAATTGATCAGTAAAATCTTAAAATCGATTCTAAAACACACAGGAGGCTAGTGAAGGGAAGTAAACCCGGGGTGAGGGTGTTGATGTCTGTTAAACCCAGTGAGGGGCCGAGCTGCCGCCTTCTGAACCAGTTGGATGCGGGAGATGGATTTGGAGTCGAGGTTGGAGAGGAGGGAGTTGCAAGAGTCTAATGGGAAAAGATGAGCGCGTGGAGAGGGAGACGATAGTTTTGATTTTGCGGGGGTGGAGAAAACAGGATTGGGTGACTTTTTTGATATGAAGGTGGAAGTTGAGAGTCAAAAATGACGCAGAGATTTCTGGCAGCAGGGGTGATGTTGGATCGGGGGGGGACTGATTAAAACGATTTCAGATTTGGAGCTGTTGAGTTGCAGAAAGTTCTGTGCCATCCAACTGTTCACATCATTGAAACAGTTTAACACAGTAGCCAGGCTCCCAGGGTCGTTTGGTCTCGGCGGGAGGTAGATCCATGTGTCGTCGGGATTATGACCAAAGTTTTTGAGAATTTTGAGAATTCTGAAAATTCCATCCACATTTTAAATAAAAAAAGTTTGCAGTCAGTATTGTACTAAACAAAACCAACCGCACTATTCAGAGTATCCATTTTGTAGCAAGATTGCAGCTCGTACATTGAATACAAAAGCAATTTCAGATAATAAAGCCACAGTATCTTGAAGCCAGAAGTTAAAGATTTTGATTAACCTCTGATTTCTCTCAAAAAGCTACATCCAGCAAACTAGCGCGATGCTTTTGTGTCCCGATATAAGACATAACTCAGCATTTGTAAGCCTAACTTTGACGTAATTTTATCTGAGCTGAAAAACAAGGTGAAGGCCACTGGGTCGCGTTTGTTTCTCATATCGATGTAATTATGTGGGGTGCAGGGTAATAAATAGAATGATGGAACGAGGTTTTGCGATGGCCAAAGGTGATCCCTGTAGCGCCCCTGCCCTTTACGCTAGCTGTCGCCGCCATTTCACTGTCAATTAAATGTGGACGGGTTGATCCGACGGCAGAGGAGCGGAGGAGTCATACCTGCCGATTAATCTCTGACCAGGGCGATACTGAGGAAACACTGTAAAAAATCTGCTGGATCTGTCATTGCTCGGCCTAGAATGTTCCACAATATGACTTTAAACAGCTTTACCTACTTTATTAAATTAGAGGTGGTTTTGGCTACGTTCAGACTGCAGGGCTTAATGCTCAATTCCGATTTTTTTTTGTGAAATCCGATGTTTTTGCGAGGTCGTTCACATTTCCAATTAAATGCGACTTGTATGTGATCTCCAGTGTGAACATTAACTGGCCCGAAAGTGGTGATGTGCTTCGCTTCAGTGAAACGTTCATTAACAATTTTTGCCTACCTTCAGAACGAACACTTACAGAATTAGAGTGACGAGGTTTGTGGCGTGGTGTTTTGATACATGTGTAGGTGGATGGATGCGCTTTGGCCGTTCAGACTGAAAGTCGCATGTTCAAAATTTTTGCCTACTTCAGGGCTATGATATGTATCGGTTTCAAGACCACATATCCAAGTGGCCTGGGTCGCATTTGAAAAAAATCAGATCTGTGTCGTTCAGACTGTCATTAAAAGATCAGATACAGGTCACATAGGGACCAAAAAATTGGATTTGGGTCACTTCAGGCTTGCATGGAAATGTCAACACAGACTCCTTGTACAAGTATGATTTTGGATTAAGTAAATTATCTGGATTTTATTTCTGTTTCAAGTGTAGTTTTTTGTCTAAGCAGAAACTAACGAACACGTGAGGAAAGGGTTATTTTCTTTAACAGAATAAAGGTTTAAACTGGCAGAAAAAAATAGTTTCTTGTGCTTGAATTGGCATTGCAGTTTGGACAGAATTTTTGGTGTTTATAACAGGTAGAGATTCCGTTTTAAGTTTTTGACTACTTCTACTTCAAGGGGGTGTTCATATTTGCACATACTGTAGATCATATCAAAACTGGGACTAAACTGGGTCAAAATTTGGGACTAAACCTGAACTAGATCAGGAGTAAACCAAGACTAAAACAGGACCAAACCGTGTCTTCATCTGGACTAAACTGGACTCAGCTGATCTGAAACCAGAAAGTGTGAGACTAAACAACCTGCTAGTGCTGTAAAGGGTCGTATTTTAAGCCAGGAGTCTCCAACCTCAGGGGGCTGCCAGTAGCTCTCCATCCCCTTCCAAGTACCTCGCCAAGGGATTTCGGAATTCTGTGTATTGTGGATAATAAGTAAAATTTGATTAATTACCATTGTCAGTGTATCATTTTGATGAACTTGGTGCACCGATAAATGGACAATGGTTTATGTTTTATAAGCATCTAACTGTTCTCCATCTAAGGCTTGCTGTGGCTCTTATATTTACTATAAATATTATATATTTAGTTTCCTTTAGTCCTGATTTTGTGCATTTTTAGTCCTGGTTTAGTTCCTGCTTAGTGGTTTTGACACCAGTTCAGACCAGTTTTAGTCTGTCCTGGTTAAGTTCTGTTTAGTCCACATTTAGTGCTGTTTTAGTTCTTGTGTAGCATTGCTGTATTTACTATATTTAGTAATTTTTGTGACTGCTGAAATTAGTAGCTCTCTGGCATTTTTGTTTCGCAAAGGTAGAGTTCACTGGAGAAAAAACACTGGAGACCCCTGTTTTACGCAAGGCAAAAGAATAAGATTTTAACAGGCCAAATATTTCATTTTTATATCAATATATAGTATTGTGTTTTACGTTGATTTAATTTTATACTGTTTAATTACATATTCAAGTACAGATAACAGATAATCTTTGTTTCTGTCAATCATTTCCTTATGACCTCTTGTATATACCTGTGATATATTGTATTTATATTAGTATATTTGAGTTTTACTTACTGCACATACATTTATATAATTTATGTCTTATTGATTTTTTTTACTGCTACTTATTTAGAAGTTTATTACCATTGTTTCATTCTTGTGGATTAATAAAGTTTGTCTAAGTCTAAGTTGTATTCTACCAATGTAGTCGAGTTATTGCAAGTAAAAAGCAACACAAAGTTGACATAAGAAATACCGCATGCAAAAAATAATTAAAAATAAAAATCATATAACCCAGGTCAAATAAATTAACAAAATCCAATGAAAAAAAATCTAAATTAATATTGTAAGTATAGGTCCCTTTTTTTTTCTTTTTACAGTGTAATATAGAGATTGGCAGACAGGGCACCGTGATCTGCAAAGGTCCCCAGGGACGAGCAGAAGAGGAGAAACAGTTGTAATTAAAAATAAATCTGTAGGAAATTAAATTGTGATTGATAAGGTCAACAAACGGAGCCGTGATGAATGCATGAGCGTAATGAAAAGTAAACTGCACAGACAGCGGCCATTACGGCAGCTCCAGGCAATTATACAGACAGAGGCACCGTGAGCTCAGGGTCTGTGGGCTCAGGCATGTCTGTGTCATCATAACACATTCTGAAGGGCCAAATATTTGTCATAGAAAATAATTTAATAAACAATAAAACTGAAACGACACAATTACTGGGATCAGAGAGCAGAAAGTTCTTATTAAATGTGTAAAAGTGTAAAAAGTACAAATGAAAAACAAACAAATTCTGATTGACACTGAACACTTATTTTGTATCTATGAGTCACAGAAGTTCATGTGCTACAAAAATAACCAAATCATTGCCCACTACTGTAGAAGAAAATGTGCACACAAGAAATGTATGAAAAAACTGAATCATCATTTGGATCATTTCAGCTCTGGAACTGTCAATCTCGACTGAACTAAATTAAAGGTAAAAGGTAACTGTTAACTTGAAAAATACAACTTATACAACTTGAAGACTATATGAAGTAATACAGTATCGTGAGTGTACCACATGCATATATCAAATACTGAAATTATATATTTGTTTGACTAATACATGTTGAGTTGTTTAACCACTGACATCTTATGTATGTTTAAAGGTACCATTGTGTGAAACATGTTTGCTTTTAAGGTCATCTTTGTGCAGGGTTGTGTCCTTTTAAGGAAATCCATTGTAGAGCAGCAGCAGTGGAGATTGTTCGGCCTGGTGCGAATCCAAACAAACTGGCTGTGATTTACGTTTGGCTGCTGTCATCCCCCCTGACCCTGAAAGGAATGCAGAGATACTCCAAGGAAGATTCAAGGCATTACCTGTTCAACATATTATTTGCATATTAATATGGATGGTTTATAACTCTGGGTGAGGGACGGACAGGCGTTCAGATTGCCTGAGTAGCTGTAGGGCGTTAGGGACAACGATCTCACCCAGAGCTCTGTATTAGAATTGTATTGAATAGCGTAATACCGTATTACCGCCCAACCTTATCACACGGTGCAAAAGACCATTTTGAGCTTTGAAGATGTAGACAGACTAATAATAAAGGATTACTCAAACATGTGAATGAAACAAAACACAAGCCCGGGTATGTTTTTGAGGAGGTAACAACATTATAACAGGACTTAAAGCTCCCAAGAGTCCATTTTGCGCAATAGGAACTTTAATTCTAAATATTACAAACTGAAAATTTGAGTATGGAGAGCACGTGTTTTGGAGGCTTTCTACAGATCTTAAGCAGGACCTGGTTCAGAAATACCTTGGTGTAGTAAGTAGTAGTATTATTACTTTATCTTAGATTGGCAACATGCAACAAGAGCTGTAATTTTGGAGATGTTATGACGCAGCCTATACTTTACTCAAACTGTCAGGTAAGGAGATCACCTGTCTGATTCACTGCACCTGTCAGCTGTCGTAATGTTATGGCTGATTGTGTTCATTGTCACTGGTCCGTGCCTCCATTTGAACCCCCGAGATCTTTTCAAACTTCTTTCTATTTCTCTCTCTTTCACTCTTTTTCGTGGTGGGCTCTGCTTCGTGCTTCACAGAACAGCCTGACAGGAAGCATCTGGCGGGAACAGACTTTATTAAATATAAAAGGCTCTTAGTAGATTTCTGGTTCAGATAAAGCCAGGCCTCAAGTCCAGGCATTGATTTTGACTTAAGATCGATTATTTAAAGGAACGGCTGCAGGAAAGGTATCTATATCTGTACTGTGCATGTCCGTCTCATTTGGTTTAAGCATCAAGAGGAGATCACCTTTTAGATAGTCATTCACGTATACATTTACTCCATAGAAAGAGAAAAAAATCTATCAATCAATCTAGCTACTTTTCGGAGCTCCAACTTGGCGTCCCAAAAAGGAAACTCAAAAGCTGGGGTGACTGGGCCTTTTCTGTGGTTGGCCCCAAACGTTGGAACACTCTCCCCTCTCTTTTGGTTTTGAGGGGGGAGAGGAGGGAATTGCCCCATCAATCGATTCTTTTAAGTCTCATTTAAAAACACATTTTTGCTAACTGGCTTATAACACGGCATGAAAATCATGTGGTCCTCTGACTGTTTTTTATTGATTTTATTACCTCCGCCAAGGAGGTTATGTTTTTGCCGGCGTTTGTCTGTTTGTTTGTTTGTTTGTTTGTTTGTTTGACTGTTAGCAACATAACTCAAAAAGTTATGGACCGATTTTGATGAAACTTTCAGGATTTGTTGGAAATGTGAAAAGGAAGAACTGATTTCATTTTGGGGGTGATCCGGAAGAAATCCTGGATTCTGGATCACTTTGAAATTTTAGTTAACATTGTGGTAAATGGGGCCAAAAATTTTGTTTCTCAATATCTCGGTTAATTATTGACCAAACCCCATGAAATTTGACTCAGGGATGGACAATGGGATCCTCTTTCATATTCCAAAGGCTGATCCGGATCTGATCCAGAAGACTGATTTTATCGCAATTTATATAAAAAATGGGGGTAGTCCTCGGCGGAGGTCTGCGCTCTCTGAGTGCTTTTCTAGTTTGTCATTTTTCTATTTGCAAATTTTAGGATTTTTTATGTTTTTTATTGACTTACTTATTTATTTATTTTATGCTTTATTTGATTTAATGTGTTAATTTATGTTGTGCCTACTCTGTGCAGCACTTTGGAGACTTTATTTTGGCAAAAGGTGCTATACAATTGGATTGGATTGGATCGATCAATCTATCGATCTATTTATCGACCCATCTATCCATCTATCTATCCATCTCAGACTGTATAAAAGAAGTGGACTAAGTGAGTGTGATGTCACCCACAGCATTCAGCGCCACTTAAATGAAGCTTGCGATGCTCACGGTTACAGAAGGGAATCTGGGACCAGGCTCTATGTTATGAATAGGATTTTTTTGACGGACAAAATAGCAAAAAAATAAATAAAAATCAGGATCATGTAGAGCGGGTTAGTACAAACATTTTAAGACCAAAATACCGAGGCTCACTGCAGCAGTTACAGACAGACGGACGACAAGCTCATAATGTAAGTCAATTGGAGCCAGGGTCAGAAGAAGCCAGAAGAGCCTCCTGGCGAACTTCCGATTTGGCACACGGCGGCGACAGCGTTAGCTCTGTCCACTCATATATACTGTCTATGATCTATCTATCGTCATTATCTGGAGTTATTATATTACACATAAACAGTTGCGTCTGATCTGAGTTCACTGATTTCTTTCTCACTGTTCACACGTGTGCAGGTTTTGAAAAGGAAAATTCTTTGAAAAGTAAAATTATGCAAAAAAAGGGTTAACATAATGTCGCAAGGACAAAAGGACGGGAAGAAGTGACTTTAAAATACATTGTGCGCTCTTCCAAAAACAACAGTTATTCTAAAAATCTGTGGAATAACCAAGTATCACCAGCTCTTTTGGATTCTAAGATTTGTCTTGTAAACACATCAAAAAGCCATATTAGAATGCAGTTCTCATGAAAAACATACCTGGAGTTTTGTTTCATTCATACATGTTTGAGTAACTCTTTATTATTATTCTGTCTACAACTCAAAAGCTCAAGCATTCTTACTCTGGTATAGCCAATTTAGAATGAAGTCCCATCTTTTTTTCTGGAGGCAGAGGTTAAGCCATTATGCCATTGTCGAAATACTAAATGCAGTAAAATAAATTAGTTAAATAAAAGATAAAGTCGAATATGAAGACTACAAACGAACTGTCTTCTTTATAAACTATTCCAGAGCATGAACCAAAGAGGTAGAAAAGGTTTCCAATGCAATCATCCGGACAAAGCTTTACCTTATAGACCCCAAACTCGAGCAGACACTCCCTCTGAAATCTAAGTTGTGTTTTGTTGTGTGTAGCGAGGTCCCTTGATTGCCGAGTCTGAGCGTGTGCAGTGAGAGAGTGTTCCTGTCAAAACACTTGGTTTCTGTGAGGAGGGCTCCACAAACAGTGACCAGCTGACCTCCACCTGCCCCATGCTCTGCTCCAGCTGCTCTGCTCTTATCTCAACACTCGCCCAGAAAACTAAACCGGGACCGCAGAACTAAACCCGGAGCCAGACACATTGACAACACAGACAATGAATCAGCTTTAAAGGTCCTACATGATCCAAAATGGACTCTTGTGAGCGTTAAGTTATGTTAAAACGTTATCTTGAGAACATGTGTTTGAGTGATCCCGCATTATTAGTCTCCAAAGCTCAAAACGCTCAGTTCCAGTCCATTGAGGTTCGTTTGGTTTTCCGATAATTTATGTTATTAGGTTCTTTTTTCGACTGCTCACCCCGCTTGTCCTGCAATAAAACATTCATTGGGGAAACGGGAAGTGCGTTCAGTACATGAAAAAAAGAACGTAGGACAGAAAGCAAGAAGGAAACAGCGAAGGCGTTTTGTTGCACACGAGCCACAAAACACAAAGCAGAACAGGAACAACTCAAATCGGCCTTTTGTGACCACTGTAAAAGAGAGAACCACTTTATGGACTGGGACGGAGCGAACATCACTGGGGCAAAGGAAAACAAACACCATCGCTGGATTAAAGAGGCAATCGGAATACGAAAACGCGCCCACGGGACTATAAACCGGGACGAAGGGGCTTTTTTACTCCCACACACCTCGGATACTGTCCTGAAGAAGTCTGACTGCAGATGGCGCTGTCGTCCTGCCTCCGTCGGTAGGAAGACAGCGACAAAACTTGTATAAATCAGCTGACCGGACATGTCACAGCAACATCACGTGACCACTCGGAGAAAGACCGCTAGTGAGCAGTCCAAACGGTCAGGGATGAAAAAAGAACCTAATAACATACGCTCAGTTCCACCTTGTCATGTCATGTAGAGGTAGTTTTCAAGTTAACAGCTCCTTTTACCCTTTCTTCAGTAGAGATTGGCAGTTCCACGGCTGAAATCAACCATATGATTATAGTGGAGGTGTAAGCCGTTTAAAAACACAGTGGAGCACTTCCTGTATTATCACGTGATGAAAGAGAGTGTTTTCCATTTCAGAGAACTCTAACTATGCAGGATTTGTGTGTTAAACATGTGTGAATGAAACAAAACACAACCCCAAGCATGTTTTTGATGAGGTAAGAGTATTATAATATAAAATTGATAAGAAAATAGTGTAATATGAGGCCTTTACTGTGTGTACTTATATGACCTTTGGGTAATTTACATAAAAGGACCAACAAATACATAAAAATACTTGTCAAACTCAGAACCTGTACCTCAGATTAAATTTAATGGTATGCTACGGAAACTTTCTGGTTATCAGCCACACCTGCTTGTCTCCATGAATATGTTAGACTTTGCCTGGTCAGAATTCTGTGCTTAAATTATCCTTGGAGACTATTTGAGATTTGTGTGCAGGTTCATAGCAGGACGACGAGATGTCATATCTGAATGCGATGTCATCTCGGAATGTGATGTGTGTGTGATTAAATAATAGCAGAGTCAGATAGTCAAGAAGATTAAATGAATGAAAACATGTTATAGGCATGTTTACACAATTACAATCATTTTGTTCAAATAATCATGTCAAAATGTACTAGGTCATGAGTAGGGCTGGATGTCATTAAGAAGTTGCCGATACGATAAATCCCTCGATACACAGGCTACGATACGATACATATCTCAATACTGTGCACTTGCGGTTTGATATGAAATATTTCAAATCCTTTCAATATGGTTCAATAAAAAATAAAGGCTAAATCATGGCTGTGATACTAAAAGTCTTTGTTAAACCACTTTTTGTGCAAAGTTTCTATGAAACACAAACATTTTAATCATCAAAACAATCAAAATGTGAAATGTGTTGCATAAAGGAGTTATCTTCTGCTCAACAAGCAACAAAATTGTAGCTCTGTAACAAAATAATTTTGTGAATTTCATGGTCTCGCTCTTTCACGAATTTTTGTGTGTGCAATTTTTCCATGCTTTTTTTTTGTTTTTGTTTTTACAGACCTCTGAAGGTTGAGACTGAGACAAGACCGAGACCATGACCCATCAAAACCAAAACAAGGCCATCTTTGTCATTTTCTATGTTTATTTGTATTTTACAGTTAGTGTTTTTTAACCAGTGGTCTGGTTAATGTTTATTTAGGCTTATAATAAGCTAAGCAAACTGTGGTGCCTTGTTTGGACCCTGACCCACAATTTGAGAATCCCTTCTTCAATCTGGCACTTCACAGAAAACTAGTGAAGAAAGTGTTTTTTGTTTTTTTTCAAGTTCATAACATTTACAGTTACATTATCTTACTGGTTTTGCAGTAATATTTAGCAGCCTCTGCACATTTACTGGCTGTAATAAAATATGATCACACTCGTGGAGAGTCAGAGCTCAAGTCCAAGACAAGACTGAGACCAAACGTGCTCGAGTCTGAGATGAGACCAAGACAATAAAAAAGCAATCTTGAGGCCGGTCTCGAGACAAACACCAGTCTCCAGTACTATGACACTACATTAAACAATACAATATATTGATATGAGGCACATTTAGCTCTTAGGCACCAGAAAATAAAAATGGTTTCCTCTATTTTTTCTAACCCTTTGGGAAGTAATCTAACAGGTCTGACTGAGCCATGCAATGCCCTGGCAGTGTCCATATTTGGGTCAGTATTATATGCTTAAATAACCCTTAGTGAATATAGGGATTTGTGTGCGGGCTCATAGCAGGACGCCTATTCTCTGCATGCTGTGTACCGTAGCTTTAAGCTCTATAGCAGCGGGAGTGTGACTGGCCAAAACAGCATAACCTCATGGCCTCCAATCCAAACACATTCAAACAACTGGATTCTAAAATATAAAAGAGTACAGGGTTTACAATATATAGCCCCCAAGTGTGGTATACAGGTAGTTATTCTCAGAGAAATGGACAATGGTATTTTGATGTTGACATTTCTCGCTCTCGTGTTCGAACAGAGAAATGATTGAGCCCAAACAAAGGTCAGGCTTTTATCACCAGCTTGTTTTTCTATCTGAACTGGCGTCACAACAAACTGTCCATTTTTGAAGCTAGAATGCGAAAATGTAAGTGGAACAAGGGGAGGGGGTAGTCTTTTGAAGGTGTTAACAGCAAAAATCCAATAGAAGATACGTGGATGTTGTTGAAAGGGTAGTTTTGAGGTTTAATCCACTTTGAGCTAAATAAACAGAAACGAATATTAGTAAAGAATGACAAAACAAAACAAGGCTAAACTATATCGAACATGCAGAGGTGGATGAAGTACTCAATTTTGTTACTTAAATAAAAGTAAAGACACTGGAGTCAGTGTTGGGGAGTAACAGATTACATGTACAGGAGTTACATAATCAGAGTACAAATCATGAGTAACTGTATTCAGTTACTGTTTCTGTTTCCATGAGTGGTAATTGGATTACAGTTACTTTGTTGAAATAAATGGATTACATGGCGGTATTTTCCTGTTTTCACATTTTGGGCTATATCCCCCTTTTTTTTTTTTTTTTTTTTTTTTAGTAATTCCACTCATTGCTCGAAACTAAACCAAGTCTAAACTAGATCTTAACCAGGTCTAAACCAGGACTAAACCAGGTCTAAATTAGATCTAAACTAGATCTAAACCAGGACTAAATCAGGACTGAAACCAGATCTAAATTAGAGCTAAACTAGATCTAAACCAGATCTAAACCAGGACTAAAACAGGACTAAAACCAGGTCTAAACTGGATCTAAGATAGATCTAAATCAAGTCTAAACCAGGACTAAAACCAGGTCTAAACTACATCTAAGATAGATCTAAACCAGGTCTAAACCAGGTCTAAACCAGGTCTAAACCAGGACTAAAACAGGACTAAAACATGATTTAACAGGATTTAAAAGGACTCATGCTGCGTGGCCGTGTCTCCTCCTCTTCTATCAATAATATTTTTAATTTGGTTAGGGAAAGTCTGGGTTCTTTTATTTTCTTTTAGCAGACAAAACATCTTATATTACGATATCATAGTCTTTGCTTCTCTACAGAAAATCAAGTAATCCAAAGTATTCAGATTACGTTACTCACCTTAAGTAACTTAATGGATTCCGTTACAAACTACATTTTGGGGTATGTAATCTGTAATCTGTAGGGGAATACATTTTAAAAGTAACCGTCCCAACACTGACTGGAGCAAAAAAAAAAAAAAAAAAAATACTCAAGCAAAGGTAAACGTAAAAGTTTCACTTGACAAAATCTACTTAAGTAAAAGTATTAAAGTACCCGTTTAAAAGTAAAAACTTGTACTTAAAGTATTTCACACATTTTGAGATCTAATAAAGCTTCAAATGTAGAGATTCTGATACAGGTTTGTGCTGAATAGAAATTATTTAATCATTCGTTTCTCTCTCAGCAAGTCTGAAACTATAATAAAAAATACTTTCGCTTCTGTTCAAAATGTAGTGGAGTAAAAAGTACACACACCTGCTCTCAGATATAGTGAAGTTAGAGTAAAAAGTATCCTTAAAATGTACTTAAATAAAGAACAGCTACCTAAATTTTATACTTAAGTACAGTGGGCCTACAGGAATAAATATGACTGCATGGGCTTTGGAAAAAATGGTCAAACTCCTTCGTTTTTAAGAATCAAGATTTTCAATTCTATTTTTTGAACAAATTGCTCTAAGTATTGATTTCATGAATGAGTCACTTTAATCTAACTTATCCGAAGTCTGAGCTCCACACCACATACTTTTACTGACAGAGGATTCACTGTGGACCTCTCCAGTAAAACGCTCCAAGCTGATCATTGATTCAATTCAAGTTGGATTAATTGACCAGCCTTAGGCATAAAACGGGTTTCAAACTAACACACAAACAGATCGAGTTTGAGCAAAGGCAGTACAAATTGAAATTCTAATTAAAAAACTTGTACTTGTTTTTTTTTTTTTTTTTTTTTTATTCTATTTTGCACAGATATGTTGTCGGTACTGTCTGGGTTTTTGTTTGTTTGTTTGTTTTTGTCATAAAACCAGGAAGTGTACAATTAGCCTGCTAGTTGTTATTAGCAAAGTTGTGAAAAACATGGAAAACAGAACTAAAACTAGACCAAAGTTGCTTTCCTTATTCCCTCTGATCATTCTAATTATTCACTGTGACGAGTTAATAAGCAGTTTCCAGAGTGGATTTTGATGGTATTAACTATAATAATAACTGTGCACCTCCTAATTACTGGACAATAAAATGATTTTAATGATTCAATTTTTTTTGTATTTATTTATTTTTTGTGTTATTATTATTTTGTTTGAGCAAGGTACATTACAAACATAAGGATATGTATATGTGCATGTTTGGGACCATTTCTAGTGCTCAAAAGGAGGAGGTTGAAGTAAAATAAAAAAAAAAAAAAAAAAAACTTATCGTGTCCTACCCCAACTGTTTTACCTTAACACATGGTTGACACACACATACATACACACATACATATACACACATCACATACACACATACGTACTGTATTTTTCGGACTATAAGTCGCACTTTTTGTCATGGTTTGGGTGGTCTTGCAACTTTTACTCCGGTGTGACTTACATATTAAAATGTTCAGACTGACAGTTGTGAGAGTGCGTTCTAGGCTTGTGTATCGGTTTTCTGCGCATGTCTCCTACAGAAAAAGCCGCTGTCCTGCTGCAAGTAGTGAAATATGCAGCAGGTATATTTCAATGGTAGTTGAGCAGAAGAAAGAAAGTTTAGAGTGAGCGGGAAACTTGTGAGGGACTGGCAGAAAGCGGGAATGGAGAACACAACTTCATGGCAACTGGGAGGGTGCACCATGCAACTTTCCTGAAAGTCATTGGATGACAAAGCACGGACTTCAGTGACAACCGAAGTTGCGCAGAGTTGCTCAGAAGTGACACAGAGGATATAGAATTCAATGGATTCAATGGATTTAGTGATTTGGAGTGAGATGGAGAGTTTGGTAAACTTATGTTCTGTTATTTATGCTATAGTTATCTAATAACTGTTCATATGTTATGTTAACATATTAAAGCCTATTCTGCCTGTTGTTCTTTATTCTATTGTTATTACTATAACTTGCCTTTCAAGATAAAATGTTGGTTCCTGGTCTCTGATTTTATTAAATGAATTTCCCCACAAAGGTCTAACTTAAAGTTCAGTGCAACGCAGTTTTTGGCTGGTGTGCCTTATACTACCAAACGACTTATAATCTGCACATCCACACATACATACATACATACGCATAAAATAAAATAAATTAGAGGCAAACATTACACAGTGGACCTCAAGAGCTGCTAATACAATATCTCTGTACTGAGGCAAGACAAGTTTTACTCAAAAACACAGGAAAAATCAGGTACAAGGTCTGTAAGTACAGGTTTTCAGAATACTTTTTTCCACCACCGCATGTAGACCACTCAAACATGTAGCATCTGTAGTTTTTTGTTACCCATTATGAAACAAACTAAAAGCCAGCGTACTCCTGACCCGTGAGTAGATGTATGGTCGCCATGGAAACATTAGGCCTAACTATAGCGACCCCTCTTTATCAAATGGGTTTAGAGTCACAAATGTTCCCTGTGCCAGTCATTCCGAAGCCATTATCCTGCTCTATTACGCCGTGCACTTCCAGGGATGACATTTACGCTGCCTTCTCTACGCTTTTCCTGCACATCCGAGTGGGAGCTATACACCTACTTTATTGACGGGGGCATGGAATCACATGAATTTCAAACCTGTATGTTGGAATAGCAGAGTGCAGTTTGGAATTCAAAGCAGGGGAGTTAGAATAGAATACATTACTTCCACCGCAAATTCAGGGCTGTTTCTTAATTCATTTAGGGCCCAGAGTTATGGAAAGACCTTGGTAGCAACTTTAATCCGCAATTGGTGTTTTCTCCGTGAGGTTTTTTAAAGGGCCAAAAGATATTTCTTGAGTTCTAAAATAGAGAAAAGTAACCCTACACCTTCACTAGAATCATTCGGATCATTTCGGCGCTGGAATTGCCAATCACCACCCGACTAAAAGGAAAAGGTGGCTGTTAACTTGAAAACTACTGCTTTGGAGATGTAGACAGACTAAAAGAAAAAGGATTACTCAAACTCAAAATGGAACAAAACACAACTGCAAGTATGTCTTTGAGGAGGTAACAACATTCTAATACAACTTAAAGCTCACAAGAGTCAGTTTTGTGTAATGTAAGACCTTTAAAATGTATGGAAAACTATAATACAAAATCCAATGTACCGTAGTTTCCAGACTATAAGCTTCTAATTTTTTCTCACAATTTGAAATAATAAAGTGATGTGGCTAATATATGGACAGATTCTTTGTTTGGCACATTGTCCATTCATATAAACGGTCTATGGTTTGGCAACACAGAGGATACGTGCAGCCTGAGAGTAGAAAATGCCGCTGTCTGTGCGGTTACACATGGATCTAGGGTTAACATGAAGTTTGACTGATTGATTATTTATTTCGGTCACAGGTATATTTTGATTAATTCACAGACAGTCATATTTAACATACACAGACCGAAAAGGTGTAGGCTGAAGCTTAAGTTTATTATGCCTACCCTTTATTCCTTTGTCAGAGTGTCATCTTAACACCAGTTCATCTTCATAAATACAGCAAGAGGAAACAAACAAATCAGAAACAGTACAACAAAGTACTACAGCACAAACTAAGTCTCATAATTCATGTATCTGTCCAGAGTTAAACATTTAAACTCCTTTGTAAAGTGAAACAGACTGGTGCACAATTTTAGGTTTTCTGTACATTTGTTCCAAAGCTCCACCCCTTTAACAGATATACAAAATTTCATAATATTTGTTCTGATTTTCTTTTTGATAAACATGGCTGTGCCTCTGAGCTTTCAGGAGATATTGTTTACTTTGAACATGATTTTCAGAGTATGAAGAGTTTGAAGGTTTATAAATAACGCATTGGTTGATTCATTATAAGCTGATAATATGATTGCTCTTATTGCCTTTTTTTGCAAGGTAAGTTGCAAAAAATATGTTGACAATATGTTGCAATTGCACATATTGTCAGCGCACTCAAATTGTTTATCGCTGTGTGAGAAAATGAGTTATGATGCTAAATTAACATTACTGGGGGCGATACATCTTACCTGTATGTGTTAAATGACGAGAAGAAACGCCTCAAATTTCAGTAGCCAGACATCCTATACCTGATTGACAGAACTAACCTAGCTCCCAAGAGAGTCTGAAATCTGCTGAAATCCTACAAGACACAGACATGATACAGACACTGACATGCGCAGAGGAGAGACGGGGGTGATGATGCGCCGAGGAAGATGCTAGTTTGATTGGGTTCTGAACAGTTATTTTGCGCTTCATACACACACCCTCCTCATGGAAAACACACGGAGAAATGCAGATGATGCAGCTTTTAAGTTAAAGGCGATTGATGTGGCTGTGGAAGAAGGAAACAGAGCTGCTGCACGTGAGCTCGACATCACTGAGTCGATGGTGAGATTTTGGCGACGGAATTGTGACAAACTGACTCAAAAGTTCGACCTGACGACAAAAGCTTTCAGAGGAGATAAAAGCAGATGGCCCGAACTTCAAACTGTTCTTGAAGACGTGGACACCTACAGCTTATATTCAGGTGTGGCCTATATATGTACAATTTTAAAATTTTGTTAACATTTTGTTGATGCGGCTTATATTCAGGTGCGCTCAATAGTCTGAAAATTATGGTAAATATTGGACCAACGTATGTCCTAAAAAACACTTTACAGGTGTTTTTATTACTCAAAATACCATGAAAGAGGGGAGACAGAGGTCATCTCTCCACAGATCTGACCTGGAATTTGACCAGGTGGTTTTACCTGTTTGTCACCATATCAAAACTAACAAGTATCAATAGAAAAAAGTCACAATCACAGAACAGAAATGAACCTTTCCTGAATAGCTTTAGAATAATCTTGAGCTGTAGCAGAAGACCAGTAGACGCCCATGTACCATTATGGACCACCAGTATTCTGCTTTAATGTTAAAAATAATATTCTATTGTCTAAATAAATTGTGTTTTTATAATCATTGTGGTATCCAAATCAGTATTTGAGTATCAAGTCTAATCCTTAGTATCAAAATAGTTTGAACATTTAGTATTGTGACTACACTATTACCATGGCAACATTTCCTAGGTCAAATGGACTTATAAAGTATCAGTAAAGTTTTCACGTCCAAACTTTACAAGATACTGAGAAACCATGAAAGATGTGGTTTTGAACATGACTCAGAGTAGTGCTTTTGATCCACAGAATGTTTCACTGCGTCCATTTTGTGAAACGCCTCAAGGCTGTGAACACGGAGCCCGACTAAATAAAAGTCTCCCAAGTGTAATCCTTTTATTACGCTTTTATTTTGAAGGGCCTGGAGGTTCCACTCAGCCAAGGTACAGTAATCTGGTTAGAACCGTGCACGAGTGGAGACTCCCACATAGACTTTTTATTGATCTCAGCATCGTTTTTTCATCTTTGCTCTCCTATGTTTTTCTGTCTAAATGAATGTAATAAAAAAGTCTCTTCTATGAAGTGGTGTGCTTTTGTTTCCATTGTTTTTGATATTATCTGCTGCTGTGAGGTTTACAAGTTTCTTCCTGTGTCTTGGTTTTACCCCCATCAACCCGAAACATGCACAACAGATAAAATCCTTAAAGCTCAAGATTTCTCTGGGAATGGCACTGTCATTTAAATATCCATTTGTCTAGTTAACAACATTATATCTAACAATTTACTGACAATTTTGCCTATTTTTTAAAGACTATTTTACTTCCTGGTTGGACATGGGCAGCAGATGTGACATAAGTATAGAAAATTGCAACTGTTACCTAGCAACCATAATGTACACAAGCAAATAAACAATAGTTGTAATTAGACCAATAGAAATAATCAACTAAATCTTTATTTTATTAAGGCCCCATCCACACTAGTATGTATTCGAGTCATTTTCGTTGTGGATGCAGTGTTCGTCCACACTAATCCGATGGAAAATGGCTCCAGAGATGGAACGATCTGGTGCCTCCAGCTCCCACGAATTCATCTGAGCACAGATCTGTTCCGGCACTGTGTGAATGTCTGAAAACATTGATACGCTGATATAGGAGCTCTAGTTGCGTCCTTATTGGGCCACATCGCTAAGACTTGCGTCTTCCTGATTCGCTTGGTTTGTGACATTGGTCATGTGACGCTATTGTGGAAAACAGTTTAAACAAACCCTAGACAAACAGGAAACAGCAGAGCTAGAATTACTCACACAGAACAGACTCACCATTAGCAGAACACTCTTCTGTCACAGAACGAACACATATATTCCACTGAGTCGTGTCCTTTTTGAGGCCGACAGAAGATGAGATCAGGGCACAAGGAGCAAGGAGCGAGCTGTTTTTAGAGCACTTAGTTTATGCAAATTAGCCATGTGGTTTTAAGTTTCATTTCTGTAAAACGTAAACAAATATGCTCAAAGCTGTGTGGGTAGGGAAAGCTTGCGGACACAAATCTCAAATACGGTGATTCATTTCAGTGTAAACGTAACCTAAATTAAGTTTTAAACTGGAACAAAATGTGAGTAAATTGTCTATGCAATTTGGATAAAATTTTCTCTGTTGATGGAATTTTGTTAAAGAACTCATTACTATTCCCTCACTCTAAACAAATCTAAGACCTACAAAAGCAAAAACAAATTGTCTCAAGAAATAAACAAACAAACAAACAACAAAAAAAACTGTTTGATACTCATTGAGCAGAAAAACCTCCACTGCGCATGTGCACTCATGTATTTTTGTACTTTTTTGTGACTTAACTGACAAATGGAAATAAATAAAAATACATGAATATACTATATAAATACAAGAAAATAAATGAAATGGCCATGAATAGCTGTGAACCACTGACCTAACCATCCAAACACATGTACAATAATCCTGCTCTTTGTGCTCGCTGGTTCCTCCTGGCAGTCCATTCCATTTTACCCTCTTCATCGTTCTCATATCAGTCTAAAAATCGAAAGCTGGTTGTCACGGAGATCCAATAAAAGGGGAGTGTCCCGTGAGTGTAGTCCAGGATACGCGTCTCATCCTGGGGCTACGAGACCAAGGCTGCACCATTACCAGCAGACTCCCAGTGTGCTGCTTCCAGGAATAGAAGGTTTGAAGCTGCAGGCTGCACAGAAATGATGTCTGTAATGATCCTGGGACATACCGGCACACGGAGACACATTATCAGCTTTGTGAAACCCTAAAGATAACATTTGGAAAACTACAAAGTACCTATTTACAATGTTCTGAGCACTACTTCTTGAAGCAATTTTTAGGCTGTAAGTTTTGTTTATTTTTTATGTTGTTCCGCGCTGGGAATGCCATTGCTGTTTTGGGATGTTATACTACAAAATCTTGGGAGGTAGTTTGGAGCACATACCAGACATCAACATTCTGAATATAAGTCTATTTTGATACAACAGATATATTTGGTCTATTTCACGCACCAATAATAACTTTGACTTTGCACTTTACTACTATTCACATCCATAAATTTCACAAACTTTTTTCTGACGGCAGTTTTATAGCGACTCCTTTGTCCACATTCGTGATCTAAAAACTCTATTAGGGATGTCACAATAACCGAAATATCGTGATATCGTGTCGTCAAAGGGCTCACAGTAATATCACGGGCCATCACGATATATCGAATCACAAGTTTCTTTGCTTAAATGCATTGTTTTATAGCAGCAACAGTTAATTAATAAACATGGGAACTACATATCCCACGATTCATTTCAGTGCAGCCAATGTGAAGAAGTATGGTTTTTACTTTAATTCTTGGGATTATGATAGTAATGATTTCATTTTGTAGAAACCGCTTGACCTCGCAGCATTAGGATTCGTTGGTGGTGGGTACTTTCAAAAAAATGTAACCAATCACTGCTATTTGGTCGTGACGTATGTAAAGCACCGCTAACGGGGCTAACTGGTAAATTAAGCTTTTCCCAAATCCCGTAGGAAGAAGGGCAATAACGTCTTTCCCCTTGATAAAATTCACCAAACATTCTCTTTGTTCCGGCTTTAAATCCTCGATCTCGGGAATCGTTGCCAACACAGAATATATGGCTCTTCGCTGATTGGCTGGTGCCCGAAATCGCACTTCTGGGATTTATGCGAACTGTCTAATGTATTCCGATTAATGCCCTAGTCGCTGGAGAGAAATAAAATTGAGCGGAGGCACTAGGTGGAGGCACAAGTCTTGTCAAGGTTTCAGAAATAATAAGTATCCTATCTACAATTTTGTCAGCTTCTCCAAAATATGACAATAAATATCGTACTGTAAGATGCATTATTGTAATAATTTTGTACCATGAGATTTGGGTATCGCTACATTCCTCAACTTTATACTTTAATAATGCAGAGTACTTCAATTTAAAGCATATATTACGATCTCTTGTACATGGGATTTGATTTATTTCATTTCACTTGACTTGTTTATATGTATATTTGTACTTTATTTGACTCTTGAAATATTAACATTTTTTGTATTTAAATATATATTTTGAATGCATTCGATTACAACTTATGTTTTATCTTTGCCATATTGCAAAGTGCAGTGTGTCCAAGTAATTTCTCTTGCAGATCAATACAGGTTCTCTAAGCCTATTACTTCACTGAAATGGATAATGGAAATACAATATACGAAGAGTGCTGAAATATCCAAAAGGTTATCTGCTTCTGCTTAACCACCAAAAAAGATATAGTGAGATATTACTGAAACATAAAATACTTAAAAAAAATAAAAAATAAAAATCGGCCCCCCTCTTTAGAAATGAAACCGAGTGCGTTTTCTTTGCACCACACAGAGTCCAGCATGTTGTCTGCAGCTCTGATGATTGAACACAATGGACCTCACAATGCACACTCCCACTGCACCATTCACTGTGAGCTCAAACAATCACTATTCATTCTTATACAGCCCACGGCTCCACTCCACTCTGCCCAGTCTTTTGTGCTATGGTCAAATGTAAGTGAATGACCAATCAGGGATACAGACATATGTGTACTTTTTCTCTCCTCCACTTCATCAGGCTGTAAGTGTTATAACATTACGTGCGTTTGAGCTTTAAAGTTCGTTGTTAACTTTTCTGAATTAAAAAATGGTTTGAATTTGTATTGGGCCAGACAAGTTCTCAAGGCCGGTCCTGGTTAGTACTTGGATGGGAGACCGCTGGGAATATCAGGGGCCACTCCAGCCATCTTCCTTAGTGTGAATGCGGAGTGTGCCTGCATGTTGGTGGTGGCACAGATTGGAGGCCTCACTTCTGTTAGTCTGTCCCAGGGCACATGTGGCTACAAAAAACAAAGCAATATATAAGACTAATGCCTTATTATTATTCGTAGTAGCGGTAGTACTTTTGGAGATATCTTAGGACTGTAGACTGTGTGCGTTGTATGCTGGGACTCTTCATCCAAACAGTACACTGGTCAGAGGGTGAAGGCGGACACTTGGATGAATTTGAGAAACTTTAATGCCCTTTCTTGTATCTTTCTGTTTGTCTGTCATTTCATCTGATTATCTCTATCATAGACACAGACTTAGATAGGTTAACAATACCGTATTTCCCGGGCTATTAGGTGCTCTGGATTATAAGGCGCACTGTCATTAAATGATCTATTTTCAAACTTTTTTCACAAATAAACCGCACCGGACTTTAAACGAAACACAACAGTTGGATGGCTCAGTGGGACTTTGTTTGGCGCGTTCACGGTGACTCTGGGCTTTGTCCAATTGTGGCGTGTAGGGAGGGTGCTGTCTGGAACCGCTGGATTGTCGGCGTGTTCGCAGTGACTCAGTTGTTCAGTTGTGTCTAGAAGTGGAACATTGCACTCACTTTTTTGGTTCGTTAATCCGTTCCAGTGATGAGTGAGTGCTGGTGGGTGTTTTTTGCTGTGAGGTCGCTGTCTGCTCCGTGTGTGTTTGCGTGCGCTGCTGGTTGTGCAGCTTTGTAGTTTACTGAAGTCGTGCTGGGGCATGTGGAGTAGATTCGTGTAGACTCTGGATTGTGGGGCACGCAGTCATTTTTCGATGGGGTTAGAGGCTTAAGAGCGCGCCTAATAGCCCGGAAAATACGGTAACTAAATAAATCGTATACTGGGGAATTTACAACAAGTACTTTGAGCAAGGTAGAGTTGCTGCTAACAACTGCTGAGATGACAACTCTACCACGTGTGTCACTGTCTTGACAATATGCCTATTTTATTCTCTCTATATATAAGTCCCTAAAATGACCATATTTTCAGTTTATATAGATTACATATATCAATATATTATAAACTTAAACGGTATTGGCAGTGTTATAACTTAATTAGCAGGGGTGTAGTGGGTATAGTATGCAGGGGTGTGCCGTCCACCCACTTCTCCTGACATGAGATATAAAAATATAACAAATATAAAATAGCCAACAACTTAAATGTCAAACTGGAGCTACTGGCAATGGTCAAAACAACCTGCATATGCTCATGATATCTGCAGTACTGGCCTATAGAGACCTGAAACATGAAGGACCAGGACTGAACCAGGACTGAACCAGGACTGAACCAGGACTGAACCAGAACTGAGTGTCAGGATGGGCCCAGAGGTGCGCCCGCAAAGACTGTCAGGTGATTGCAAGTGAAAGGACTGACACAGAGCTCCACGCCCCATGGGCTAAAGCAGCTGTCATCTGATCATTCTTTCATTCTCCCTCTCTTTCTCTGAAGTCCAAGATTAGCCCTGGTTTAGACCCGGTTTAGTCCCGGTTTAGTCCCGGTTCAGTCCTGGTTCAGTCCTGGTTTGGACCTGGTTGAGACCTGGTTTAGACCTGGTCCTTTAGTTTAGTCCTGGTTTAGTCCTGGTTCAGTCCTGGTTAGTCCTGGTTCGGAGTTGAGACCTGGTTTAGACCTGGTTTAGTCCTGGTTCAGTCCTGGTTCAGTCCTGGTTCAGTCCTGGTTTGGACCTGGTTGAGACCTGGTTTAGACCTGGTTTAGACCTGGTTTAGTCATCACACTGATGATCTCACAAATCGCGTACCCCCACTTAAAAAAATCCCCACTACACCACTGTAAATTAGTCCGAAAACTCAACTGTGAAATAGTTTATATTTAAAAGGACGACCTGGTCAAGAAGCATCACAGGGACACTGCAAAATATTCAAACATTCATGATAGACAAAATAAAAAACAAACAGTACTGCCTAATATCATCAAAAGAATGTTCCACTGTATGCCATTAAACTTACATAGTGTGTAATAAAAAGAGCTGTAATGAAATAAATGCTAGTTAGATAGGTTTAATGCCATACTTTGTAACATTCCAGGCAAAGTTATAACCGTCTCCATGGAAACAAGCAGGTGGCGTACCTCCAACTAGAAAAGTTTAGTACAAATACATGTACGTACAAGCATACACCCTCTTGCAGCATCTTTTGTTGCTTTTATCTTTGCACAAAACTTTGAAGAAAAATAACGTATTATTTTTACTACACAATTTTCAAAGTTCAATATTAGTTGCAAGCAATAAGTCATTTTCTGTGTTTTCTGAAAAGGTACATTGGTTCGATAACAATGTAAAAACCTCCTCCGCTGTCTCCCAGGCAAAAGCCATGTTCAGTGTGGATCCGCTCTCTCCTCCTGACCCCAATTTCAGTCTGATTTAGCCGGAGATGTGGCTGCTGCTGGTACAGTCGGTAAATAATACACCAAATTACACCCAGACCAGGAAATCAGAACAAGACCTGCTCAGTAATAGCAGAATGAGAGAGATGCGTATATATGTAGGAAGTCATTTACAGAGGGTAGTGGAGGTCCGGTGTGGCCTTGACTAGAAACAAAGGGACTCACAATTCAGCGCACAAAGCAACCATTCTTATTAGAACACATCAGCGGATCTGCAGTTCATTTGAGAAAAGACCCATAATACACAGATACTATACAAGGCTCAAGTCATTATAACCCATCTCTGACACTAACAAGCTGGAGAATTACATGGAATCGACTATATGCTGTAGACTATGGACTATAAGATGGTTGCTTTTTTTGCAGCCAATGTGTAGAAGATATTAATAATATAACTGTGAGGTTTGACGAAAACTGAAGTAATGGGAGTAGATTCTCCTCCATCCATCACTATTAGCGTCTACGTGCCAGGGCCGGTGAGCAGTTTCGCCTATTGGGTCGACAATCACAAACAACCTAATTGATTGATTAACTTATCTGGGTCACAGGTATAGTCTGACGTTATTACTTAAAATGTACAGACTGAAAAAGTGTAGGCTGAAGGTATAGCAAGTATGGATGTAACGATATCCAAATCTCACAGCACGATATTTATTGTGATATTTTGAAGAGGTTGATATAATTGTAGACAGGACACTTTTTTGCTTTTAAATACCTTGACAAGATTTTGGTGTGAATTATTTCCATCATAATCCCAAGAATTCAAGTAAAAAACATATGTCTTCATGTTGTCTGCGCTGAAATGAATCATGGGATATGTAGTTTCTGATGTTCATAAGATGTTGGCAAGGAGAAATTCAGTTTGTCGACTGGACGTCTTGAACCACACTAACTTTTGTCAAGTCGACGAATTTCTCCTTGCCATGGATTCTACCTGGACGACTGAGGGATTCTTCACACTTCATAAGCTGTTGCTACTATAAAACTGCGCATTTAAGCAAAGGAACCTGCAATTTAATATACTGTGAGACTTTTGACGATATGATATCATGATATTGGTTATTCTGACATCCTTAATTGCAAGGTATAGGACAAAGTATAGCATAAGAGTTGTGTCGGGTTGGGCAACATTTCACAAAATCACAATTATATTTAAGATTTTACAAAATATTTTACTTTTCTTTTCCCAGTTTGGCCTTGTTTTTGGTTTAAAATTTTACTTCATGGTTAGAAATCGCGGCATCACGCTAGGGAATAAACTGGTACTAATTAACTGGTACTGGTACATAACTGGTACTTAAATCAGGCCAAAACTCCACTCTTGTGCACAGGAATGAATATTTGATGAATAAAAATATAAGAAATATAAGAAAATACAAGACAGAATTCTCCCTAGTGTGATGTTATCAATATGGAACTCTCTACAATAGAACTCTCTGCTGTCATTGTCCTGTCATTTTCAACATCATTTTCAACATTTCTTTAAAAATGTATTCTTGATTAATGTAAAACTAAAATGTATATTTACAACAGGTATTATCCCACCAAATTATGTCAAAATTTGGGAATCATCAGAACCTCTCATGTACTTTTAAAGTGAAAGAGTGGTACAAAATATAAGGTCTTCTGTACAATTATTCCACAGATTAACAGATATACAAAATGTCATAATATTTCATCTGATTTTCTTTTTAAAAAACATGGCCAAACCTCTGAGCTCATACTGGCTATTTCAGATTTTAAACATATTCTATAATGATATTGCCTTTTCGCACCAGATGCAGAAGTCAGCAAAGCAGCCTCTACTTTTGGGAAACTTTCGGAAACTCAAAAGTAAGGGATAATAACAAACTCAGCTGCCACACTGAGATGTTCAAAGCTTGTGTGATCAGTACCTTTTGTATGCAAGCAAAGCCCGGACCCTGTATTCTTGTCACGAACAGGGGGCTGGACAGCTTCCACCTGTGCTGCCAGAGATCCATACTGGGCATCACCTGAAGGACAAAATCACCAACTGCACTGTCCTGGAGAGAGCAAATCTTCACACCATGCAGCTCTCTTGAAACAAAGACACCTCCTCCGGCTGGGACATGTGAGACGCGTGAACAGTGGGCGCCTACCAAAAGCCAAAAACCAAAACCTGTAAACTGAAATCCGGCACCAGGCATGCAGTACGTCCTCTGACTCACTACGGGGATATCTGTAAACAAGCAACTGTAACATCGATCCAGCCATCAGGGAAGATGCAGCACAAGGCCGAGCTCTCTGGCTGCGTGCCCTCTGAAGTGGACTGCACAGACGTATGAAATCACTCTGATACAAAACGTGATTTCAAAAGAAAGGCAAGGAAGAAACTTGAAGATGCCATCAGAGTCTCACCCACTTCAAAGCCAACTTACACCTGAGACATCTGCGGCCACATCTGCCACTCCTGAATAAGGCTAAACAATCACAGAAGATGGAAAATCCTAACTTTTGAGACTGGGATGCAGATGAAACCAGGAAGTAATATTATAAACCTAAATAAATGGCAAACTGGCTAAACATGTGAAACAATTTTAGTCAAATCTTAATCTTATTTAACAGTGTTTTAATGAACAGTGCAACCGGTCACAGACACTTCAATTTATTTTTTTCTAAAGCAAGTCACATATAGGCTCTCTTCACACTTACGTCACAAACCAGGAGGATGCACGGAAAGATGCTATTACAATTTTTTTTTTTTTTATCTCCATGTCATTGTAGTGTTCCGTTATGTTCAGCTAATCAACAATTACAACCATACCTCAGTTTTCATCATTTCTCCACTGACGCACAACTCTGAGCGCACTGGGTACATGCGATTAGAAGAGACGAGGGTGACAAATTCAAGATGATTCCAAACAGCACATACGTCTGCAGTCTTCATTTTACCACTGATGATATTTACTTCAGTGGGTTTTATCACAGTCGGTCGGTGAGCCCGGTGGCGGTAACTACATCGGAGGTTTTAATCGCATCTTTACAAACGTCTTTCTGGTTTGTGACGTAACGTGAAGTGTGTGTCTGACCAAGACTATGACTGTGATCGAGATCTAGAGATTGGACCCCCGAGCTCTGTACGGCAGTAGTCCGCTACTCAGGTTTCCCGGCAGCACTGGTTAAAGGATGGGTCAAATGCAGAGAATGAATTTTCCTTCACAAACAGATCAATAAGGATATTTCTTTCTTTCACATTCTAAATTCTGAAAAATGCAAATGAAGGAAACTAAAAAAACTAAAGCAACAATTCTACACTAGGAACGTAACGATATCCAAATCTCACAAGACGATATCTTCACGATATACATCTCACTGTACGGTATTTATTGCGATATTTTGTGGAGGTTAACAAAATTGTGAATATGCTACTTTTTCCTCTTAAAATGCCTTGACAAGACTTAATCCAAAGAACTAAGATTTAAAATTGCTTAAAACTGTTATTTCTTGATGTAGTTTGCACCAAAACGGAGCAAAGGATCATGGTCGATGTAGTTCCCTCTGCTATTTTTTTTAATTTTGCTGCACCATAACAATGAATTTAAGCAAAGAGACTTATGATTCGATATATTGTGATGGCCCACGATACGATATCATACTATTTTGGTTATTATTACACCCGTATTGTGCACTAAACCTGAAAAACTGATTTTGGACTGCAACAGCTTAAAGAAAGTAGCCACTGTCCGAGGTGAATCCTGCCCACTATTCGCTGTGACATTAAAGACATTAAATTATAACTGGGCTGACAAAAGAGGACATTTACGCTCATAAAAGCACGAAATAACTACACCAAGTTCATTTGGAGAAACAATTTAAATCAGAACACTAGGAGATTTTACCCCTGATTGGTTTTGAACGGGCCATTTTAAGACTTACAATAATCATTATTTAAGAGAAATCAAATGAGGAGGTCTATAAAAATATTACATTTTGGTGACAGTCCAGTGGAGCTGAACAATCAAAGTTAATCACTCCATTCACCTTTTATCCAACCCCGTGTCTTTTTGTCCTTTCCCTTTTACTTTTCTAAAACTTGCTGTAATTTAATAACATTTGAATTGAAAATCTCCCCTTTCGACTTCACATTTGAAAAGAAGCATTCGGGGTTTCGTCTGTACCTTGACTTCCATAATTTTCCGAGGTGCTGACATGTCAACAAAGGTAATTACATCCCGGAGGCAAAGAGAGGGCATTTGAGGTGCTTTTTATTGAAATTGCTATCATTACTGAAGATGTCTGTACTGCCAACTCCAACAGCTTAATTCTTTCACATTTTGACAGCCCCATTCACGGTCTAAAGTCAGGATTTGTACTTTTGTGGATCTTCTGATGTTTCGTTTTGACATAGACTGAGAAGTTGAAGTCAGTACCATCAACTGTTTGCTTTTGGGAAGGTAAATCATATACAATTTTCCATTCAAAAGTGCGATTTTTTTCTTCTTATAATATAGACGGCAATGACAGCTACCCACTCTGCTGCCACTGACTGAATGCAAAGAGTTTTCACGTTTCAAATACATTGCCATTTTGGGAAATATTATTATTTTTGAGTGCAGTTTTAAAGATGTACATTTAGCCATTAGACTTTGACTGTACAGGAATTGAAAAAGGACCAAACCACGACTAAACGGGGTCTAAAACATATTCAAAAAAGGAGGTTTAAATCAGGAATAAAGGAAGTTTTAACAATGTCTAATGAAGGCCTGAACAAGGTCTAAACCAGGACTAAAATATAGTATTACCATGAATACACAATTGCAATTCTATGATATTTGATTTTCAATTTGGTGCGTACATATCCAATGAAGGGGTGTGTATGGGGGGTAGGGTAAAACAGGATTTTTCAGAGCAATGGTGTCATGTTGTCACTGTACCGAGTTTGAAATTTTAGTATTAAGGAATAGACTTGATACTCAATACCGATGGGACGGATCCAGTTCTGATACCACAATGATTATTTTTTATTTATTTTTTTATATTGCCATGTGGTCTTATATCTGTGTAATCCCTGAGTGGTCCAAATACAGATTGTTCTGATACATTCTAAAGCTGGGCCCGGTCAAGCAGAAGTAAACAACAAGGCCAAAAATTCAAGTTAATGCATCTGATATAAAAATGTATTCAACAGATACATATGTACTCTAGTTTAAAACTAGTTTGAAACTGTTGACCTTTTTTCTGTACCATTTTTGGTTCTAAAGTTACATATGTTTTAAACAGACCATGTATGAAACATGGAACAAAAATTATTTCCCAAATTTCAAAGACCTGCAAATCATGTAAATAAATGGATGTATTTCATCATATCTTGTGTTATTCCATCTTTGAACTGTTGATGAAGGGACATGATTAAAAAAAAATAATAATAATAAAAAAACTAATTAAAAAAAATTAAAATGATAAAAATTTGCTTGGAAGGACTGACATATTTTATAGAAATAGTTTCCTTTCATTTTGAAGTAATATTAAAGTATTCGGAAGAAAAAAGATGAAAATTATGCAAAATCATGCATAATTTGTTTGCACAATTTTCCCTCCGTTACTTTTCCCTCCGTTACCATGACCTTTCTTAATAAAAAATCTCATTACTCAAAAAGTAAGAGGTTTTTCAAACTAATCTTGTACCATATGGTAGAAAACTATATGAAGCAAATATTCAAACCAGTTTGTTAAGGATATGTAAGTGAGAACCAAGAGTTATCACTGTTTGGATTTATTGCCCAAAAAGTGCTGCATATTTCATTCCCTCCGTTACCGACATGAGTTTTAAAAAAAATTTTTGTCAACAACTTGAAAGAATATCACAGGTTTAACTTTACCCTGTTGGAGTGTAACTCTTTCCTACATTCTGATACTTTACTTATTTCAATAGTCCCTCTAGTTTCTGAATAAGAGACATTTGAATGTCAAAAATCTGTCCCTGTTTCCCTCCGTTACCGCTTGACCTGACCCAGCTATTCAGGAAAGGATAATTTCTTTCCTGTGAATGTGACTTTTTTTGAGTATCGATACCGGCTCAAATGAGTATCTATTTTGTAATATGAGTTTTAATTACAGACTGTATAAAAAAAAGGCTAAAGCGAATGTGATGTCACCCATAGCGTTCAGCTCAACTCAAATGAAGCTCGAGATGATAACGGTTACAGGAGCGAATTTGATATCATCAAGCATCATAGCAACGACGAGAGCCAATCATGATTGAGGTCGTTAAATATGGCCGCCCTTCTCACCAGAAAGTGGGAAGGGGGCTTACTTAGCAACGAAATGCACTGGCTGTCAATCAAACCTGCTGCTAAAGGCAAAGGGTGCAACCTCGGGGAATGAAGGCATCTGACTGGTCCAATATTTATGTTCATATCTTGATTTAGGGACAAAATAGCCAAATGAAAAATTCAGGATCATGTAGAGCAGGTTAATACAAACATTTTAAGAGCAAAATGACGAGGCTCACTGCAGAAGTTACAGAGAGAGGGACAACAAGATCCTAATGTAAGTCAACTGGAGCCATAGTCAGAAGGAGCTGGAAGAGCCTGCTGGCATACTTAATATTTAGAACGTGGCGACTAGAGTGTTAGGCTCTGTCCACTCACATATACGGTCTATAGTTTTAGTATCAGTTAGAATCAGATTTTCAACACCTATGACAATCCTACAATGGCGTCTTAAATGCAAGAGACTAAAGATTACTGAAGCATCCTTGAATCATTGTTAACACACTGAGAGGGTAAATAAGAATATAAAACAGTTACAATAATAATGCATCAGTTTTATACAGCGCATTTATGGACACACAAAGGCGCTTTACAGAGCAGTATTCATTCACTCCACACCCGGTGGTGGTAAACTGCTATAGTAGCCACAGAATGACAGAAGCGAGGCTGCCAATCTGCGCCATTGGCTCCTCCAACTACCACCACCACTCACGCACACACCACTTTCATATTAGGACATGCAGGTGAAGTATATAACTTACCGTATTTTTCGAACTATAAGGCACACTTAAAATCCTTTAATTTTTTCAAAAGTTGACACCTTATGTATTAATTCTGGTTGTGCTTAAAGACCTCAAACTGATTTGTATGTGGTACACAGTGCTCAAAAATCTGTCAAAATGTTTTAAGTACGACTTTAGTAACCTAGGAAGTAGGTCTGTGCGGGACAGAATTTTCAGTCCCGCTCCCACCCACAAGAGAATTGTAATTTTCAATCCTGCTCCCGCCTGCAAATCCTGCAAGATGGCGACACTTTCTTAAGCTCTATCAAACACGTAGAAATGGAAAGGAATTGTCTAAAACAGGGGTTGTCCAAACTTTTTTCATCAAGGGCCACATATCTAAACACAGACGAAGCCAAGGGCCGATCAAGGGCCGTAGACTGGTGCTCAGTACAGGGAATAATTGAAATGTGTGCATGTTTAACACGTTAGAATGAGCCATCAGTCTTTATTCATGCTAAGATCCTTAAAATCACAGACGAAATATTCAATATTGACTTTATCAAGGTAGATTTTCAAAAAACTTGCAGTAAAAGGCCAAATCCGCAAGTTTAAAACCCTCTCAGGCTCAAATTAAATTTTACAGGAAAAAATCTGATATTTGGGGAAAATGATCATATGGGGTAGTAATATACAATCCTGTCTTTTTTTTTGAGAGAGACCTTCACACCCAATGCATTCTGGGATGTTTCAGATTTGCAGCATTGGTCCGGTGTGGTAAATTAACACTGAAGACTGAAAATGATATGAACGCTAACTTTATGTGTATACCACTTTTAATAACAATGAAAACAAAAAGCACAATGTAACTTTTTCGTGTGGTACGCCAAGAAACAATTTTTATCCTTTGTTAACAACAAAAGTACTTTGCACTTGTGGCAGGCTGTTTGTGTGTAGCCATTCTTGCACAGTCTACATCATCCAAGTTTATCAGCATGGATGGAAAAAAAGGCTCCTGTGTAAAAAAAAAGCTAATAAAATATGAATGTGGAGTAAGTAGGTAATTGGCATTTAGCTGTTGCAAATCTGCAACGCCTGCCTGGAGAGGGTTAAGCTGTTTAAAATGTTTTTCTTATTAATGTATGATAGGCAAACATTACTCATTTGTATATTCACTTTACACTCATATAACACTCCAGTTTATTTACAGAAAAAAGTTAATCTGTAGTGTTCGACAAGCGAGGAACATTTACTTTGATAAGTATAAACAAAAGTGGCACAATGACATCTTCTGTAAACCAAAATTAAGAACATATATCTTAATTAAAGACTGTTTTGGACCTGAACCATATGTCACCCTGAACCTGAGCAGAGGTCAGAGGTCAGTATGTGCCCAGTTGAGGTGTGGGACTCTGCCTCTGGCCTTGGAGACGGGACGCTCCCACTCAGTCCCAGAGGAGGAGCACTTGTGTTCTGTGCGATTTAAAGGACATTGAAAATGAAATGCATTTTTTGTTTTACTGTCCTTTGTATCATGACCTTCGCTGTCAGTTGTTGTCTAATGTGTCTTTCTGTTGGTTTGTTATGTCTGATGAGGAGAGACTTAAGTATTTGTTTAAATGTAATGTTTTTAATTTGGCTCAGTTTGTGCTGAAAGCCTGGGACCTCTGTAAGAGGACACTTTATGTTTGATGTGTGATCTGTCTGCTTATTGTTTTATGTGTCTTATAAGTCCATGTGGGCTGGGCACCAACTAAATGGTGCATGGCACTAAATAAGTAAAATAAACTAAACTAAAACTAAACTAAACATATTTAGTTTGCGGGACTGCAGTTGATCATCCCACCTGCCCGCTCCCGCATTGCATATTTGTTTCGCTTAATGTGCCTTATAATCTGATGTATGAAAATGGACAAGAGAATTCAACATTATTGATAGTGCGCCTTATAGTCTGAAAAATATGGTAATAAGTTATAACACAGTTTAACAGCACTCAAGTTGATTTTGCACAATATGTCTCCTTTCACAATGTTGATCCAGCATAATAAGTTCTCAGTCTAAAGTTTCAAACCAGTGCCGTATATTCCTAAACGCTATCCTCATGCTGACAGCTATAGGATGCCTCCAGAATCAATAGCACTGAAATACCTATTGACAATCCCTATATTATTTCTTATAGCGTTGAAAACTGGCCCGAGAACAGGAAATTCTAAATCTCAAACTAACAAGATTGATCGAGGTAATGCGTCTTCCTTGTGGCGAGGCGCGGACATCCTTGGCTAGTTCTTTATCATTCACAATCAATGCTAAATGCCAGAACCCAGCGTGAATACTTGTGCTGAAAAAGGCCCTTAGCGGCTGCAGTTTGACAGGAAGCCAAGAACATATGTATTACAATGTGTGCTGATCAGGCTGAGATGGTGGCTGTGATGAATGGGGAGAGTGTGGAGGGAGAGAGGAACGCGGTTGTGTCATCATGAAGCAGAATTATATTTGGTTTTGAAGAATAGCTTTAATCTAAAATCGACGTAATGGGGCACAGTCATGCGTGGGACAAGAGGGAGCGCTACGCCGATGGAGGACAGTAGCTCCAGTCGTGATGAAAGTTTGTAGAGAGATTTTTAACGTGTATGTAATCAGCGTGTGAGGAGATGTTTGGTAATTGATCTCGATATTTAAAATATATCGAGATATTTAACACGCAATGGATTCTGACATATTGTTTATATCGATACGATGCTTATATTTCATTCTGATTTTGCTGCTTCGCTTGTTTACCTTCTCTGTGCACGAAAGGACCAGCTCAGAGCACCGCACCCCACTGGGCTCATCGCAGCTGATGCCCGATCGTGCTTTGTGGACAAACTGCTCCAAGGGCTCGGGGTTCTCTCAGGGGTGGTCCTAGATTCCAAGTCCTTGTTCAAGATTAGACCTGGTTTGGTCCTGGTTTAGTCCTGGTTTAGACCTGGTTTATTCCTTCCTGGTTTAGTTCTGGTTCAGTTATGGTTTAGACCTGGTTTGGTCCTCGTTCAGCTCTGGTTTATTTCTGGTTTAACCCTGGTTTAGTCCTGGTTCAGTCCTCGGTTCAGTCCTGGTTTAGTTCTGCTTTAGAACTGGTTTAAACCTGGTTTAGCCCTCGTTCAGTTCTGGTTCAGTCCTGGTTTAGACCTGATTTAGACGTGGTTTAGAACTGGTTTAGTCCTGGTTTGGACCTGGTTTAGTCCTCATTCAGTTCTGGTTTAGTCCTGGTTCAGTCCTGGTTCAGTCCATATACGGTGCAAAAGTTCGGCATCTTCGCTCACTGATTGTTTTTTGACAATCAGCGACAGTTATTTTGGCAAGGGTAACTTAAAAGTGCTGCAATAGTCGTGCAATGCCTTACATTTTAAATGCAGTAATATTGTAATGTAACGAAATACTTTGAAATGACAGTAACAAGTAAATAAATAACGCATTACAGTTTTGAAGTAAGTTGCCCAACAGTGGTCATCTTCTCTATCTCCATGGAGACTTACAAGTAGCACCACCAGAATTCTATAAAAAATTATGTAATATTTCAATGTAAGAAACACTTTTTTTCCCTGATACTTCAAACAACGAAAAAAAACAAAGTGTACAATATGGTTGCTAGATAACGGTTATGGAATTCCCTTGTGTGCTGTCAATGTTTCCAACCAAGAAGAAAAACTGAGACTTTTTATTTTTAGCTACATATAATAATCTTAAGTATGTTAAAGGTTGTTTACAAGCCCAGACGACTTCAAATCACATTTCACGTCCATCTTCAGATACAGGTCAAAGACATCACCTCAAACGACGGCGCTCTCCTTCCTCCGCCGGATTGATCTTTTTATAAATACATTTAAGTGACAGTATTTCAGAGTGGCCATTGTAGTGATATGACCTAACCATGAACTGCAGGGGAACTCTGTGTAACCCCTATCACAATGTTTACAGTGGCACATAACACTGTGCGGAGGGACGGCTGCTCTTTGGCCTTGTGGAAATAAAAGACAGGCCTTGCCCTTGTTCTCAGATCCATCAAACCAGCAGTAAAACCTCACTCCATTCTCTGTAACCGATTACCATTTACAACCTGGGCCATAGCACTCCACACCAGTGACACAGCTCCGAGATCAGCATAGAAGAAATACTGCAAAGAACTATTACAGCATTGTTGTTGACTTATTTGACAAGGACAACGCAGACAAATGTCAAATAATCAGCCAAAGCCACACTAACCAATGTTCCATTCAAATGTGTTTATGAAATGGACTTGAAAGCGTAAATGATTTGTTTTGGCTTAACAAAAACGGAAAGTATTTTTAGTATTCTTTTGGCCTATATTTATGTTCCTATTTTATATGTTTTTCCTCAGGACAATTACTTAAGCAAGCCTTGATATGTGTATTCAAAATCCCGGCGCTGTCCCTGATTTTTACCATCTGAAAAATGTGAAAAACTCGACTAGTTTATTTTATTTTACAATATTTCCGATACAGGTCTTCGATATGGCATGTTTCTTGTACATGAGAACAAATTCCGCTGTGATTTGACCAGATCTCTGACAGATCAAAAGATACCAACTCAATGAGATGATGTTGTATCATAAATTAGGTATGCCGTCTAAATTAGGTCCTTTTCCTGTAATTTACTTGAAGGATGCACAGATATTGGTGCCGATATTCAACATTTTAATCAACTGGATATCGGTCCAAATATTTGGTCTATAAATCGGTGTAATAAGACAATTAGACTGGTCTTTGCCCAAACTACCTCATAATATTAAACTTGTACATTTCCTAAGTTGTTCTGCAGTTACTTTAAATCATTGTTTCCCAAAGGCCCAGCCTTCGCAAGAGATTTTTTTTGGGTCGCCACTTTTGATTTGATATGATATATATTTCAAATTGATTCAATACGGCTCAATAAAAAATAACGGCTAAATCATGTCTGTGACACTAAAAGTCTTTGTTAAACCACTTCTTGTGCAAAGTTCATATGAAACACAAACATTTTAATCATCAAAACAGTGAAAATGTCAAATTTGTTACATAAATACGTTTTCTTCCTCTAAACAAGCAACAAAACTGTAAGCTGTAAAAGTAATTTTGTAAAATGTTGTATACTTAAAAATACTCTTTGCGATATATCGATACAGCAGCCCACGATATCGATACTGTATTATCACATTAAACAATACAATTTAATCGATATTTCAATATTTTTGCACACCCCTACTTGTCACGATTTGCATGTAGGTTGAAACATTAAGACATGTTTTGTATAATTTCTAATATTTTTGTAAATATTCTATTGGCTATTTTGTTCCAGTATTGCTGCTTCAATTGAATGTTGAAAAGAAAAAAAAAACAGGGCTACATTTAATGTCCAAATAGGCGACTTATGGATCCTTTTATTGCTGCTTCAATGACTGTTTTTCATTGTTTAAAACTTTAATACTAATTGTTCAGAGGCACGATCACTCAACTATAAAATATCCTCATTAATGTTCAATAATGATCAAATCCAGATTTATTTTGTGATTTATGAATAATGTCTATTGACTTGGGTCATGAAGGTTTGTGACTTTTAAAATATGGGTCCTCAGAATAAAAGTTTGGAAAACACTGCTTTAATAACCACAGAAACCACATTTGGATCATTTTTTACCATAAAAAAGTAAATATTAAACTACTATTTTCAGTCTCTGTGCTAGTATTGGTTGATATCGAGTATCACCAAAAACAAAGTCAAAGTATCATCATTAGTGTCGGAACAGAAAAGACTTTATCGACTCATCCCTAGTTTGGCTCTTATATACAGTAGTTAGTTGGTTCTGTCTGTCTAACCTGCCAATTGTGTGTTTTGATTGCTCTAAATGTTTTATACCAGAACTCAAGTTACAATATAACAGCTCCAGATAAACTTCTTCAATGGCACGTCAAAGCTACACTCCGCACTATAAGCAGTTTTCATGCTCTTGACAGCTGTTGCCATTTAAAACCACGGCACACTCCACACACACACTATAACATGACTCCAACAGCCTCCCCGTATAGACCCAACAGCGCGGCCGCTCCGTCATCAGTATTCCAGGTGGGTCCAATCTTCCATGAATATTTGAAGGCTGCCGGGGTTTTGCCACCAAACACACAGTAAAGGATTCGGGCTGCATTTTGAAGGGCTCTTGGCATCAAAAAGAATAGAGCGCTGGGGTATTCGCACGAGAATACAAGGCAAAGAGCGCGGCAGGTTACGCAAAGGGGAGGAGACAGACTAACATGGGATGGAATTAGTATTAGGGATAATGCATTGTTTTCATAGGTCACCAAAGATTGGATGTGTTTGAAAAGGTGGTTGTAAGGAATTAATAAGAAGATACTGATTTAGCTGCAGGCAAACTGGGAAAAAAGTGGGACTAAACACCTAAAGTCTTCCAATAGCCACAGGTAAAATAGAGTTGCTAAACTGGGCAGTAGCTGGAGGACTAAATGGGGAGAATTAATATGTAATCAGGGTAGTCTTGTGTGATGTCACATAGTACTTGAAATTGACAAAAAAAAAAGACTTGGTTTTTGGCTGTTTTTAAAATACTCCAAGTTTTAAACGTTGGATTAAAGAGGCTATTGAGACTTGGAAACAGTAAACAGTAGTGTCGTAGTATTTGAGACCGGTCTTGGTCTTGAGATTTAGCCCGATTCAGCAGCTGGTTTCACTTCGCAGAAACCGTTTGATCTCGCAGTGTTAGAATTTGTTCGCTCGATGGTAGGCGGGTACTTTTTTAATTTAAGCAATCGCTGCTATTTGGTTGTGACGTATGTAATGCGCCGCTAACTGGGCTAACTGGTGTATTAAGCTTTTCCCAAATCCCATAGGAAGAGGGACAATAACGTCTTTCCCCTTAATAAAATTCAACAAACATTCTCTTTGTTCCAGCTTTAAATCCTCGATCTCGGGAATCGTTGCCAAAACAGAATGTATAGCTCTTTCCTGATTGGCTGGTGCCTGAACTCACACGTTCAGGGTTTTTGCGAATCGTCTAGTGTATTCTGATTCCTGACCTAGTCACTGGAGAGAAATGAAACTGAGCAGAGACACACGGTGGTGCCAGCCTGGCTACTCGAGACTGGCATCGAGACTTGAGTGCATTTGAACTTGGTCTTGTCTCAGACTTGAGATCTGACACTCCACGAGTGCGAACATATTTCATTACAGTCGGTAAATGTGCAGAGGCTGCTAAATATCACTGTAATAACCAACAATAACTGTTTTCTGTAAAGTGCCAGTGGAAGTGGGATTAAAGTAGGGGTTTTCAGACTGTGGGTCAGGGTCCAGAAAAAGGAGCACAGAGTGTTTAAGTACAGTACAGTTTTCTTGTCTTATTTTAAGCCTAAATTAACAATCAAATGGATCAAACAGAGATTAGATTCATAAAAACACTGATATAAATGTGCCAAAATAACTGCAAAATACAAATAAATTTAGGCAATGACAGATGATCTTGATTTAGTCTCAATGGGCCGTAGTCTTGGTCTTGTCTCAGTCTTGACCCTCAGAGGCCTTGTCCTGGTCACTGGGACCCTATGATCTCGGACTGGTCTTGGTCTCGATTACTGCGGTCTTGACTACAACACTAGTAAACAGTAAAAAGGGACCAGACAAGTTACATATTCCATCTTTAAAGACAAGTTGTACGAGTATAAATTGTCCTTGTGCTCACTGCGTATCCTCAGAGATCCTTGTAGTGTTTCGCCCTGTGCTGAGAGGAGACACAGAGATGGAGTACGATCCGTCTGAGCAGGGACAGAGGGGAGACTGACCTTTCTCTAATCACATTACATTTGATATGAGGCTGCTTATATAGATGCACTGTAGCACCGAAAACAGTCCAGGCGGAGGAAGGGCTTCAAACTAGGTTCCAAGATCATACAAGCTTCTACTATGACATTTTCAGTAATTATTCGGCTTTGTAAGTAGAAAAACTGAAATATAGACAACCATTTCTTGGACTAACACTGCTCTGAACCAAAAACAAACCGAGACAAGATTCTAATTGTGTAAAGTAAATACAACCCCTCAACTGAACTGAACCACTTTAAACTTGGACTCAACAAAACCAAGCAAACCTTAATACTAGATATGAACGTAAACAAGACAGCCATCCTACATTCAGCAAGAAGGTTCTGGGTTTGATTCCTGGCCTTTCTGTGCTGAGTTTGCGTGTTTCTCCCTGTGTCTAGGTGGGTTTCCAAAACACGCACAAACACGCACATCCTGACAGACACTGACTCAAGATCTGGAGATGGGTCCCCAGGTTCTGTACTGCTCCTGAGAAGTTGCCTCAGTTGCCTTGAAGGATGGGTTAAATGCAGAGGATTCATTTCCCTCACAAAGGATTAATAAATTATTGATCATCTGCAGCTCATCAACATTCTCTTGGGGTATGATGCTACTTGTAAGCATGCTCTGTGTGAGGATTTGTTAGACTTAAAGATTCATTTCAACACAATTCGACCTGAGAGAACTGATTTATTTGAAACTACAACACGTGAACTAATTTTTACTGTTAAACAAATCCCTCTCAAATAAACTGCAGTCTGATTTTTAACAAAAAAGTGTGTGACTGAAAACCTAACACCTAAACAGGACAGTAATGTGACAGCAAAGTACCGATATTGTATCTTAAAGAGCCATTAAACCGCCTCCCGAAGCTTTACTCTCCAGAGTGGGCGGTGCACAGCGGCTTGGGGGAATGTTTGTGGAGCGAACTCTGGAGCGATGATCGACAGCCGACCGACAGCTACAACAATCCAACACGGTGCACACTTGTGTGCTCCGGACTTTGAAACAGAGCGGACATTTGCGCTCGGATCACGCCGTTTCCCTTTTCTCCAGACACGGCGGGACATCTCGGCGACCAGCGGTGCCAGGTAGGGGCAGGGCTTAGAGGGGCTCTTCACGTACCACCCGTAGACGCCAGTGACTGCGCTCGTCACGCAATAACCCTGCAAATTACTCACTGGCGGCTGCTGGTCCAACCCGAAAATTCAAATGTGCTGTCCGTAGTTGATCCTAAAGACGCCGTTAGAGACACAGCTTTTGACCCAAAATAACAAATATGCACTAAAATGCTCAAATAAGGCCAGGTATACGTATACATTTCTATTTAAGACCCATTTACACAGTTAACCAGCAAAAAAAAAAGTGATTTTGGGGTTTAGTGGCTCTTTAACTAAAACTTCTATTCACTAAGTTAACATGAGTGCACCAGCTGAGAGACGTCCACCCTCTGCTGTCATTTCATTATCAAAAATACACAGCAAAATGGAAATGTTTAAACTGCCAGATCATGTAATATAGAAAGGAACACAGCATTCCAGACGTTTTCATATCAGCACTGACCTGCCATACATTTTGATAACCCCCGTTACACACAGTTCTCTATATGAGCAGTGCTGATTCACATGGAGCTCCATCTCTCCGACCGCTTTGATCATTGTTTTCACGTGCCCCCGTCCGACCACAGAGACGAGAGCAGGCCTCACGCATGATGGATGAATACAAAGAGTGAATAGGCTCAGGGCTGACTCCAGGTAAATCTTTATCAGCTGTCGATACCAACCTCTGTCCATTGTTACTCAGATCTGCAAGAAGTGCACTCCACACCAACGATTCTCTGTCTGGACCTGTGCCACGGGGAAGAGGAGTGGAGATTTCAAAACTAGTCAGCAGATTCATCACGGAAAAAGATAGAAAACCAGTGAGCAATGCGATATCAATATTAAACATGAATGCCTAAATTTGTCACATTTTAAGCAGTTGGAGAAACCAAAATGTAGAACTGCACTTAATACTTTCTTTAATGAAAACTTCAAGAACAGAAGTACAACTGAAGACAAAAATCCAAAATGCAAACTTACAGCATATAACACTGACAATGGACCAACAAACTGCAGCACCGTAAAAAAGCTTGACCAAAATTTAAGATATAAACACTTAAACCTATTAGAAAATGACTTAAAAGTAGTGAAATTATCAGTCCATGCAGCAAGATCATTTTGCTTAAGAAGTTATCTTAAAATAATCTACCTCTAGAGTAGAATGAAGCAGTCCCAGAACTAGTAAGTAGATAAGAAATCTGAATAAAACAAGATGAATAACCTGATAAGTTTTAAAATCTTGGCCAGATCAGAGAAATCTGCAGTGAGAGGAGAAGACAATTTCTACAGGTACATCAAAAAATTGATTTCAGAAAGTCAAATTTGTAAAAAATATAGAGGCATTACACATAGAGTAAAGCTTTAAAACATGTTATAATGTTGTTACGTCAAAAAATACCTGGAGTTGTACATCTCCAAAGCTCAAAATGCGCTGTTCCACTTTGTGATGTCATGTAGTAGTATTTTTGGAATTGGATTTTTTTTGTGTGAATTTTGAATATTAAAGGGCCCATGTTACACTATTTTCTGATCTATGTAAAAATGTAAATGGAGTTTTTTTTTCTGGTCACACATGTTTAAAGGGATAGTTTGGGTCTTTTGACATGAATCTGTATGGCATCCCCCATCAACATTGTTGTGAATCAACACTGACTTACCCCCGACAGCGTCCAGTGAGCCGAGTTAATGCCCTGTTTTGGTGCTGACGAAAGTAGTCCGGCAAGTTAGCTGGGGACATTAAAATAAAGCGTTTTTCTTCTCAAAACAATATGTGTTCAAAAGAGTGACACATTTGCATAAAAAAAACGTTGTCCACAAAAAAGTCAGACCTCATAATCACATGGTGCTATTTTCTCCCCGTTTGTATCACTGCGCACTGACACAACGTAACTAGCTGATTCTTGATCGCCTGTTTGTTTGTGAACATGGCGGCACCACTTTGTTCATACCTGTGGGCAGGTACAGCAGTGCTCTTCGAACCATATTTCTTTCTTTGTCCTGGGCATGAAGGAACATAATCGTTGTCGCTGAAGTGAGCACTGCACACATAAAGCTTTTTCGCTCTCAAGTTAGCTCTCTTGCATTGCGACAGTCATCGGCCTGAGCACGTAAACCCTGCCAAACAACTGAAAAACCTCAGCCAACTTGCCAGACTACATTTGTCAGCACCAAAACCCGGCAGGAACTCAGCTCACGGGACACTGTCGGGGTGGTAAGTCAGTGTTGATGCATGACACTGCTGACGAAGATGCCATACAGATTCATGTCAAAAACCCCAAACTATCCCTATAAAAAAAAAAAAAAAAAAAACAAGAAAAACATAACTCCATTTACCGTATTTTCCAGGCTATTAGGTGCTCTGGATTACAAGACACACAGTCATTAAATGGTTTATTTTAAAACTTTTTTCGCAAATAAACCGCACCGTACTTTAAACAAAACACAACAGCTGGATGGGTCAGTGGGACTTCGTTTGGCGTGTTCACGGTGACTCTGGGCTTTGTTCAGTTGTGGCGTGTAGGGAGGGTGCTGTCTGGGATCGCTGGATTGTCGGCGTGTTCGCAGTGACTCAGTTGTTCAGTTGTGACTAGAATTGGCACATTGCACTCGCTTTTTCGGTTCGTTCCTCCGTTCCGTTCCTCATCCGTGTGGAGTGATGAGTGAGGCTGCGGGTGTTTTTCGCTGCGCGGTCGCTGTCTGCTCCGTGCGTGTTTGCGTGCGCTGTGGCTTTGTAGTTTACTGAAGTCTTGCTGGGACACACGCTCTGGATTGCGGGGCACGCTCCCGTTTTTTGATGGGGTTAGGGGCTTAAGTGCGCGTCCAATAGCCCGGAAAATACAGTACATTTTTACATAGATCAGAAAATAGTGTAACATGGGCTCTTTAATAAAGCTATTCAAAATTCACTTAAACATTTTTCGATTCTAATTGAAGAAAACGGTTAAAAATGCAGCGAGTATTGTTGTGTGTGAGTTACAGGATGTGTGGGCTCCAGGTGCGAGCACAGACAAGCTTCACTGCCCATCTTATTGTTTGTCTCACAGCTCACTGTTCTGTGGTGAAGAACAGCCTCCATTTTTTCCTCCTCTTTCTCTTTTTATCCTCCATTTATTTTCTTCTACTTGAAAATAGAAAGAAAGTGATGTCCTTCATTCCCTTGACTGGCAAATAAATATATAGCAGTTACGCATGATCAGTCTGCAGTGAGGGCAGAGAGAGGGGGCTAAAATGGAGAGGCCCTCATCCATTTTTCATGTAGCTCTGTTTGCTTGGATACAGAGACGGACTTAAAGAGGAAAGAAAGCTACAGGCTAATGTGTTTTTCACTGTGCTCTCTTGCTTGCCGAACTTGGGTGAGGAAGCCAGACATCTTTGTAAGCCAATGATGTGGTGATGTGGTAGAAATCGAAGAACTCCCCACAGAGACGAAGTTCAGGTGATTGAGGATTCAGAAAGCAGTCGCTGACGACGCTACGCACACAAATATTTTAATCAAAATTTAAGTGGAGCTAAAGACTGAATCAACTTTTTGCTGCTCAACTGTGTGTATAACATTGTCTACTGCTCCTATAGTCATGTTTTGGTAGTTTTTGTTAGTAAATTGTGATCAAAAATGTCTAAAACTGAGAATTTTCAATGACCACTGCAATTTCAAGTACTACATGACATCACTCAGGACTGCCCTGATGACTAGGGCTGGGTATCATTAAGAAGTTGCTGATGCGATACATGTCCCGATACATAGGCCACGATATGATACATATCTCGATACAGTGAGCTTTCAATTCGATACAATAAATTACAATATATTTCAAATCGATTCAATACTGTTCAATAAAAAATAAAGGCTAAATCATGACTGTGATACTAAAAGTCTTTGTTAAACCACTTCTTCTGCAAAGTGAATATAAAACACATAATTTTAATCGTCAAAACAGTAAAAATATGTTACATAAAAAAGTTTCCTTCCTCTAAACAAGCAACAAAACTGTAGCGCTGTAAACTATACCAAAAAATACTCCTGGCGATATATCGATACAGCATCCACCAATATCAATACTGTATCAGGATGTTAAACGATACTATATATCAATATTTTGATATTTTTGAGTACCCCTACTGATTATAGTGAGATGTTTCTGGCCCCCTCCTCCTTTCTCACTTGCTTTCATATTCTTCTCTATTTTAATGTTTAAAACAAACTTTAGCGTCTAATGGTTTGGGACGCTTTTATTTTTCTATAATTTTGTTTTAAGATACTTGACAGCTAGAAATGTAAAGAAATATGTACTGTATTTTTCAGGCGCACTGGATTATAAGGCACAATATCAATCATGTTGAATTCTCTTGTCTATTTTCATATATAAGGTACACTGGATTATAAGGCACATTAAGAGAAACACATGACACTTGAGACTGATCCCTTAGCTCAGGCATCCACGATCCATTGGCAGATCGTGGCGTAATTCGCCCAGCGTTGCCTCCCTGTCTTGGCGAATGTGTATAATGATATGATGATGATATTATGTGAATGTGGGTGGATAATTTAAGTTTTTAGTTTTTTTTATTATTATTTCCTACGAGGATGACTCAAATATACACTGAGTAATAATGTGTTTACATTTTACAGAAACAAAACTTAAAAACCACATGGCTAATTTGCATAAACCATAAGCGCTGAAAAAACAGTTCGCTCCTTGTGTGCTGATACGGTTCAGCTTCTATCGGACTAAAGGACACGACTCCACAAGACCATCTGACAATCTATCAAGCGGTGCGGCTTTGTAGCTTACCAAAGTCGTACTAAAACATTTTGACAGATTTTTGAGCCCCATGTACTACATAAAATTGGTTCGAGGTCAGTAAGCACAACCAGAATTAATACATAAAATGCACCAGATTATAAGGCGCACTGTCAATTCTTGTGCAGTACAGCAATACAGTATGTGAAAAAGAGATTTAGTATGCAGTATGAGATTTGAGATTTTGAGACTGAATAAATTGTAAAAAAGGATTTGATTATAAGCATGATTCATCCCCTGAAACGTGGCAATTTGATCTCATTTAACAAATCCGTGTACTGATTTTCTGTCTTTGCTGAACACGCTTTGCCCACCTCACCTTCCGTCTGAATGTGTGCAGCCACTTCTCTAATACTCTGCCCCTGCAACTGCATCTACAACAGCTACTACTAGTACTTTTGCTTAGTTACTGATATTACTCCGGTGTCACTGGGTTTACTTTTTATTCAGGACCACAATAACAGAAAGAATCGACCAGATCCCGACTCTGTATGCGCATAAACTTGAGCAGCTTGTCAAACTAGTGTCAATCTTCCTCCGACAACACTGAGGTCATGTTTACCCCGGGAATAAACAAACCAAAACAAATCAATTTCTCCAAACTGTCAGAAATGCATAACCTTGCCGTGTACTCTCTGCATTATAATTACGACGTTACTGTCAGAGAATCAGGAAGTGGATTGTTAGCATACTAGTTGTCGTTAGTTGCGATGGCAAAGCTCGTGAAAAGCGCTTAGAAACTCAATGCTCGGAATGCGTAAGGGAAGTGAGGAATAACTTTGGATAACTTAAAATGAACGTTCTCTGTTTTTCACGATTTGAAAACAGTAAAAATGAAGTACAGCACCTTTAAAGTACAAAAATATGAATTCAAAATAACATAAATAGACACAATTAAACATGAATCGCTTTCTCGTGGATTATAATCTTGTAAATTAGCCCCACACTGTTCCCATCAAAGGCGTGATCAGAAGCACCTCCCCGCGCGCAGATCTGAGCGTGCCTGTATCTGCATAACCTTTCCTCGCATAATCTCCGGCTCACGAGTGGGGCATTTGTGGAGCTGGATTATGCAAATGCAACATTTGAGCCGCGAGCAGCAGTCGGTGACGGAGAGACAGACACAGACCACACGCCCAAATACAGAGGACAAAACAACACAGGGAGGAGACGGGAGGGGGGGGGCTGTCTGTGTTTACTGATGCCTGGCCTGGAGCGGGCACTGCTTTGAATACACTGTGTGGTAGCTTCCCTAGCGCATGTATATTATTAAAACTGCACTCTGCACTTTCTTCACTTTTTTTTTTTTTTTTTTTTAAAGTTGCACTATGTAACTTTGGTTTTGAATCCGTCATGTCACTGATCTGCCAAGAATGTTCCACAGACATTAAACAGCTCTACTTTACATTTAGTCAATTACAAGTGGTTTTATAGCTCAAAAATACTTAGAAAAACACGCATTCTGACTGTGAGCGGGGTCGCCTCTCCACAGATCTGACCTGTAACTTGGTCTGGTTTGGTCTTCATGATGATAGAAAGGTTTAATACCATACTGTGACACTGACATTCCAGACAAAGCAATAACATCTCCTTAAAGAAAAGCATTTGACAGACCCTCCAGAAAAATTACACCAGTGGCGGAGTCAGCAATCCGGGGGCCCTAGGTGAACCTGAATTTGGGGCCCTCGCTACAATTCACTGTTTTGTCATTGTTTTTTTATTTTATTATAATTCTTTTTTTTATATATGTATTGTCTGTTTTTCCCCATTGTTCATGAGACACGCACATCTTTACTTTGAACGCACTTTTAGGGTTGGTTATTGACCTGGAAACTTGTCTTAAATTGATTCTGATTCTGATAAATCTACTAGATAACCAGAGCTGAAAGTAGTTTTATTTTTTTTATTTTGCTAGTACAATTACATTTTTGTTTACGTCCATTACATGTGATTATGATTATGCTATGATTATGTTCAAATCAGGATCAAGCGGACTAGTCCATTCTAACGTGAAAGGGGGGAAAAGCTTTGGCAGTTAAAAAGCAATTGACAATCAGATACTATTTTGGTGTTTTCTTGTTTAAACGTAAACTACTCTCATTTCATGTCATAGTGAGAGAAAATCTAATTGCTCTCAGGCCTAGGACATTAGTGGTACTGAGGGCCCTCTGAGTTACACAATGCCCCTGTGCATAAATGTATAATGTATAGGCATTTCTTTTAAACTGACAATTCTCTTTGAAACTTTGAGAAACAAATTTCAAATGTTGTTAAAACTAGCTTTTTTTTCTTTTTTTCTCCCAGATAAGACATATTGCTAAATTAAAACCAATCCTGACACGCAATAAACAATCACACAATATACATCATACTGCAGCTCGCTATATTCAGGCCTCTCACAATCCTCCCTCAATAGGATAGAGTTAGTTCAAAATATTGTTGCCAGACTGCTCACCGGGTCACCCATCCTAGCCCAACTCCACCTGCTGCCTGGTAAATGCAGAATTGATTTTGAAAAGTTATTATCTGTTTTTAAATCACTCAACTCACTCGCGCCACAGTACATCGCTGATCTTTTAACCCCACGCTCTGCCTCTTGGTCTCGCAGGTCAAACTCTCTCAACCCGCTGCCCGTCCCACCGTCCCGCCTCAAAACCAAGGGAGGTCGAGCTTTCTCTGTTGTGGCTCTTGAGCTTTGGAACGCCCTCCCTCTTCATCTGAGATCACGCTCCTCTTTAACTCAGTTTAAAACCCTCCTAAAAACACATTTGTTCAACAGCCCATGAGCTTTACTCTGAAGCTGTCAACTTTAGACTTTTATCTTTTGTGCATTAAGCTCCTCTTTCATGTAATATTTTGTATATTTTATTTGTTTTATTGCTTCACTATGTCGTGTTTCATGCTGTAAAGTACTTTGGTGCAGTTTGTTACAGTTGTTTTGAAATGTGCTATATAAATAAAATGACTTGACAGGATAATTCTGTCTGTGCGATTATACTGTGTTTTCCTTGATACACTACCAGTCAAAAGTTTTAGAACATCACACTTTTTCCAGTTTTTTACTGTTTACTGTTGACCAAAACCTATTCTAAACTTTTGATTTATGAAAGTGTCCACCTTTGGCAGACAGAACAGCTGGAACACACTCGTGGCTCATTCTTTCAACAAAAGAAATCACATTCTTCAGAAAGTTCTTCCCAAGTCTGTCACAGAAGTTCCTATAAATATGTGGCATTTGTAGGTTGCTTGGCTTTCACTCTTCTGTCCATTTCATCCCAAACCAGCTCGATGGGGTGAGAGAAAATGAAATTGCTCCATTAGTGGCATTGAGAGCCATTGGTTGGGGGCCCCTCCAGTTTCGGGGGCCCTAAACGGCTGCCTACTGTTTCCTAATGGTAGCACCGCCTCTGAGCTGCACAATACCCCTTTAAAAAAATAAAATAAAATATATAGTCAAGTATAAATTACATGTGCATCAGTTTAAATAAATATGCATTTCTTTTAGACTGACAGTCCTCTTTTAAACTTTGAGAAACACATTTCAAACAGCGTTAAAACTAGCTAAGACAAATCGCTAAACTAAAACCAGTCCTAACTTTGAAACAATCATACTCTCCTTTGTGACTAACAGACAAGTTGCAGACTACTGCAACTCGCTATATTCAGTCCTCCCTTAATAGATCACATTTAGTCCAAAGTACTGCTGCCAGACTGCTCACCTATTCCAAAAGAGAGACCAGATTACACCCATCCAAGCCCAAATGTGTCACACTTGTAGATTGCTTCACTCTTCTGTCCAGTTCATCCCAAACCAGCTCCATGGGGTTTTGTTAGAGAATTTCTATGTTATAAGTATTTCTTATTTAAAGTATAAATCATTTAAAGGCAGATTCATGTAAAGGAAATCATGACATAGTATAGAGTTATCAAAATGTGCTTTTGTTCTGTCTTGTTTTATTGTGTTCAAGCTGTATCAGTTAATATGACTGATGTGTCGGCTGACTCATTAAGATAATGTACCGGGAGAAACAACTAGTAATGGTAAACATCATGAGGTTAACACAGGACTCTGGGGAATGACTAGAGGTTATCTACCACCTGGAGTGTGAAATCAGTGTGTAATGGGGCGCTGTGTCAGCGGAAGCTTGTCAGTCATGAGATAACATGTGAACAATATGTAATGTAATGAATGTAACCTATTGTGTGATAATTGTGTGCCCTACAATAAAAGGGCTGTGGAGAGAAGAGAGCTTCAGTAGTTAGGATGAGACAGGTAGTTTCTCTTCTACTCCTTGGCCAAGTAGAACGAACCACTGTGTCTCTGCGTGTTCTTTAGTGATTGAGGTCGGGGTAAATTCCCTGACAGGTTTAAATCTGGACACTGTGCTGGACACTCTATGTTTTTAACCCTTATATTGTGTTAGGGTCAAAATTGACCCGTTTTCAAGTTTAGGTATGTAAAAACTGCCATTTGCTTTTTTGTACCGGAATGAGGCTTCATCTAATCCTCAGACACAACTATTTTAACGCAACAAAATCAGTTTTCACCATTTTAGTAAATTGTAAAGGTCTGAAAAAAAAAAAGTGACATCTGTGGTGTTACGGGTCAAAAATGACCCGGCAGAGAATAGTGGCTGTTTTATGCATCACTTACAAGCTGTAGGCTGCTCTGTGGATCAAATATGGCTCAGTGTGTCCCACAACACACACACACACACACACACAAAAAGGTCGTCTTCACCCACGTGAACTCTTCTCTTTCTTGCAGCACATTGATACATTTTGAATCTAAAATAAACATTGTCATATATAAACAGGGTTTTAGTGAGATATTATCAGCTGTATCTGTTGCAGCATCAGTCAACATGAGCAGGTTCACTGTTTATGAGGCGCTGGATCAGATTTTTGGTCATGACAGTGATTCTGAAGACAGAGAGGAAAGTGAAGCTGAGGAAGATGTGTCTGAGGATGAGGATGAGGGCACAGACTGAATAAAAGAAGTGGACTAAGTGAGTGTGACGTCACCCACAGCGTTTGGCGCCGCTCAAATGAAGCTCACGGTTACAGGAGTGAATCTAGAGCCTGGTTATATGTTATGAATAGGATTTTTTGGACAAAACAGCCAAAAAAAAAAAAAAAATCAGGATCATGTGTCGCAGGTTAATAAGTATATTTTAAGACCAAAATGACGAGGTTCACAGCAGCAGGTACAGAGAGAAGGACGACAAGATCCTAACATAAGTCAATTGGAGCCAGAGTCAGAAGGAGCCGGAAGAGCCTCCTGGAGAACTTTCTATTTGGAACGCGGTGGCTACAGCGTTATGTCCATTCATATATACGTCTGTGGATGAGGATGAGGTTCAGTATGACCCTGAACAAGAGCACACATGTGGTGAGGAGAACCCAGATGTCACAAAGACTGAAAGAGACGTCTTCAAGTCAAGAAAAAGTGACAGTTCATGGTCACCAAGCCTCTTGACACCCAATATAATTATACTTATATAAATTAGATTTATATTATATGTATTATATATAAAATTATTATGATTATAGTATAATTATATAATATAATTAACATTTTATCACTATAGGAAATATAATTAGTGAATTTAAGCAGTTTTTGTAATCAAAAACGAGTGGTATATTTTAAGATAAAAGGTCTGTGCAGCCAAAAAAAAATAAAAAAATAAAAATGTTTCCATGGACATGAACACATACTAAGTTAGTTATGAGGGGAAAAAACAATATTGGATGATATCTAGTGTTTTTAAGTATTTTCAGGCTGAGTTAAATCACGGGTCAAATTTGACCCGGTAACACTAAAGACGCGTGTAGCTTTCTAACACAATACAAGGGTTAAGCTTTACCATCTTGTTCTTTTTTCCTGAGGTAGTTTTGGCAGAGCTTGGACTTGTGTTTTGTATCGTTTATCTTTTTTATTAACCTCTCTGTGTTCAGTTCTTACCTTTGTACCATTTCAGGCTCTTCATTGGACTTGCACGACTTGAATCGCGATAAATAACTGGAAAAATGTGGGTGTTCTAATAAGTTTGACTGGCCATTTCAGTGACCATCAAGATCTGTTACTGTCAGGGATGTTCCACAGTATGGCATTAAACTTATTCCGTTATCTTGCCTTATTCAATTACAGGTGGTCGTATTAAGCAACAAAAAACAAAACAAAAAGACAAACCTCCATTCATGACATAAACAGGGGCACCTTGCTTGTCTCCATGGAGATACAAAGAATCTGCATCTGCCGTCTCTAGAAAAGTTACAGAGTGTACTTTAAATAAACATACAGATAAACACGCGTATAAAGACAGCATCGCCCCATTTCATCAGTGCAGATGGTCAGAATTTAAGCTTACATTACTTTTGGTTTGAAATGTGAGAGCGATGTTATTCAATTTCAAAGGAAAACCTGACTCATTTCGCGCATTAGTCAAGTCCAAGTGGATTTTCATTTTATAATAACGTCTTTAATTAAAAAGTTGCTGCCTCTGCTGAATATAGACCCCCAGATAATCCTGTTTACAAGAGCCCGGAGACAAGTATCTGTTTGGCAATTAAAAATGCATTAGATCAGGTGGAACTGGTGTGAACTGGGGCTTGTTGCTGCTGTAACTTTGGTCCAGCAAATAGACAGGGAGCAAATGGGCAAGGTAAGTGTAAATAATAAAAACAACAAGGAAATAACTAGGCTCCTCCACCAACTCCTGTCTGTGATTGCGTCAGATTTCATGTCCGCTTTGGCTCCTAGTCTCTTGTCAAAAGCTGGTGAAGTAAGATATAAAAATAGGTTCCTCAAAACATGCCACTGAGTTACATGTTAGGGGTGCACTTTTTTGTTTTTTTTTTTGTTTTACAATGTCTTAATAATAGAATTCTGTTCAAATTTCACAAATGCATCCAAAGTACAGAATTTTATTATTATGATTTTTTTAAAAGAAATTATGGTACTTAAAAGACTGAATTACGCCATTTTCTGATCTACATTACAAAGTTGTTTCCTCATCGCAAACAAGCTCACAAGAGTCAATTTTGCATAGTACAGAACTTTTAAAAAATTGCAGCCTGCACAATTTGCCAGTTTTGTGGATTCAAACTGTGCCATACCACACAGACTGTGTAAACCGGGGTATCCAACCTGTACCAGTAGCTCTCCACTCGCATCCAAGTAGTTCGCCAAGGGATTCCTGAATTATACGTCTTGTGTTGAACATCTGCTTATTACTAGGGATCCGATCACAATCCGATATCGTCACGGTTTGAACCTCAAAGTACGATATTTACTGATATCGTAGGAAAGCTCACGATATGGTGGCGAGGTTCACGATTAGGGATGTAACAATATCCAAATCTCTCAGCACGATATTTTCACGATATACATCTCACGGTACGATATTTATTGCGATATTTTGTGGAGCCTGACAAAACTGTTAATATGCTACTTTTTTCCTCTTAAAATGCCTTGACGAGATTTAATCCAAAGAACTAAGACTTAAAAGTGCTTACAACTGTTATTTCTATTATCTATTATAGTCTACACTGAAATGGAGCAAAGGATCATGGTCTATGTAGTTCCTTCTGTCTTTTTTTTTTTACCTATTGCTGCACCATAACTCTTTATTTAAGCAAAGAGACTTGTAATTCGATATATTGTGATGGTCCACGTTATTATTTGATGATACGATATCACAATATTTCAGTTATTGTTACATTCCTACTTATTACCATTATAAATGTCTCATTTTGATGCCTAACTGTGTACACTAATACATGAATAATGGTTATAATGCATCTAACTGTACCCATCTGTGGCTTTTTTGCAACCACTAAAATGAGTATCTCTCTGCTATTTTTGTTTTGTAAAAGTACCTCACTGAAAGAAAAAGCTTGGGAACTTTTGATGCAAAATGATTCAAATGTGACAACCAATTTGTACCTATATGAGACCATCACCGGGCAATAAAATATCACTTTCAAAAAGGTGGATGAACTGTCTTGCCCAAGGACACAACAGAACACTGGTTGAACTGCTGACCTTTGCGTTTGTGGCTGCAAATCCCAGACTGTATACTTAAATGGACATAGCTAATCTTCTAGCCCAGTATTTCCCAAACTTTTTCTTCTGGGGACCCATATTTTAAAAGTCATAAACCTTCACGACCCAGGTCAATAGAGATTATTCATAAATAACAAAATAAAGGTGGATTTGAGCATTATTAAACATTAATGAGGATATTTCTATTGTTGGCTGAGTGATCATGTCTCTCTGAACAATTAGTTTTTAATCAAGCATTGGGGCGCTTCGGGCTCCAACGAATCTTTCTCGAATTGACTATTTTATCCGTAAATAAATTCCTCTTCCTAACATGAAACTGTCTCCAAATCTGTTCATAAATTTGAATAGTAAGTTTATTGTTTCAAATAAAAAGAGGGAAAAAGTGGCCCAAAGCTCATTAAAATAAACACATCACATTTGTCTATTTAAATTTCAACTGCGAGCATTTTCAACACATTTCTGTTCTGAAATCAGTTGTCAATAGGCGACTTTCAGCTGACGTCATTGTTATTAAAAGCCCGCAAGTTGCATGCTGGGAAATATTTTGATCGGAGGCAAGAAACACGGATAGCGGTCAAACACAGTGCGTAACCTCGCGAATTTATCCCCGATAATGGTAAATTCCTGCTGCATTATCAGATGCACAAATAGAAGCACGGAAGAAGGAAAATGTCTTTTTCATATTCTGAGTGAAAAGAACCGCTAACGGCTTTCAAACATTCGCAGAGCAAACGTAGAAGATCCTAGCAAACCGTGGACTCCAACAAGTTCAACAAGTTCAACAACGCATCGAGACTCTTGGAGGCTTTCATATTTTCTGCTGTGAATGGCCCAGGAGTTTCCACCAAGTCATTGTGGATATCGCCGAAGTGAATATTTAGCCATGTATGTTGGCGATTCTGACCAGAAATTTGGTTTCGTCCACCTTTTGTCGGGGTTGAAAAGGGTGATTTGGCTCCATCGATGCTTATCACCAATTTCTGGTCAAATGGTCTTGGGTCCTCTGCCGTTAGAGTGGATAAATAACCGGGATCAATACCCTTTACGTGCTTTCTTACTCCGTCCGTCATGTTGAATGAGTGTTTCTTGCCGCCGTCCAAAATAATTCCCAGCATGCAACGCGCGCTTTTGTCAACATTGAAACTCGCCTATATTGCACACCCCAGTTTGATCCCATCTCCCTCCATTGAACACTGTTATTGTGTCCTTGAGCAATGCACTCAACCCACCCCTGCGCCCGCGTCCACCTGGTATATGACTGTACGTGTAAGTGGGTGAGTGCTTTCTTAATCTAAAGTGCTTTGAGTGCCTGGAAATTGGAAAAAGGTCTATACAAAATGTTTTACTAGTTACCGTGGAGACAGAGGAAACCCAACCAGGCAGAAGGAACATGCAGAGTAAACTACATGCAGAATTAAGCTTTGGTTCATCGGTCTGTGAAATGCAGCATCTAAAGCCTAAAACTACATCTGCGCGTAGATTGAAATGCGTGTCTTGTTTCCCCGCGTAGCTGCGCACAGTGCTCGGAGCAGAGGTTAGCAATGCGGAGTAGCGAGCGGGGCATCTCAAAGTCATTCTAGTCAGGCTCCCAGTACACGCCCACCCCTCCGTACTTACTCCTTTTTCCAGTTTTATATTCTTAAAGGGCCCACATTACACTATTTTCCGATCTACTGAATGTTATAATGTTGTATCCTCATCACAAATATACCTGGAGTTGTGTTTTGTTTCATTCACACATGATTAACACAAACCCTGCGTATTTAGACTGAGTTCTTCGCTCAAACAGAAAACAGGGAGTGCTCCACTGCGTTTTTAAACTCAATACACCTTTACTACACCTTTCATTTGAATCATTTCAGCCCTGGACTAGACAGACAATAATAAAAGATGCCTGGAAGGTGTATGAATGAAACAAGACAGAACTCCAGGTATGTTTTTGATGAGGTAACAATGTCGTAACAAGGCTTAAAGCTCACACGAGTCAATTTTGAGTAAGGTTGCGTTCAGACTGCAGCCTGAAGTGACCCAAGTCTAATTTTTTCACCCATGTGCGCGCTGTATCTAATCTTTTAATGACAGTCTGAGCGACGCAGATCTGATTTTTTTCAAATGCGACCCAGGCCACTTGGATATGTGCTCCTAAAACCGATACATATCCGATTTTTTGTCAGGCGACTTCAGTCTGAACAGCCAGGTCACATTCATCTGACTTACACATCAACTAGGTGCTCACAAATGTACATAAACGTTATCATTGTCATACGAAAATTGTGTATGAACTCCGTGTTAGTGAAGCAGTGAAGCACACATCAATCCCACCACTCTTGGCTGTGACTCCGCACCCACACGTTCCTTTCTACGGACGTTGCTGCCAAAACACCATGTCCAAAAACCTTGCCCTTCTTCTTCTCAGTCTCCTCCTTAAAACAGATAAGTTGTACATGTTCTTGCTCCGATATGACAGCAACTTGAAACAAACACTGAGCATGGTCGCTGCATGTGATGTTGTCGTGTCGGTCATTGTGCATGTAGGACACTTTTGGGGTGTTTAAAGATCACATACAAGTCGCATTTAATTGGAAATGTGAACGACCTCGCAAAAACATTGGATTTTCACAAAAATAATTAGAGTTGAGCATTAAGCCCTGCAGTCTGAACGTAGCCTAATGTAGGACATTTAATCTGTGACATGTCATTATTGCATAGTCATTTTGGTCCAAATAAAAAAAAATAAATCATCAAACCTTCATAGCTCTTTGTTCTGATGGCGTTTTTTCGGCGATGTCAGCTCCCATTGGCCGCCTCAGGTTTCTAACGCAAAACTGAACAGACTTGTTTCTTGTATTAAGCTGTTTTAGATGAATATTGCGATTTAAAATGTGCAAGTTACAACATAATGACCTACGGGTGTCATAGATTATAAAACTCAAGATTAGTGGTTTATAAAGTTTCAGAAAAAGATTTGAAATGCAATTAATGGTCTTGTGGTCGTTCGTTACCATGTAGCTGCCCTGAGCAGGCTTTCAAAGTTTTGTTTTTTTCATTAATGCATTTATTTATCAGGTCAAGTTATTAAAGGTGCATTGTGTAACTTTTCTGGTGGAGGTTCAGTCAAATGCTTTTCTTCAAGGAGATGTTATTGCTTTGTTTGGAATGTTTCACAGTATGGTATTAAACAGTTTTATCTACATGGAGACCAAACCAGACCAGGTTACAGGTCTGTGGAGAGGCGAGCCTACTCACAGTCAAAATGCATGTTTTTCTAGATATTTTTAAGATATAAAAATCTGTGTATAATTTGTTCATTTGTTTTTCAAAATACAACCAAAACTATTTTCTTCATTATTTGTCTCCAAAGCCAAACTGAGAAAACTGATAACATTTTTTTTTTTTTTTTTTTCCAGTTTTCAATTTAGTGTTTAAAGGAATAATGGAAAAAAAAAAAAACGGATAACGACCGTTTTCCAATTCCATGACTTGAAACTGTGATGCCGAACCTTTGCACCACACAGACAAATTCAGGACTGAACCAGGTCTAAACCAGGACTGAACCAGGTCTAAACCAGGTCTGAACCAGGACTGAACCAGGACTGAGTGTCAGGACGGGCCCCGGAGGTGCGACCACGTACGCTGTCAGGTGATCAGAACTGAGACCTGGACCAGACTGGGACCAGACCGGGACTGAGACCAGGACTGAGACCGGTTTATTCCTGGTTTAGTCCCATTTTAGTCCTGGTTCAGTTCTGGTTCATTTCTGGATCAGTCTGTATGCGGCGCAAAAGTCCGACATTGCAGTTTAAGTCACAAAAACATTATTCATTCAAAATCGAAAACTGAAAAAAAAACCCTAATTGTTATCCTTTTTTTCATTTTGGTTTTGGAGACAAATAATGAAGAAAATTATTGTTTTTTAATTTTCTTATTTTTGGTTTTATTTTGAAAAACAAATGAAAGAATTATATACGGATTTATAAACCACATGTAATTGAATAAATGTAAGGTTGAGCTGTTTAAGGTCACACTGTGGAACATTCCAGGCAGAGCAATGACATATCCATAGAAATAAGCAGCTAAAAACTAAAAAGTGTATCTTTAAGTCAAAGGAATGTACACACAACCCCCACCTTTAGAACTAAAACCACCCACCCAAGCACCCATTTACCCAAGCACCCACTCAAGCTTTTTTAATGTAATTTATTTATTTTTTTCTTCCGGAAGGTCTATGGGAAAATGAATGAGAAAATTCCATAAAACTCCATAAGCGCTATCGCCATTGTTACAGCGCGGCATTACACAGTATTTATGAAGTGTGCCCATGCATAACCATGTAAGCCCCACTATCTGAACACATGTGGATAAGAGCGTGCCTTAATTATGGTCTGATTATGCCTCTACATATTCTGCACATCTCCTCTACCTCCTCCCCTCCCCCCGTTCTCCCCGTTCCCCCTATCAGCCCGGGCTTTCCACATTACAGCACTCTTGTTCCCTAATAATGAGATGCATTAGAAAGGATAGATTACACCACCACGGCCTACCCTTCGCCGGCTCTGCTCTGTATTTTTGACGCGCTGCTCGGAGTTAATTCGGAGGCCGCGCGTTACCAGCCTGCGTTCACTTCATATTCTTCAGACACCTCCAACACAGGGCTAATCCCGGAGGAGCACGGCCTGTTAATCAGTGGTTAAAGAAAGGCAGTTTGTGTGTACATACTGATGGGTGTTTTAGTGTTAAAGCGGCGCAATCATTGCTCACGCTATTAAAGGATGCCATGAGAGGAATCCTGCTGTAATGAAACATGAGCCCACTTCAAAAGCACTTCTCGCAGTACAATGATGCAGAACAAGTAAGGTTTAAAAGTGCGCGATGCAACTTTTGTGCCTGCTTTGTCTCCGTGGAGGTGTTAACGCGATGGTCTGTACTATTCCGCACTATGGCTTCGATCACTTTGGAAACTGCCAACGAAAAGAAAAAAACTAAACAAAAAAAACAACTCACATTCATTCAAAAGTACAGTGGGTGAAATCTCTTGCCAAAAGACACAAAGGCAATATGCATTGTCAGTAGCAAGGGTGAACCAGAGTCTTGCACGGGTCCATATTTGAAGCATTTTTGGACTAAATCAAGACTGTCTTTGTCATTTTCTGCATTTATTTTACAGTTATTTTGGCACATATATATCAATGTTTTTTTTTTTTTTTTTTTAATAAATCTGTCTCCATTTAATCTGATAAAAGTGCATTCAAGCTCAAAATAGGCCAAGTAAATTGTGCTGCACTGAAACACTCTTTTTTGGACCCTCACCCACAGTTGGAGAACACCTTCTTTAAGGGAACTTCCACCAATACTTTACAGAAAACTGCTTCCAAATGAATAAAGAGTGTAAGATTTTTAAGTCTGTTTTTTCAAATTCCTAACTGCAGTTACATTCTCTTACTGGTTTTGCAGTGGTATTTAGCAGCCTCTGCACATTTACCAAACCAAACACATCGTGACAAACACAGATGTGCCACACACCAATACAAATTTATTGCTGACAGCAGCAGCCATAATGAAATATGAGCGCACTCGACGAGTGTCAGACCTCAAGTCCGAGACAAGACCGAGTCCAAACACATTCAAGACTGTGCAACAAGATTAAGTCCTTTAACTTCTTAGGTTCTTTTTAAAGACAACACAGTAAAGTGTGTTTACCTTGTTACATGTTTCGGCTGCGAGCTGCAAGCCATCTTCAGAACTGTCACCGGTGTTGGTGGTGACGTGTCGTATATCTGTTGTCAGTTCCTGTAGGCGTGGTCAGCCTGATGGACCTGGCAGGTCGCTCACACTGACCAAGCCTCATGTCGCCCAATTGCAGCTAGCAGCCGAAACATGTCAACAAGGTAAACACACTTTACTGTATTGTCTTTAAAAAGAACCCAAGAAATTAAAGTTCATTTTGTCTTCTTATATACATCTTTGGCTGAAGATCAAGTCCTAATGCACTCGAGTCTGAAATGAGACCAAGACCATAAAAAAATGGTCTTGAAGCCGATACTGCGACACTAATTCACCCTACTGTAATCAGAGGAGCCAATATTAAAAAAATAAATAAAAATAACAAAGTCCATTAAAAGTTGTGTGTAATTAAAGCCCCTGCATACCTGTACATCAATGCAGTCCAGCGCAGTCTAATCCTGACATGACAAAAGGCTTTCATTGACTTTATATAATGGGAGACTGGGGCTGGTTTACACAGGCTTCACTCTGTTGACTTTACTGTGATGGCGCTATGTACTGTTTGAAAATGTATTACTTTTAGAGGTGTGTTTGCTCGGAGTTTAGGCAGTGGGTGTCGGATAGAGGGAAACATTCAATTATAAAGAGGGAAGATGTATTTGCCTGCCTCACTGTAGATATGAGCATGCACCGTCTCCAGCTTTATAAGGACACTCTTTCACCAGTTCACTTCAGGGATGCTTCATGTTGATAATACCGCGTGCCTTCAACATTTGTGTTTCACTCTGTTAAGTGTGTTTTTTTTTTTCTTTTGTTTTTGTTAAAATACCAGCATGATGTAATGTTTTGTCATCTGAATTAACAAATTACAAATCAGATGTAATCAGACGACAATTAGGGCGACAGTAGCTCAGTTTTTAGAATATTCGTTCATTGACTTGTACGTTGGCGGTGCGATCCAAGCTCCCAAAGATGAATGCTGTTGTTGTGTCCTTGGGCAAGACACTTAACCCTCAGTGTCTGCGTACACCGGTGTATGAATGTGTGTGGGTGAGTAGTTCCTTGTTGTAAAGTGCTTTGAGTGCCTTGAAGGTGGAAAAGCGCTGTATAAAAACGTGACTATTTACCATTCATTAAATGACTCATACAGTTGAGGTAATTGTTCCCTAAGTGCTTGTTTACAATTATTAGTAATTTCTTGGAACGTTTTTTTGTAACACTGTACCACTGGGAATACCAAATGCCACAGTGGGACAGCAGTGGCTCTAGTACTGGAAATTGTCGTGTTTTTAGGCAAAACCCTCTATTAGTATGAATGTTACGTGTGTGTGTACGTGTGTGCAGTGTGTGGAGTGAAGGAATTATATAAATTGTAAATGAAACAAAGACAAGTGCATGCCATAAGCTTTCTTGGTTTTCAGAGTGGTGAAAAAGTAGCACAGTCGCCATAGCAATTAACTATTTAAAGGGACAGTTAGGAATTTTGGTCATAGGGCCTCGCTTCCTAGTGAGCCAGAGTGTTGGAGACGTGTGGAGACACTTTTTAAAATATACCATCCAGACCTTCTATTTGCAGAGGTCGATGGTGCTAGGCTAGTGCATGTCAATGGCCATAGTTAGCCTGCCACTAAAAACAGTCTTACCCACTCCACAAAACACCCGAAGCAAATCTATTATTGAGCCAGACTGTCGATGTAAATGTCTGTGTCGATAGAATAATGTTTGAAATAAAACTAACCTTGCATCGCTTGAATCGTGGCATGTTCAGGGACTATTTTCTATATATCACTCCGCCACTGCTGAGCTTTCCATCAGGAGGTACAACTCGCTGCTGCTGCTCAGACATAAATCCTTCAAACGCAAGGTTGGTTTTACTTCTAAAATATTCTAGCAACACTGACATTTACATCAATAGTTTGGTGTTATAATTAATTTGCTTCGGGTGTTTTGTGGAGTGGGAAAGACTGTTTTTTAGTGGCAAGCTAACTATGGCCATTTACATGCACTAGCCTAAGACAAGCGACCTCTCCAAATACAAGGACTGGATGGAACATTTAAAAAAGTGTCTCCACACGTCTCCAACACTCTCGCTCACTAGGAAATGAGGTCCTATGTCCAAAATTCTGAACTGTCCCTTTAAAACAAAATATTCTGAATGGAGTGCTCTAAGTGGCACCAACAAAAAGAGTGAAATGCAAGTATAAAAAAGACTGTCTTACTTTAAACCAAATCAACTCAATTAGATCCCCACATATCTGCAGGTGGAATCTGTGTAACATCATGGACTCCAGTTTGAGAACCGCTGTTCTGACCTATCTGGCCCTTGAAAAATGACACTAAACCTCTTCCTCTCTCTCGTTGCTCCTGCTCTTCCTGCTTGATATGTATTTGCTATTAAAAATACATAAATCTTGCTATCTGCAGATTTGTATCTGGACAGAAAAACAAACAGTTTGTATCCATGTGTGATTAGTCTTATTCCCCACTGCCTCGGCCTTCACTCATCTGAAATGTCTCTCTTTCTCTCCTCTCTCTCTTTATCTCTCCCTCTCTCCATGGAGCGTTTCTACACTGTCAGCCCGATTCCTGCCGATCTACGCCCAAAAGAGCCTGTGCTTGGCTGATTCCACTGATAACACAGTAAATGCTGTTGTCTGAAGGGAGGGGCGGAGGAGAGAGGAGCCAGGAGCTAAATGAGTGAGAGAGAAAGACAGAGAGAAAGACAGAGAGAGAGAGAGAGAGAGAGGAGAGGAAGACATGTGGTGTAGTTTTTCAGGGGCCAGATAGGTCAGAGCAGTGGTTCTCAATGTACAACTGCTGGTACACAGACTGCAGACGCTTGGAGAAAGTTATTTCCTAGTTTAGTTGTGGGTTTACTTTTATAGGTGCCATTTTGAGTACTATTCATTATCAAAAGAAGGAATATTTTGTTTTGAACTGTTGACTGTAATGGCAACAAGTTGTAATGGCAAGTTTTTACTGCTCTGAAAACCTGGGCTAGAACTTGGTTTATGGTAGTTGAAGCTACATTAACTTATCCATCAGTCTCCCACTCAGATTTCACATATGACGTCACGCCCACACTTCAAGCGTTTTATTATGTTTCTCACATAGACCGTATATATGAATGGACATAGCTAACACACTAGCCTCCCCGTTCCTGTTTCGCGTGAAGAAAAACGTGGACGCCAACTGGAAAGCTGTTATTGTTGTTGTTTATCTTCTGTTAGTAACCCAAAGGACATTTAGCAACACCCGTTTAAAACAAGTCTTTGTTCAATATTGGCCTCACCACAACACCGACTACCGCAACACCGACGACCGCAACACCAACTACCACAACAAAGACCATCGCAACATCGACGACCACAACTCCGACCACCGCAACATCGACTATCACCGACTACCACAACACCGACTATTACCGACTACCACAACACTGACTATTACCGACTACCACAACACATGACACGACTATGACAACACCGACTACACAAACACCGACCACCGTAACACCGACCACCTCAACACTGACTACGACCACCGCAACACCGACCACCGCAACACCGATCACGCAACACTGACGACCTCAACACTGACTATGACCACCGCAACACCGACCACCGCAACACCGATCACCGCAACACCGATCACGCAACACCGACCACGCAACACAGACCACGCAACACCGACCACCTCAACACTGACTACGACCACTGCAACACCGACAACCACCGACTACTGCAACACCGACTACCATAACACCGACCACCGCAACACTGACTACGACTACCGAACACGACTCACCGACTACACCGACTACAACACCGACGACCAACTACCACAACACCGACTATCACCGACTACACCGACTACCACAACACCGACTCACCGACTACCACAACACCGACATCACCGACACCACACACCGACTACACCGACTCACCGACTACACGACTACACACACCGACTACACGAACCACCGCAACACCGACTATCACCGACTATCACCGACTACCACAACACCGACTATCACCGACTACCACAACACCGACTATCACCGACTACCACAACACCGACTACCACAACACCGACTACCGCAATACTGACGACCGCAACACGGACTATCGCAACACCGACCACCGCAACACTGACTAGCATACCCATAAGCGGTGATACAGATGCAGTAATACGAGTGACTGAAATTGTCATTGAAACCACCAAAGCGTCCAAACACAATGAAAACAGTTCATACTTAAAAGAGAAACTGGGTGCAACCATCTCGGATTCTGTCTCAGAAACCTTGCTCGGTCTCCTGCGAGCTCTTGCAAGTTGCGCCGTCTGAGGAAAAGTGATGTGTCAGCATGCGTCGCTAGGCAACGTCCTCTGAGTCGGATGAATAATTATGTTCAGGTCTAGACTTCGTTTGCCATTTCATACTTCCAAGTTTAAGTTCTGACACTAAACGTATGTACAGTATATCCACGGAGAAACCAGGACAAATTACAGGTCAGATCTGTGGATAGGCAACCACACTCACAGTATGAATGCATGTTTTGCAAAGCGCTTTTAGACACTTTTAGGCACCTAATTACATGCAAATGCAGGATAGATAAGCATAATGCCATATTGTGGAACATTTAAAGTGAAGTAATAACACTGGTTTCTCTATAGTAGTTGGATTAGCTATGTATCTTCTAAAGGCCACTGCACATTCTGCATTTGACCTGATTTAACACATAGTCCACATTTTCTCTTTGACGTAGCACTAGTCCTGACCTACATTCGTCATTGATTTGTCCTGGTTTTGTTCATTAAAAATTGAACACGGAAAGCCCTGAATCTTCCGACGAGCTCACATTTAAAATTCTCACACCTCTCAGTCTGAATTTGTCCAATTTGGTCAAGTGTCTAAGTATCTGACAAGATTCTCTGCTTGCACTTGACCTGCCGCACGTTGGTCTCTTAAAAAGTGCTCTGTCACAAGTTGCTGAGGCTGCATAAGCACTGGGTGATGGCTCATTTGCATTTACATCCGAGGGGGAGGATGAAGGCAGAGGAGGGCAGAGCTGGAGAGAATCGGCCAGGGTTAAGGTCAAGTTGTACTTCAGAAAACAGACACTAATCTGTTGGCGAGAATGAAAGAGAAAGGCCCTGGAAGGATCCGAGCTGACGGAGGAGGGATACAAGTGCAGAGAAGGAAATGGAAAGGAACAGGAAAGAATAGAAATATGATGCCAAATCACACTTGTATATGAGTGTTGTTACTGGACAGTTGGAAGTCTAGACTTACAGGTGCATTGTGTAACTTTTCTGGTGGAGTGTCCGTCAAATGCGTTTCTCTGTGGAGCTGTTATTGCTTCGTCTGGTATGCTTCACAGTATGGCATTAAACCTTTCTATCTTCATGGAGACCAAACCAGACCAAGTTACAGGTCAGATCTGTGAAGAGGTGTCCCCGCTCACAGTCAGAATGTCTGTTTTTCTAGGTATTTTTGACCCATAAAAGCACCTCTAACTGAAAACATGTAAAGTAGAGCTGTTTAATGTCATACTGTGGAACATTCTAGGCAATCTAGAGGAATGACCACAGAAACAAGCAGGAGACTGATCCTCCACCAGAAAAGTTACACAATGCACCTCTAAACTTAAACTTTATGAATGCACAAGGGACATTATTTGGACACAGTAACTCATGCATAATAATGTATTATATTACAAATGATTTACAAAGAGCAAAAACATAAATGTAATAATAAATTCCAAATAAGTCGCAAAGATAGCTAGTAAGGTCTATATGTATAAATAAAAATAAAATATAGAAGTCTAGGAGGAGGAGGACTCATGACAAGTGAGCGGTTGATGCAAATCAATGTACATGTTAAAATTATTTAAGAAGAAATATGCAGTTTTGAATGTTTAAGATGAAAATATCATACACATAAATCATAGTTTTGATCATTGTAAGCAGCGATATTATTTCATGGCTTAATAACAGAAATATACAACCGGTCAAAAGTTTTAGAACACCCTCATTTTTTTAGTTATTTATTGCAATTCAAGTCGTGCAAATCCAATGAAGAGCTTGAAATGGTACAAAGGTAATAACTGAACAGACAGAGGTTAAAAAAAAAAGATAAAAGAACAAAACACAAGTCCAAGCTCTGCCAAAACTACCTCAGGAAAAAAGAACAAGATGGTAAACTTGAAAACATGGAGTGTCCAGCACAGTGTCCAGATTTAAACCCCATTGAGCTGGTTTGGGATGAACTGGACAGAAGTGTGAAGCGACCTACAAGTGCCACACTTTTATAGGAACTTCTGCGACAGACTTGGGAAGAACTTTAAGACGAATATTTGTTTTCTATTAAGACTGAATGCCACGAGTGTGTTCAGCTTTTACATCTGCCAAAGGTGGTGTCTTTCATGAATCAAAGGTTTAGAATACGCCAACAGCAAACAGTAAAAATATTTTAAAAGTGTGGTGTTTTAAACTTTTGACCGGTAGTGTAGGTCCAAAGATTTCCATTTTGAAACAAGAAAAAGCTCTTCATAGTGGCATTTCACTGTAACAAGCAGCCAAATGCAGAAAAATTGTTGTAGGTAATAATTACATTAACAACAATAAACGTAAGACATATTTGTTTTGAATAATCACTGGTAAGTACAGAGAAGAGGGCAAAGATCAAAGTATTAATTCATCTACAATCTTTCTCCACAGCAAAATTCAGCAGAACATCCTGTCTATTTCCTCCTCTTCACCTCCACAATGTTATGTCAGACACCTGAATGGGTCCAAGCACCACAGTTAAACCCTCTTCCGTATAGTCTGTTCATCATCAAACGTGTCATCTCTTACATATTTATGAATGTTTTACAAGTGCTAAATGTGGTTCTGAAGTTACAGGATACTTACATGTGTTTTCTCAGAGCAAACATGCAAATCCACTTTTAAACCCCGCTATCACTGCAGGCGCACGCATTAGTTTCAAACCAGCTCGGAATTTTGTGCACTGTCAGTTCTATGCCAACGCTTCCTTACATGCTTTTGATCCACAAACAGCAGATTTGGAAATTCTACTACGTTTTGACACTTTGCATCGTAGGTCTCGCCGAAATATGCCAACACTCGCAAAACTTGTAGCTCAACGCCGCGTGATGGAAGCAGTTTGTTCAAAAGACTGGGTTGGTCTGATTTTACTGCCTTGAAAAGTAAAAAAAAAAAAAAAAAAAAACAGTTTGCAGTGGTTATATATTCAACACAATTTTGAAGTCTATAGTCGCTTTTCACAATTTTCAGAGGTCAGAGCAGAGATTAGATGTCAACAAGAAACAGCATGCTAATGTGCACTTCCTGATTAATAACAAATAGCCAAGCAGTTGCTTTATGAATGACATGCAAACAGTACATATTTGACTTATTTTGACCACAAGAGCTGCTTATACAGTACAAGGAGCAAGTTTTACACAAAGTTTGCTCAAATAAAAAGGAAAAATATGGATACAGCTCATTTATAGGACCCAGATTATGCCATTTTCTGATATAACTTATGTTATTTCCTCATCAAAAAGATAGCTGGAGGTGTGTTTTGTTTCATTCACACATGGTTAACACACAAACTGCATATTTAGGCTGAGTTCTTCTCTCTAACAGAAAACACTCTGTTCCATCTTGTGTGATGGAAGTGCTCCATACACCTTCACTAGAATCATTTCAGTGATTTCATCCCTGGAATTGGCAATATCTAGTGAACAAAAAGTGAAAGATAGCTGTTAACTCGAGATCTACCACTTCATGACATCTGTTACAACCCGTTCCCAGAGGTGAAAGGAAGTAATGTAGACAATAAATGGTAAATAATAGGAGTGTAACAGCACATGTACTCACGCTGAACAGTTTCGGTACAAGATGTTCGGTTCGATGCGGGGCAGTGCACGAGTGAGTTCGCGCTATTTGTGTGTGTTTACATTACTCCACTACATGTGCAGCTACACGGAAGGCTCAGCTCTTTAGTATTCACAAGGGAACTCATCTGTGACTGGTGTGGCAGTGTTTCCCACAGCGCTTTATAATTAGGGCGGCCGCCTTGACAAAAATTGCCCCCCACCTTGACTATGTCCCTCCGAACCACGTGAATCCTCGCAAAACTACGGTTGTCGCACCCCGGGCCTCACTCACCCCCCCTCTCCTCCTCCCTTGCCCCCCCCATACCAGCGACGTCTGTTGTCAAGTTCATGCTGGAACTGTTAGTGCTGCGTTTTACTTTTTGAAAAGTTTAGTTTAGTGTTTACAAGGAATGTATTTTTTATAATATTTCATACATTTGTTGCTTATTTGAGAATATTTTATTTAACTTACTAGTATTACCAATCAGCACTTTGCATTTATTTTACTTTCCTGCTTTTATAATGTTAAAACAAATTGTTGGTTTTATAAACACACATACTTTGTTCCCATATACTGTACTGAAAATGAACCAAACCGTGACCTCAAAACCAAAGGACGTACTGAACAGTGATGTTTGTGTACCGTTACACCTCTAGTAAATAATAAGTGACCTTTTTAAGTAACAATCAAAAACAAATGGGGAGCGCAGTTCGAGGTGGAGCCAGACCGTGCGCCATAACATCATCACGAGGTGGAACAGAGCATTTTGAACTTTGGAGATGCAGACAGACTAGTAAACCAGGATTACTCAAACATGTGTGAATGAAACTAAACACAACTCCAGGTTTGTTTCTGTGGAGGTAACAACATTATAAGCTCACAGCAGTCCAATTTGCATAATACAGGACTTTTAAAAGTGGATTGCGTAACTTTTCAGACTGTTCAGGTTCAGTATGGTATTAAACTTATATAAGATGCATTTATTCAGTTATGGGTGCTTCTATCGCTTAAAAACTGCCTTTAAAAACATGCATTCTGGCTGCACGGGGGTCACCGCTTCACAGATCTCACCTGTAAAGTGACCCAGTGCTGTCTCCTGCTTTTCGCTTGATAAGTTTAATGCCACATTTTGAAGGATAGCAGGCAAAGCAACACTCATCTCCATGGAAACAAGCAACTGGCTGGCGGGCCCTCTACCAGAAAGTAACAAAACTGATGACTTCTTTCACCGCGGGTAATATTTCTTAAAAAAAACGACAAGTATTTAAGACCAGCGAGCAGACTTTGCATGCTGTGAAATAAAAAGTTGAAATGAAACCGTCTTTATAGTCATTCACAGTATTGTCAACACGACGTTAAAAGGGATTACGCTCGTCCGTTTGAACACCCTCTTTCAGCTTTCGCCGCTCCTCCCTGGGCGCACGCTTTACCAAGAGGTTTGTACACAACCTTTCGGAGGAGTGGAGATCATAGACGTAAACAGACCAGAGGGGAGCCCGCTGTGGTCTTTTGGACAGGTCTCCAGCAGAGATACACAGAAACCAGCGCTGTTTACCCACCCCCATGCCACACTGCAAAATCAACCGCTTTTAATGACTGCCGAGAGACCATTACTTTATTTAAGAGGCTGTTTTCATCTTCTAGAGTGTGGAGAGCGCACATGGAGGGCTGTGGCAGTGTTTCTCGACGGATTAAGAAATATCTGAAGAGCGATTCCACAAATATTTGATGTTTTTTAGTCAGAAATTGTGTCTAGACAGCGCTCTATTAGTAACCAAGGCAGGAATTCTTGTAGTTGTTCGTGCTTTCTCTGCAAATGGTTTTTCAAGGATGGGAATACATGAAGCTGAAAAAATACATTTATAAAAATACTACAAATTATTCTGTTCCAATTTCCGTGCCTTGCCCATTACATATTGATACTTTGCAATGGCATCGCGCTGGGGGGGCTGTGTATTGGCAGTGTTCGGCAGTTACCATGGTGACACAATGCACACATTAGCAAACGCAGACACGTAACTTTTTAAGATCGTCAAAACAATACAAAATGGATTTAAACAACATATTTTGAAAGTGACTAAATGAAAACTGTTGGGTGATGCTAGCAGTGTTGGGAAGGTGACTTTTAAAATGTATTCCCCTACAGATTACAGATTACATACACCAAAATGTAGTTTGTAACGGAATCCACTGAATTACTTAAAGTGAGAAATGTAATCTGAATACTTTGGATTACTTGATTTGCTGTAGAGAAGCAAAGACGAGGAAATCTTCACATAAGATGTTTTATCTGATAAAAGAAAATAAAAAGCCCAGACTTTACTGAACCAAATTAAAAATATTATTGATAGAAGAAGAGGAGACACGTCCACACAGCAGGATTTAGTCCTGTTAAATCCTGTTAAATCCTGGTTTAGTCCTGGTTTAGTCCTGGTTTAGTCTTGGTTTTAGTCCTGGTTTTAGTCCTGGTTTTAGACCTGTTTTAGACCTAGTTTTAGTCCTGGTTTAACCTGTTTTAGTCTGGTCCTTTAGTCCTGGTTTTAGACCTGTTTTTAAACCTAGTTTAGTCCTGGTTTCTGTTTTACTGGTTTAGTCCTGGTTTAGTTTCCTGTTTAGTCCTGGTTTAGTCCTGGTTTAAGTTTAGACCTGGTTTTAGTCCTGTTTAGACCTGTTTTAGTCCTGGTTTTACCTGTTTTAGTCCCTGTTTTAGTTTAGTCCTTTTAGTTTCCTAGTTTTAGTCCTGGTTTAGACCTGTTTTAGTCCTGGTTTAGTCCTGGTTTTTAGACCTGTTTAGACCTGTTTAGTCCTGGTTTAGTCCTGGTTTTAGACCTGTTTAGACCTGGTTTTAGTCCTGGTTTAGACCTGTTTTAGTCCTGGTTTAGTCCTGGTTTAGTCCTGGTTTAGACCTGGTTACGATCTAGTTTAGACATGGTTTCGTTTCCGGTAATGAGTGGAATTACCAAGAAAAAAAAAAAAAAAAAAAAGGGATATAGCCGAAAATGTGAAAACAAGAAAATAACAGCATATAATCCATTTATTTCAACAAAGTAACTGTAATCCAATTACCACTCACTGAAACAGTAACTGTAACCAAATACAGTTACTCATAATTTGTACTCTGATTACGTAACTCCAGTGAATGTAATCTGTTACTCCCCAACACTGGATGCTAGACAGCCTGAAGTCCAAATAGTTTCCTTTGTGGATCAATAAAGTTTGTCTAAAGGTCGCCACACACACTTAAACGATTATTAAACGTGCGACAAATTTGTGTATGTAAACTAAAATATGAACCCTGAATCAATGTATTTCCTAAAGTGATTACAATTACAAACTTTTTCAACACTTTTGAGTATTGAAATTTTTGCATAACAATTGATATTTGTGATATGTGACCTACTCTGTCCAAATAATTTCTCTTGTAGATCAATAAAGTTTGTCTAAAGGTCGCCATACACTACAGGAATGTTCTGTCTTAAATGATTTTTAAACGCAAGACAAATTTGTGTAGGTAAACTAAAATATGAACCTTGAATCAATGTATTTCATAAAGTGATTACAATTAGAAATGTTCTTTTGTTTTTTCAATACTTTTGAGTATTTTTTGCATAAAAATTGATATTTGTGATATGTGACCTACTTTGTCCAATAGCTTCTCTTGTGGATCAATAAAGTCTGTCTAAAGGCCGCCACACACTGCAGGATTTTTCGGTCTTAAATTTTAAATGTGTCACAAAAAGCGCACATCAGAGACACAAGAGGAATCTGATGAGACTTAAAATCTCTGATCTCAAAGTCAACAAATCAGTTCATGTGTCAGTTCTTTTTGGTCAAATTGTGTTCGGATAAAGCTCAGATTAAAGTCTAACAAGCTTCAGATAGAGCAGTGCTTAAGTCAGAGAATGTTGATGACTTCTGCTGCAAAGTATCAGTTGGTGATGTGTTTTTTAAAGCCTCACAATGTAAGCTTTTAGTAAAAAATACTAAAATAGAAGCATAATTAAATTTTTTTCCTCATTTTGGTTGTTTTTACTGCACAAAAAAAGGTGTCCTGACTGTATGCGGGCTTATATCTCCACATACCTGACTCGAAATTAGCCTCCTGCTTGCTGCGACGGCAATCTTGTACCTTTCACTATAATCTTTCACAGTATGGTATAAAACTTGTCTATATGCAATGAGAATGTTCCGCAGCATGGTTATAACTTAGAGCTCTATTTCCATGGAATCACGCAGGCGACGTGTCACCTCCGGAAAGTTACACGGCGTTGCTTTAAGAAACAATATCCGACTGTGGAGAAAACAAATTTAAAAAGACACCAGCTTTGTCACGTTCCTGTGCGTTCTTATTGTTACGCGAACTTTAATCTATTTTCTATGGAGACAGAGGATGAGTGTTGACGCAAACATTTGAATAAAACACTTTCATATCTCTCGCTCTCTCCTCCTATGGGCAGATGCAGCCTCTCTTCAAATCAATTTCACATCCACTCTGTAACTCTGTATACGAACGCCTGTGAAGCCCATGGATAATGATACCTGGAGCAGAGCTGGAGCCTGCCGTCTGCCGGACTCCCCCAGAGAAGAGCTAACTCCCCTAAGCCTCTTCGTTAAGACCCCTGTCCGTCAGCCAATTAGGATGAGACTAATCAATTAAAATCCAATCATTGTCGAGCGCCGTAACCAATCGTCTTTATGATGAGGGCTAAACAGAGCGGTGTGTATGTGTGCATATGTACGGACAGAAACAGAGAGGCAGAGGGCAGGTCCAAGGAGACGAGGAGTAAGGAAAGCGTAGGTCTCAACTTCCTGGTAGATGCAACAATGTGAGGAGTTTTTCCCATTCAAAAGATCATTATTTCATCGTTGCACTGTTTCTCCTTATAACCTCTTGTATGTAGCTTGGATATATTTATCTCTATTACTATATGTTTATATTTTAAATTTCTAATTGTACATTTCTATAATTATGCCTTATTTTACACAAGTCTCTTGTTGTTTTTGCTACTTATAAATAGTGATAATACATTCTAAATGTGTTTGCTTTTTGTTATTTTATATTATATTTGTGATGTGTGAGCTACTATGTCCAAAATCATTTCCCTTGTGGATCAATAAGGTTTGTCTAATTGCAAAATAGATGCCTTAACACTCTGCATGTAAACTGGACGCCTTGACCAAAGTCTATGTTGACACCTGGCTCAGGCGTCTTGCAGAGCGTCTTCTGGTGTCAGTGCGATGCAAATCTAGCGTTGACACGGCGTGCCTTGAGTCTTCAGGCACTGGCATCAGAAGTTAATAATGCTGAACTTTTAGCATTGGATCAATCAACCTATCAGGGACTACTATCCAGTGACATAGCAATGCTATTATCCAGAAAAAGGAGAAGAAAGAGAGAGACCCCGGAACCGAGGCGGGGAGCTACATACACCATAAAACAAGAACTCTACAGTGTGTCATTTAGCGGAGTATAAAAACATACACGCCTCAACCACAAAGACGATCGCCAGACCTACACCAGAACTACACCAGAACTACACCAGGACTGGACCAGGACTTAATCAGGTCTACACTAGGACTAAACCAGTGTGGGCCACGACACTGCCATGCCACAGCCGCTGAGCTGATCACTTCCGCTGATGGTTTTTATGTATGTCTAAACTCAAATGCAAAGGCGTCCAACTAGAGTGATCCAGCGCATTTTTGAAGCCCCGGTCTGAATGCAGCATAACTCTGAATATTTTGTCTTAAATCATTAATCACTATGGCAACAGTCATAGTTTCCCACCATTGTGACACCCATGGATAGGTATGAATAAGGAGAAAAACTATTTGGCTTAAAACATATAAACATAACATATAAAATATATAACATTTTTGGTGTTGCTTGTCAACTTGGAGATGTTCTTGCTTTACCTGGAATGTTCCTCAGTGTGGTAGTAAACTTCTCTCCTGCATTTATTCCTTTCCATGTATTTTTGTTACAAGCACTGTTGCTGTGAGCGGTGTAGCCTCTCCGCTGATCTGACCTGTGACTTGGCCTGGTAGAGTCAAGTTGGCTGTCTCTGTAGAGATTGAGTTTAATGCCATACCGTGGAACATTTCATGCAACGCTGTAACTTCTGAAGACATGGAGACAAGCCAGAAAAATCCATCTGCTTGTCTCCATGGAGATGCTATTGTGTAGTCTGGAATATCGTGGTATGTATCCATCCATTTACTCAATAAAATGGGTTTTTATTAACTAAAACTTGCATTGTTACTGTGACTGGGCTCGCCTCTCCACACATCTGACATGTAACTTGGCTGTGCAGTGTCACCTGCTGTCTCCATAGAGAAAAATAAGTGTAATACCATAGTGTGGAACATTCCAGGCAACAGAAAAGTTACAGAGTGCACCTTTAAGTAAAAGGTTTATGCATTAGTCGGGAGAAATCACAACATTTTTGGACCATTTTACAGTTTCCCAGCACCTTTTAAAGCGAGGGGACCCCATTCTATTCTTGTAAATGATTATATTTTGCTTTCCGTCTAAAAAGAGTAGATTGTACAAGCAGAACTTGACAAAATGAGTTCGCAGCATGTCATATTTTCAGTCACAAAGCCTGAATAAAGAGTCTGATAGTTTGCTAAAATACATTTGGGATGAGAGAGATTTGACTGTGCCATGGCAATCCACCCTAAAATAACATTTGCACATGAATACTAGCGATGTGTCAAAAGGAGAGCTATGAGAACAAGTTATACAGATTTAAAAGACGATTTCCTCCTTTCACTATTAGAAATCAGCCACCCCTATCTTTAAAGTGGCTGTACCTGATTCTCCCCCCCCCAAGTATTTCAGCAAAAAGCATCTTTCCCCAGTACAGACAAAAATGAGACCTCTGTGTGTCTGAAATCCAGGAACTGCACTGTTAGCATGCTCGCTGTTGTTAGTAGAAGCGGTGTGATGGCAAAAATCAGCTTTGGTCTCTAAAAATCTTGAAAAGCTTCTGTTTATTTCTAATGAGAATATCTGGAATCCATAAGGTGAGCGAGGAATAACTTTGGACCAACTGCAAATCTGTTTACTTTCACTTTCATTCTGTTTTTTTTTCACATTTTTATCACCTTTATGTCAAGGAACCACTCACCCATTCATACATCAGTGTACACAGGCAAGGTGGGTTAAGTGCTTTGGGATTTGAACCTTCAGGATCAGTGGACAAATCTTTACCATCTGAGTTACTGCCGATGTTTCTGTCTAGACTGGGACTTTCCAGGAAGTGTACGGTTAGCATGCTAGTTGTTGTTAGTTGGAAGTGGTGTGATGGTCTCTGAAAATCGTGAAAAGCTTCTACTTCTTCGTCATAATAAGAATATCTGGAATCCATAAGTTAAGCGAGGAATAACTTTGGACCTCGGCAAACTGTTTTTACTTTCACTTTCATTCTGTTTTTAACATTTTAAAACTAAAATACAAAGACAACAGAGAATCAGAACCCAAGAGAAATGGTGTAACTATTCCGTACCTGGCTGGTGTTTCTGAAAAGCTACAGAGGATTTTTAGACAAGATGAGATCCAGGTCGATTTCAAACCTACAGAAACTGGTCCACCCAAAGGACAAAACACCAAGCCACAAACAAAGCAATGTGGTCTACTCCATTTAGTGTAGTAGTGGAGAAACAAAACAGCCACTTCACAAGAGGATGTACTAACACAGGACCTCAGTCTGCTGTACATCTCCAAGTAAAAGCCTCAGGTCACTCCTTTGAGGACAGTGAGGTACAGATGTGAGCCAGAGAAAAGAATTGGTTTGAGAGGGGAGTTAAAGAAGCTATTTTTTAAACAGAAATGGAAGATCTATTTACAACTCTATCCTCAAACCTAAATCAAAATAAAAAAGAAAAAAGGGATAGCAAGGTCAGGCCCAGAGATGTGAAAGAACCCATTATGGCCCTGAATGATTCTGCTAATATGACTCCACACTCAATGACATTTCAATAGGTCTACACTGCAAAAAACTAACTCTAGTCAAGTTAAGATGACTTGAATTAAGAAAGTTTTATCAGGATTTGAGTAAATTTTATTTAACATGTACAATTATCTGGCAGTGGAATAAGACTTTTTGTACTTAAAATATGAAAATACAACTTGCTACACTTAAAATAAGAAAAACAACAACTTTTTGCACTTAAAATAAGAAACAAAATCTAATGTTGCTAGAATTAAGAAAAACACACTTATTCCACTGGTAGATCATTTTACTTGTCAAGCTGAATCTACTCAAATGAAGCAACATGTTCTTAATTTAAGGCTTTTTAACTTACCTAGATATTGTTTTTTCTCAGTGTAGCTAACTAACAAATTGTAAACAAGTAGGTGTGTTAGTTTCAGAGTAGTTTCGGTGTAGTTAGCTCCTCCATTCAGGCAGACATAAGAAAGTATCCACCAGCATTTTGACCAGAACTGAAGAAGCTACTTGGATGAGCTATGAAACATATTCAACCAAAATAAACTTTTAAGCAGTTGACAAATTCAGTTTCTCTTTTTGACATTTTTAACACCTTCAGTACAATGTGGGCACAAGTCAGAATAATAGACGTCATCTTGTTCTGATCTGAATTCTCGCCTGTGCGCCGCAGTTTCCCATGTCTCTTGGTAATGCCGAAAGCCCCATGTGTCATTACACCGAGAGGGGAGAGTCTATTAGGCAGGTAGGAGGTGTGAAGGTAATCCCCCTGATACATCGCTCTTCCTCTCCTCCGCCCACTCCTCCTCTTCATCCCTCCATCACTTTGTCTCATCACTACAGCCCCCTAATGATGATGAAGCAGTGGACTCAACAAAGCGGTCAGAGGAGCGGTGGCTGGATCCACACACACACACACACACACGTACACACACACACTCCAGGTACGTTTGAAGTAATAGTTTTGAGTTAGCATAGCTTTAAGACTGTGATAGCGGCTGTAATTGGTGAGGAGTAATGCACTGGTAAAGTCTGGATTTAGCAATTTGGACTTAAACCAGCTGCTGTTTGGGTCTGACAGGCTTTCGTATAGGGCAGCCTCTCTTATTCATTCACACAGCGTTCTCAGTATGAGCTCAAAGACCACCGGACGAAGAAGAAAGAGCGGGAGCTGAGTCAACGTAATGAAAACTGGTGGAGAGAATAATACTGATGGATTTTGGCTGCTAATAGTGGCTTTTTTCATCTTTCTAAGGATCAGTATGGTAGATTATGTGGAATTCTTATTTAAAATTGCAAATTTTTATACATCTTCAAGGCATTCAAAGCACTTTACATCAAAGAACCACTCACCCATTCACACACCAATGTACACAGACAGTACGGGAGAGATGGTTAAGTGTGTTGCCCAAAAAAACACAACAAGTGGATCTGATTGCTCAAACAATGTTTCTATCTCAAGCAAAATTCGAACTGCCAACCTTTGGATCAGTGGACAAACGCTGTACCAACTGAGGTGCTGTCAACCAAGTTAAGGTGTTAAACATGATCTGATGTTCAAATCAAACATTGCTTTGAACATTGCTTGTAATTACAGATACATGGGACATGACGGCCAAGTTGCTGACGTTTTAAGTTGGTGTTTTAGGGGCTGTTTACATGAGGCTTGCAGGTAAAAGCGACAAAATCTTTTTATCGGAAATGCCTTTCATTTAGACGGTGATGGCGTTTTTGAGGCTTAAAAACGCAAAAATTTGAAACCTCCAGAGTGGCAAAGTTGAATATGCTCCACCATAGCGTTTCTGTCTACACTGCCCAAGACGCGAAACTCAACATGAAACAAAAATATCGGATCATTTCCATGCATCAGACCTTCAAGTTGCTCTGGCAGCTCTAATAAACTTACAGGAGGCATCCCAACAAATGTACAGAATATGCACAGATACTATCAGTGCACAGAGAAGCAATTACCTCTGTCAAATTCTAGATGCACCAGTTCATCGCAGGTGAGCCAGACAGCCGTGGACGAGACCTGGGATTCCACATACTTGCATCACCGTGTGCATGCAGATTCTTCCCGAAAACGCTTGTCTAAACGCAGAATAAAAAGCGAAGATGTGACGCCACTTTTGCGCCTTTTGTTGAGAGCGTCATCATAAACATAGCCTCAGTTCTGAAGACAATTATCTGATCACAAAGCAGAAGGAGACTCACATTTCTAAGAACCAGTTAAAAACCAACCCCTCTCTGACCTAAACCCCAGCACATGTAGACCATCGTTAATGAGCACTGGTGCAGCCTCTACAGCTCAGTGAATGAACTCTGAGCTTTCACATGACACATACCCTGTTTGTATACCGAGAATTAGTTTCTAGTGTTAGTTTTAGAGTAGTTTCACTGTGGTTAGCTCCCCCTGCAGGCAGATGTAAGGCAGTGTCCACCAGCGTCAGACCAGAAATGAAAAAGCAGCTTGGATGAACTACGAAACGCTTTCGACCAAAAGAGACATTTATCTAGTTGACAAATTGAATTTCTCCTTTGCCGTGGAATCTACCTGGATGAGAATTTGAAATATGTGTAAGCGTATATTCAATAAGTGTCTATAAATGGCAGTCCAGGTTCAGATCATAAGACCTTTTTATTTTTGTGCAGGTTACATAAAGATCATTTCACTGATGTTTTATTCCTTCACCAATGCATTTTTGTGTTTCCATAACGATACATCAGCCTCAGAGATTTGCATATTCATTAGAAAAATTTGGCATACATTTCCCACCATATGACGTTCTTGGCACAACCTTTTGTTTATTTTTTATCCCTTATTATATAGATTAGAATCATGTATATGTTCCGTTGCCCTCTCATTCCTCTGGTCTTGTATTCTGGTTTGGCTTTTTTGACCCTAAAAAATTACGTTTTAAAAAATATGCATCATTTAGTTGCAATTCTGCCGTCGTTTCTGCAGATGTACAAATTGTAATCTGTACCATTTGGCGCTCGTATTGCAGTAAAGCGTTGAGCGCGTGCAGTGCGGTGCCCCAGACCTCCTGTAGCACCACCGCTCGGGCCAAATGTTCCCCACAAATCAATGGATCCATCAGAGAAGAGAAAACAGCTGTGAGCGGAGGGAGAAATGACAGACGGACAGACGGAGGGAGAGATGGAGGGAGGGATGGAGGGATGGAGGGAGGGGGGGTAGGTAGGCAGGAGCGGGCGGTGCTGTGTGGAGAGGTGAGCCAAGATGTGGGGGCGGGAGGCGACTAAGCAGAGGGACAGAGGGAGAAAGAGAGAAAGACGGAGGGAGAAAGAGAGAGAGGGAGGGAAGAGGGGTTGGGGTAGGTGAGGGAGAGAAGGTGAGAGAGAGAGAAAGTGAGAGAGGGAGAGTGGGAGAGAGAGGGGAGAGGTGGCGTGAGAGTGAGAGAAGGGGAGAAAAAAAGAGGGAGGAGAAGAGAGGAAGAGAGAGACAGAAGGAAAGGAGAGGAGATGGACTGAGAAAGAGACCGAGAGGAAGGAGAAAGACTAAAGAGAGAAAGAGAGAGAGGGAAAGAGAGAGAGAGGTGGCGTGAAAGCTCGAGAGTGAGAGAAGGTGAAAGAGAGAGGAAGGAGGGGAGAGAGAGAAACACTAAAGAGAGAGAGAAAGGGGGGGGGACCGTGAGAGTGAGAGAAGGGGAAAAAGAGAGAGGAGGAGAGGATAGAGAAAGACAAGACTAAAGAGAGAGAGAGAGAGATGAGTAAGGAAAGGGAAGAGAGAGAATGAGGAGGAGAGGGGAGGCGAGAGAGGGAGTACACAAGAGAGAGGACAAGATAAGAGAAAAGAAAAGAAAGATCTGAGAGAAAGAGAGAGAAGTGAGTGAGAGAGAGAGAGAGAGAGAGAGAGAGAGAGAGAGAGAGGAGTGAGAGAGAGAGGGGAGAGGCGGTGTGAACGTGTGAGAGTGAGAGAAGGGAAGAAAGAGAGATTGAGGAGAAGAGAGAAACAGAGACAGAAGGAAAGGAGAGGAGATGGACTGAGAAAGAGAGAGAGAGAGGTGGTGTGAAAGCTCGAGAGTGAGAGAAGGAGAAAGAGAGAGGGAGGGGAGGAGGAGAGAGAAAGACTAAAGAGAGAGAGAAAAGAGAGAAAGAAAGAGAGAGTGCGGGTGAAACCGTGAGAGTGAGGGAAGGGGATAAAGAGAGAGGGAGAAGAGGACAGAGAAAGACAAGAGTAGTGAGAGAGAGAGAGAAATGACTAAGGAAAGGGAAGAGAGAGAATGAGGAGGAGAGGGGAGGCGAGAGAGGGAGTACACGAGGGAGAGGACAAGACTGAGAAAAGAAAAGAAAGATCTGAGAGAGACAGTGAATGTGAGAGAGAGAGAGAGGAGAGGTGGTGTGAACGTGTGAGAGTGAGAGAAGGGAAGAAAGAGAGAGGGGGAAAGGAGGAGGATAGAGAAAGACTAGAGAGAGCGAGAGAGAGAGGAGTGAGTAAGAAAAGGGAGAGGGAGGAGAGGATGAGTGAGAGGGGAAGCGAGAGAGAGAGTAAGCGAGACAGAGGAGAAGATTGAGAAAAGAAAGAAATAAAGATTTGAGAGAGACAGTGGATAAGAGAAAAAGAGGAGTGAAGAAGAAGAAAGAGGGTGGAAAGAGCGAGAAAGAAAAAGAGACAGAAACGACCAGAAAGAGAAAAAAAAGACAGCACAGAAAGAGGAGGATAAGTGAGGGAGGGGACAGAGGAGAAGAGAGGGGGTAAGAAGAGTGTGAAATAATGAAAAAGAGGACAGAGGCATAGACACACAGAGAGGCAGAGATAGACGGAGTTGGGGAGAAAGAACAGAAGAGGATTGATTTTAAATGCAAGTCAATAGCATAAGACAGTGCACACACATCTGCTCCTCAGTAAAGACCTGGACTCTGGAAAAGAAGACAAAACACGAGACGCTCCGAGGATATTTCAACTCTAGTGAAAAAGTGAAGAGATATGAAACAAAACGGGCTCTTGGTCACGCTCTTAAGGTATGAGTGGATTGTGAAACTATCAGAAGAGGTTAGACTTTTGGATTTGGTTAATGGATAAAGCAGAAGTTCTAATATGGTCCAACACAGAGTAATACATGAAATAAAAGTAAATAAAAAACACCAAGGGGAGGGTCACGATACTAAAAACTCCATTTCAGAAAACTGATACTAGAAAGATACTAGATTTCAATACCACAATCATAATAAAAGTCACAATAGAACAGAATTTTCAGCACAGAATAATGGGAATGCTTAATGCACAGCACACTCAGATTTGTCAGACCGGCGCCACCTAGTGCCTCCGCTCAATTTCATTTCTCTCCAGCGGCTAGGGTCAAGAATCGGAATACACTAGACCGTTCGCAAAAGCCTCAGAAGTGCGAGTTCGGGCACCAGCCAATCAGCGAAGAGACATACGTTCTGTGTTGGCAACGATTCCTGAGATCGAGGATTTAAAGCCGGAACAAAGAGAGGAAAAACGTTATTGCCTTTCTTCCTACGGGATTTGGGAAAAGTTTAATATACCAGTTAGTCCCGTTAGAGGTGCATTACATACATCACGACCAAATAGCAGCGACTGGTTAAATAAAAAAAAAAAAACCTGTCAACCATCGAGCGAACGAATTCTAATAATGGGAGGTTAGACGGTTTCTACAAAGTGAAACCAGCTGCTGAATCAGGCTACACTCAGATGGCCAATGTTAAATTTTTTTAAGTAACGTTTCGGCTTTCGTCAGATATTTTTATTGCTTTGGACCACAGTACCATAGTACAAAGCAAGAAAAATATACCCGACGAAGGCTTTTTTTTTTTGCTGAAACGTTATTTGAAAAAAAAAAAAGCTTACGGACATCAACCATCTGAGTGTGTTGTGTATTTTATTCCTTTTTATTTCACTTCTACTGTCCCTTGCATTTGCACCTCTACAAGAACTTCGGTGTGCGTTTTCTGTTTCATTTGAGTTTCTTTAATATTATCACGATCGAGACCATAACTATTCTAGACAATTTCCCGCTCTTTATTTGAATTTTTTTGGTATTTTTGTTATATCAAATAGTAAGTGGTCACATTTTTATCTCTTATCTCTTTCTTGTCTACCTTGATGGCACTCAAAGCTCTTTACATCAAGATACACACTCACCCATTCCCACACACATTCATACACCAGAGTACGCAAACACGAGGTACAGGTGTTTTGAGGTGTTGAGATGTGTCTTGCCCAAGGACACAACCACAGCATTCACCTGCGAGAGCGGGACTCACACCGTCAATCTTTGGATAGGCGAGTAAACACTACTACTACTACACAGCAACTATCATAGTAAATATTCATGTACTGTAGCCGTAAACAGAGTGGTTGCTTATGTCTTTGAGTGGTTTTAGAAAAGAAAATGAAATATTCAAAACTGCACACAAAATTGTACCTGAAGTAAACAGAAGTGTAGACCCAGACCTTTATCAATCTTCATCTATTTCAAGGGCGAATACAAACAGCAGAAAACCGAAAAAGTTTCTGAAAACATTTACAAGTTGACCTTAGACCAATACTACATTTTAGATAGAAAGTACTCCCAAAACCTATGAATGTGTACTATTAATATCCAATCCTATGGCCACTCACAACGCATATACTGTACAAAAACAAAACCGTAACACAAGAACAACAAGAAACCAGAAAAGTACTTGCCAGCTAGGTCAAATTTTGAAAACTTTTGTACCCTACACTAACTTTTGTTCAGTAATTGCAATGTTGTCAGAAAATCCCATTGATAGATTGTTATTGTTTAAAACCCTCCTCTGCTATTTGCATATAGACTGAAGCGTCCTGTACTGCAAGTGAGCAGAGGTAATGCTCCCATAACTCCACAGAGCTGACACCGCTATCTCCAGCTCTCCTCCTCCTCAGCCTATATACATAAATTAGTTCTATTATTAATGTACAGCTTTTGTCACTGACGAAGGGCAAAACTCTACGCAAAAAGAGAAAAAAAGTCTGACGTCGAAGGCAAACAGAAAAAAAAAATCCATCTTTTAAAGAACAATCGGACATATCCATACAGGCAAAATGTGGAAAGTGTCTTGCTCAAGAACACCAGATCAGAACGTAATTGAAAGCAGCTGGGATCAAACTGCAAACTTTTCAAAGCAGATATGCGTACTATAATGAAATACTTTTGCGAATACCATTTAAACATAGCTATTCCGACCTGCTTCAAAGTGGGTCGAAGTGATTTAAGAGCTCCGTTATCAGGCAGTTTAATGACATATTGTGGAACATTCCAGGCATAGCAGTTACGTCTCAGTAAAGACAAGCAGGTGACAGGCTCTCAATCAGTAAAGATGCGTAGTGCAGCTTTAAAAGGTCCTGACTCGTGAGCTTCAGGTCATGTTGAAAAGTTGTTTCCTCGTCAAAAACAGACCTGGAGTTGTGTTTTGATTCATTCACACATGTTTGACTAATCCTTTATTATTAGTTTGTCTACATCTCCACAACTCAAAATGCTCTGTTCCACCTTGTGATGTCATGAAGTGGTAGTTTCCAAGTTGTCGGCTCCTGTTGGTTCAGTAGAAATGGGCTTAAATTATCCAAATACTAGTGAAGATGGGTGGAGTTTGTAATTTTGTCTTTTTCACTGACAAAATTTGTACATTTTTCCATTACTTTTTCTAGTCAGGCTGGAGCCGATTAGTGCCTAAAATTGATTTCATTTCTCTCCAGCGACTAGGTCCGGAATTGGAATACACTAGACGGTTTGCAAGAACCCCAGAAGTTGTAGGCTGCACACAGGCCAATCAGCGAAGAACTATGAAGCCAGCAATTACTTGGACACCACTGAGCACTCCAGCGCATTAGATATGTCTCGACCAAATAGCAGCAATTGGTTAAATTTAAAAAAGTACCCGCCTACAGTTGAGCGAACGAACCCTAATGCTGTGAGGTCAGACGGTTTCCATAAAGTGAAACCAGTTGATGAATTAGGCTAGACTTTTTCATGACCTTAAGTGAATTTTCCATAAATTTACAGCACCTACCTATGTGTAGAATTGTTCATACTTTTAGGACTAAATATGTAATGTTAACCCTTTCCACTCACCTTATGGTTTGGTATTGTAGTTTTTAACATTCAAAATACTGTCAGTGCATTTATTGTCGTCTCTTTTAAACAAAAGGCGCGTATGCCCGAAAATAATCATAATAGTCTAATGAGAACTTCACAAAATGGTGTAGTTGCCTGAAAGAAATACTAAAATTCCATGACTTTGCCAGGCCTGGAAGATGATATTTCAATTTCCATGACTTTTCCAGGATTTCCATAACTGTGAGAACTCTGATATAAACACTGTGGAGCACTTTCTGTATCACATCACAAGGTGGTTTTTGTTTGAGAGAAGAACTCAGTGTAAATATGCAGTTTGTGTGTTAAACATGTATGAATGAAAACAACAAAACACAACTCCAGGTCTGTTTGTGATGAGAAAAAAACATTAGAACATAGATCAAAACTCCATTAACAGGCAGTTTAGTAGCATATTGTGTAACTTTCCAGGAATAGCAGTTACATCTAGAGACAAGCAGGTGCCAGACTCTATTAGTAAAATTACACAGTGCACCATTTAAGTAATTATTCAAATATTCTGCATAAAAACTGCTTACTAATTTAGATCTGTAAAAACATGCTCGGAAGTGTGAAACTTGTATTCATTTGTTAGTTAATATAGAGAATATTTTGAGACGCGTTTAAAATGTGAACTTGGAGCAGAATTTTATTACCAAAACATATTGAAAATCTCATTGTAATGCTTGTCAGAAACATTTAAATTAGATATTGTTCCCAAATTGTTCATGCGTAGTTTACCCATTATGCATTTCTATTCAAACTCAATGTGACAGTTTTGTCCTCTTGCTGCTTTTAACCAATGACGCTCAGACAAATAATTGTTTTGAGAGAAACAAGCTCGGCCTTAATTTAATCTGTGCCTCTCCAGATCCCCACTGCAGCGCGCTCTGATGCACATTAATAAGATTTCATAGCTCTTAATGGGAGACAGAGGCTGCATGGGGATAAGTGCACTTTTTAATACCATATGGCTGAATTATGGGATGTGCACGAGTTTGACTTTTGCTTGAGTTTAAATCTGGGTTTATTTGTAAACTCGTCCATCTGTGCAGGGGACCTTGAAGAGCGGCCATTGCTGGGTTTCAGAAGACATCACAAGAGTGTATAGGCCAATCATATTTCATACAGACGGGGGCAGCTTAAATGAATATTGTTTAAATGCTGATTTCTGTTGTATAACAATGAGTTCTTAAGTCAAGTCAGTAATAGACAGTAGTGGAAGGTAAAGTAGTAGTAAAAGTGTCAAAAGGAGAAATTCAATTTGTCAGCTGGACAAAAGTTTATTTTGGTTGAATATGTTTCGCAGCTGCTTCTTCAGTTCAGGTCAGAATGCTGGAGTAGTTCAAGTAGTGAGGTACTGAAATACATTTTAGGTATATGTTCTTTACTTCAAGGGACAGTTCGGTATTTTGGACATAGGGCCTCATTTCTTACTGAACCAGAGAGTTGGAGACGTGTGGAGACACTTTTTAAAATATTCCATCCAGTCCTTGTATTTGCAGAGGTCGCTGGTGCTAGGCTAGTGCATGTCAATGGCCATAGTTATCCTGCCACTAAAAACAGTCTTACCCACTCTATTTTTACTCCAGACTGTTAATGTGAATGTCTGTGTTGATAAAAATAATTTTGGAAGTAAAACCAACCTTGCATTTGAAGGATTTATGTCTGAGCAGCAGCAGTGAGTTATACTTCCTAATAGAAAGCTTGACAGCGGTGGACTGATATATGAAAAAATAGTCCCTCAACATGCAACGATTCATGTTGTTACGGCCCCAGGCCTTAGTTCTAATATTTCTGCAGAGTTCTCTTGATTCCTGCTGCATGAGCCCTGGCCCGTGATTGGTGGGGCAAGTTGACACCCACCTCACCTGCAGCCACCTCCCCCTATTTAAGGAGATTGCCAGCACCTGTTCGGGGCTGCTGGCCTTGGTGGCCAGTATGCCATTTTGGTTTTGTGTTTGTGTGTTAGTCTAGTTCTGTTTTGTGCCTTTTTTGATTTGGTCACTTGATTCTGTTTGTGGGCTTATGTGGTTTAATTTGGGGAACTTGTGTTTAGTTTAGTGTGTGTCCCTAAGTTTTACCACTCGTTTTTTTGTAAGCCTGCGTGACCCCTTTTCTGGCACAAAACTCTGTTTATTCTGTTGTTCTGTTTCTTAGTTTAGGTTGTTTTCTGTATATTTTTAGTCTTGTGTTAATTTACCTCTCCATTCCTGTTAATTAAACATTACTTAATTTATTCCATTTTACATCTTGGTTTTATTTTTGTTACTTCCCTCACCCCAAACGAGCTGGGTCGTAACAATGTGATGCACGGTTAGTTTTATTTCAAGCTTTATTCTATCAACGCAGACATTCACATCGACAGTCTGGTGTAATAATAGATTTGCTTCGGGTGTTTTGTGGAGTGGGTAAGACTGTTTTTAGCGGCAGGCTAACTATGGCCATTGACATGCACTAGCCTAGCACCAGCGACCTCTGCCAATACAAGGACTGAATGGAATATTTTAAAAAGTGTCTCCACGTGTCTCCAACACTCTGGCTCACTAGGAAATGAGGTCCTATGTCCAAAATTCCCTTTAAACAGATTTTGAAGCGGATACTTTTTACTTAACACATCAACACATTCACATACAAAAATATACAAATAAAAACAGCTGCATAAAAAAATAAAAACAAATGTTTCTACTGAACAAAATTCAGCACAAATTACTACATTTGAAGCTTATTAGATCTCACAATCTGACAAATTTTCATACAGGTACTTTAATTTATTATTATTTCTTTTTCATCTCATACTTTTACGTGAGTATTTTTTTAAGCCCTTGTATCTGTACTTTTACTTAAAGGTGCACTATGCAAATTTTCTGGTAGTTACAGCTTTGCCAGTAATGTTCCACAGTATGACATTAAACAGCTCTATCTTACTTTTATTCAGTTGCAGATGGTTTCAAAATAGTTCAAAAATACCTAGAAAAACAGGTGTTCTGACTGTAAGCGTGGTTGCTTCTCCACAGATCTGACCTGTAACTTGTTTTGGTTTGGTCTCCTTGATGATAGAAAGTTTTAATGCCATACTGTGAAACATTCCAGACAAAGCAATAACATCTCCACGGACAAAAGCATTTGACAGACCATCCACCAGAAAAAGTTACGCAATGCATCTTTAAGTAACAAAACTACTTCCTACCAAGGCCAGGGGTGGGCAGGTTCACAGCAAATCAAATCAGCTCGCGGATGGTAGCTTTAAGTGCCTCCATGACACACCAAGAAAGAATCCAATATTTTAAACAAACGGAACTCGCCTGGAGAAATTTGCAACTATTATTTTATCTTTGTCCAAATATAATCTTTACATTTGTGCCTGGAGCCTGAATCGGTCCCTGAGCTGAGTGCTGTGTGGACTCCAGAATGGTGAAGAGAGTGGAGAAAATGAACACTGTGCTTTATAGGAGCTGTTAGTCCAGTGACCTTGGTGGTGTTTTCTCACTTGTTCACAGTCGAGACACTCTTAAGACAAAAGCTTCGACAATGCTCGAACACTCCAGACTGCGGCGTCCTCCACTACTCTCCTCTGTGCTCCTCCTTCACTCGCATGTTCACGCATGGGAGATCCACGCTGACAGCACAATTGTGTTTAAATAATAGGTTCAAAACACTCTGAGAGCTTTTGAAATGTTTGCCGGAGTCTTAGAGGCGCAGAGCAGATTTACACAGCTGAGACAGAGGAGGAAGAGGGAAGGGACTTCAACAGCAGCGGAAGGTCATGAAGTATATGTAGTAAAGTATTGTATTTAAAGGTGCATAGTATTACTTTTGAGCTAGGTATTTTTGAGCTATAAAACCGTCTGTAACTGAGTACATGTAAGGTAGAGCTGTTTAAAGTCATACTGTGAAACAATTGAAGCAGAGAAATGACATATCCATAGAAACAAGTAACATTTTTAAGTATCTGTACTTTACTGAAGTCAATTTTAAAGTAGGCACTGTAATTTTCAGATTATAAATTGCTCTGGAGTATAAGTCGCACCAGTCAAAAAATGCATAATGAAGAAGAAAAAGATATATATAAGTCGCACCAGACTATAAGTCGCACTTTTTCTGGGAAATTTTGTTTAGAAAATCAGAGACAAGGAACCGACATTTCAACTTGAAAGGCAAATTATAGTAATAACAGAATAAAGAACAACAGGCTGAAGGCGTCTGGTATGTTAACGTCACATATGAACAGTTCTTCAGATAAATATAAGCATAAACAACAGAACAGAACAAGTTTAACAAACTCTCCATCTCACGCCAAATCACTAAATCCATTCAATTCTTCATCCTTGGTGTCACTTCTGAGCAACTCTGCGGCCTCCAGAGGTAAACAGAGCGCCACTTCCTCTTCTGTGTAGCTGTCGTCAGACTCAGCATCAGTTCCAGTTAGAATTATTCCAGCCTTTCTGAATCCACAGGATGGTTTCAGTTGTCTTTATGTTTGTTTAAATTTTAAACAAATTCTAAATTGACAGTGATACAGAAGTAATGGTGCGATTTACTGACATGATACAGACAGGACAGTGGCTCTTTCTCTTTCTCCAGCAGTCGACATGTGCAGTAGAGTATGAAGTGACAGTGGTGCAGGTGAACACAAGCCTGGAGTGCTCTCTCGCTGCTGTCAGTGTGAAAATTTTAAGATATAAGTCGCACCGGAGTAGCAGCTGCCGGACCACCCAAACCATGAAAAAAAGTGTGACTTATAGTCCGAAAAATATAGTACTCTTTACTTTTACTTCACTACATTTGAGAGAAGGTATCTGTAGTTTCTGCTCCACTACATTTTTGAACTGGACTGAAAGTAAAAATACTTCTGATATGATTTTAGAGGTTATTTTTACCAAGTAGCATCCACGATTTTGTGTTCAAGCTTTGGATTTCAAACAAACAAATAAAAAAAATCAAAAAGAAAGAATGTGAAAGAAACAAAACATAACTCCAGGTACATTTTTGATGAGGAAAAAAAAAGTATAACACAGATCAGAAAACTATGTAAACTGTGTAATATGAGCCCTTTAAATAAACCCCAAACTGCTTTATTTATTCAATCCTTATTCAGTGAGTGGCTAATTCTCTTGCCTAAAGACACAACAACTGGATTAGGGTCACTGCCGCCCCGCTGTACCTGCCCCAGATAATCCTTTGTCTCTTACTTAGATGAAACGACTGACGAAACATGACACAAAAGTACACAAGTAGTTACGATATTTAAACAGCGCGCACACAAAAGACTGACGAACCATGACACAAAAGTACACAAGTAGTTTTCTTTAAACAGCATGTACACTTGTGAGTATACAGCCAGCTGCTACCTCTTCTAGTGTGAATAAAGGAGCATCTTCGAACAGATCTGATCCAGTCTCAAACGAAAGAGTTGAATCAATACCAGCCCCCCTCAACCCCTCCTCCAAGACTACAGTACTTTCATCTGCCGTCTTTGATACAACTCAGCCCCTGGTATATATATATATATATATGTATGTGTGTAGTATAAAGAAGTTGTGGTTTGGTTTAATTGTGATTCTGGCAATTAACTGAGTCATAATCAAATTTGTGGTTGACTAATTTCAAATGATCAATGGGTACCTTGGCATATTCATGGAAAGTTTATATCTAATCCTCTGGCAGTAGAGTAGTAGTAGTAGTAGTTGTAGTAGTAGTAGTAGTAGCAGAGATCAGATTTTGTAGAAATAAATGTGATTTTTCTGTTGGCATTGGAATGAAAAATTTGTTGTTGAAGGTTGGTATTTTTCCATATTTCTGTGTTATCCGTGTATGAACCTTATAAAATAAAAATGAAATGAAAAACTGAATTGGAAATGGTGAGGAATCAATTTATACTTCGCAGCTGATGTCACCAATATTGGTAATAACTGGAGGCTCTGCTCCGTCTGAAGATCTCTTCCTCAAGTTCAATTTAGTTTTAACTCTTAAATCTCACCCTGAAGCATGTAGCTGAATAAATCAACTCCAGACTATGTATTATAAACAGTAACAAAGCACTGGGGGGTAAAGTGTCTTGCCCAAGGACACAAGAACAGCATGTATTGTTAAATTTTTTATTTGTTGATTGTCCTAGTTTATTTAGTCCTCCAATGTGATGTTTTAAATATCGATACCTGCTTCAAATGAGTATCTAGTTTCGATACTAGTAGGGATGTAACGATATTTAAATCTCTCGGTACGATATTATCACGATATGCATCTCACGGTACGATATTTATTGGGATATTTTGGAGAGGCTGCTTTTAAAATACCTTGACAAGATTTTGGTGTGAATTATTACCTTCATAATCCCAAGAATTCAAGTCAAAAACAAGTTTCTTCATGTTGTTTGTGCAGAAATGAATCATGGGATATGTAGTTTCCGATGTTCTTAAACTGTTGCTACCAGAGATGGGGACTTGGTATGTTGTGACTTGGACTCGAGTCAGATTTGAGTCTCTATTTTTAGGACTTGAGACTTGACTTGATAAAATGGACTAAGGCTTGGGACTCGACTTGGACTTGAAGGTCAGTGACTTGGGATTTTACTCGCACTTTTAAATCTGAATTCTTTCTATTCTGGCTGTAACGATTCACTCTAAGATCTTGTCAACTCTAATATACTCTATAAATACTCATATATAAATATACTATGACTTTATAAGTACAATTTAGTTTAAAATTCACATAAATTGCAAAAATCTAAGCTATATTTGGTACTTTGGTTTAAAGACTTGAAATGACCTGAAGCTCAAAGCAGACAACTTGGACTTGACTTGGATTTATGAGCCAGTGTCTCGAGACCTGACTTGGACCTGCCTGTATTTGACTTGGGACTTGACTCGGACTTGCAAAACAACGACTTGGTCCCACCTCTGGCTGCTACTATAAAACCATGCATTTAGGCAAAAAACTTCAAAATCGATATATTGTGAGAGCCCACGATATTATTGAGAGACTTTTGACGATACGATATCACAATATTTTGGTTACTGTGACATCCCTAGATAGTAGTTTTAGTATCAGTGACTTTTTTTTTTTTTTTATACAATACAGTACTTTTGACAGCCTAGTTAGCTCTGGTCTAGTGCTTTTTTGGTTTTTTAATCTTGTTTAGATTTTTCCAATACAATTTTTTTGCAGGTCACCATTCATAAATCCACCATGCATTTCAAATTACATTACGATTACATCCTGGTTGGTATTGTCTCCTACGTATTATTTGATCTCTCTCTCCTCTCCCCTCTTCTGCCTGCTTCTCTCTGTACCTTTCACTGATGAGTCGATTTCACGAGTCACTGATGCGCGCAGGGTACAGTAGAATATGCTGTATCTGGTGTGAATAACAATGGCGCTGTGAAAGCCTCATAAAAGAAACAATAATTACATGCACTGGCAACGCTAAGGCACGCTTCATAAAAAAACACGCTGGCCTCTAAAACCCACTGTCTCACTGTCAGCGCGGGATAATTACGGGCAGAGATCATAGTTCGGGATTTGCATTTGGAAATATATGATCTGTTTGGCTTGAGGGAAAGATCAACATGCGTAATACTACTATACCCTTCTATAGTATAAAGTAGAGCTGATGATAAGACAAGAAAGAATCACTTTTCATATTGATTCATCACAATTTTTGATAAGACCTTATTTTTGTCTTATTAAAAAAAATAAATAAAATGGATCTGAATAGTAACCTGCTTGTCTCCCTTGTGATATATAAGTTTAATCTATATTGTGGAACAGGGGTGCTCACACTTTTTCAGCATGCGAGCTACTTACAAAATGATCTACCTAATACAAAGCCAAGCAAACTGCACTGAAACACTCTGTGCCCCTTTTTTGGACCCTCACCCACAGTTTGAGAACCTCTTCTTTAAAAGAACTTCCTCTGGCACTTTACACAAAACTGTGAAAAAAGTGAAGGAAGATTTTTAAACCTGTTTTTTAAAGTTCCTAAACTGGAGTTGCATTCTTTTCTGGTTTTGCAGTGATATTTACCAGCCTCTGCACATTTACCAAACCAAACGCACATCGTGACAAACACAGATGCATTTGTGCACTTTTGTTAGACAAACTTCAGCCAAATGTGGCAGTAGGTCTGTTCTGTAGATCCGCTCTATGCTGTAGACCTGCTTTGTGCCAACACTGTAACACAAATTTAGACTGGTTTTTGCTTCACGTTTGGTCTTGCTCTTCTAATCAGCCGCACTGTGGGAGGGGCTTGTGTTCGCTGTACGCAGGAAGGAGCGAGAGCGTGAAAAGGCGAGGGGCGGCGTGCTGACGTGAGGCAGATGGACAGGTAGGATGTTTAGGAAGTTGAACCTGCCATGTGATGCTGGTGACGCTGGTACACGAGGGCACACGCTGTCGCAGACGAGCCGTGCATAGGGAGCGTGTGTGTTTGTGATGCGCCGTAGAGTCTCCGCGGGTTTCAAATGAGCGCACAGGCTGCACTGAGACGCCCCACACGCTCCTGCACCCCGCTACAAGTTTATTGCCAGCAGCAGCGGCCGTGATGAAATATGATCGCACTTGTTGAGTGTCAGACCTTGAGTGAGAGACAAGACCGAGTCCAAACGCGAGTCCGAGACGAGTACTAAGACACGGTGATCTACCTACACGACCTTGACGACTGACTGGTAGATCACGATCGGCGTATTGGGCACCCCTGTTGTGGAACATTCTCGGCAAAGCAAAAACATTTCCACGCCACTTGAAATGTTTCGCCGTGCACCTTTAACATAAACAATACAAACATTTAATTATTGCCATATGTCACAAAAATAGTCAAAATTCATCCTCTAAAATCTGATCTCTGCTCCAAAACACGCTCTTTTATGACATGACTGGCTGCAGAGCTCTCCATTAAAACCCCCCATGATGATCACAGAATTAGAAATGACTGAATCTCAATCTTGGTTAAAATTCAATTAAAAGTACAACCCTAGGGCTGGAAAATGTGGCCAAAAAAAATAAAAAAATTACACACTGGATGATTTTAATTGATTTTAACCTAAGCCAGAGCTGGAGCTGCTGTTTTTTTTTTTTTCAGACAGGGACAGACATTTTAATAGTCTTTCCTTAATCACTCTATTCATTCTATTATAAGAAATTGTGCACTGTCTTCATTTACATTTGTATACATATTGAATCGTGACCATTAGGATTCATTCACTCCACAGTAGGTGGGTACTTTTTTTATTTAACCAATCACTGTTATTTCGTCGTGACGTACGTAATGCGCCAAATCCCATAGGAAGAAGGGCAATAATGTCTCTTCCCTTGATAAAATTCACAGAACATTCTCTTCGTTTTAAATCATCAATCTTGGAAATCATTGCCAACACAGCACAGAATGTATGTCTTCATTTACATCCATCTCGAACGCTTTGTTTACTGTTGTGCTGTACCACAAAAGGGACCCAGACAGGCACTTGAGTTTGAAGTCAAGGCTTCCCAGGACTTCACCGATTGGCCGGTGCGCGGTCTACAAATTTCGGGCATCTTGCAAACTGTCTAGTGTATTCCGATTCCTGACCTAGTTGCTGGAGAGCCTGTCTTGCTTTCAGAAATGTCAGGAGTAAACCTGTAACATAATAATCCTCAATTTCACAATTTTGCAATTTTTCTAAATCTTGATTATTAAAAACACAAATTAATTGTATAGACACTATTCACGCTTACATCACAAACCAGGAAGGCGTTTGGAAACATGAGATGACAACTTCCGGTGTAGTTACCAACACTGGGCTCGCCGACCGACTGTGATAAAACCCATTAAAGTAAATATCATTAGCAGTAAAATGAAGACTGCATTTGTATGTGCTGTTTGGAATCATCCCTCATCTCTTCTAATCACATGTACCCAGTGTGCTCGGAGTTGTGTCTCAGTGAGGAAATGATGAAAACTGAGGTATGGTTGTAACTGTTGATTAGATGAACATAACGGAACACTACAATGACATGAAGATGAAGAAAACTGGAACATTTTCTCTTTTTTCCTAGATTTTGTCAGACTTACTACCGCGAACACACCTCGCCGGACGTTGTCATCACACGTTTCCAAACATTTTCCTGGTTTATGACGTAAATGATGCTCTAAAACTGCATGAAACTCACAACTAAACCTGGGATGTGATTGCAGGTCAAATACTACAGACACATTATAAGCTGTTATAGGATCTGGCAACTTACAGGACTCAGGTAGGACTCAGTATTGTTTATGATCACACCTTTCTTTCACTGTGCGTGCGCTTTGATCAAATGTATTTTGTGCATTGCAAAATATGATTCTTTGCCAAAGTAAAAAGCTGAAAAGATTCATATTCCCCCTGTGTACTGCATGAATCAATATGGAGGTGGGAGTGATGTTATTGTAGACACAAATAAAGACTTAGCAATCCATACCTTCACACACACACACACACACACACACGTTTACGCAGAAACCGCTGCTGTTGAGAATATAAGACAGATCATAGAGATGCAAAACAAAACCACACACATTGTTGGAGAAAATAAGCATTTAAATAGCTGAACTTATTGCCTGTTTCTATAGAATACCAAACACCTCACAATGCAGCATAAACAACAACGACGACTGTATGTGACAGGAAAGAGTCACAGGGCAAAAGCAGAGCACGCACACAGCTCAGAGGCAAAGCGCAGAGAGTTAAAGGTGCGTTGAAGTACTTTTCTGGAGGAGGGTCAGTCAAATGTTTTTCTTTAAGGACATGTTATTGCTTTGCCTGGAATGTTTCACGGTATGGTATTAAACCTTTCAATCTTCATGGAGACCAAACCAGGTCCCGGTCTGTTTTTGTAGGTATTTCTGAGCTATAAAACCACCTGTAATTGACTTAATGTAAAGTTGTTTAATGTCATACTGTGGAACATCTCAGGCAGAGCAATGACATGTCCATGGAAACAAGCAGGTGATAGACCCCCAGCCAAGAAGTTGCACAGTGCACCTTTAAAGCAATTATATGCAACAATGATCCATAGTCTTTATGTATCTAAACTGCACTCACAAGAATAATCATGTGAAAAAAGTACCAGGAAACAAAGTATTTATGTAATATTTGTGAATCAATAGTTGAATCTTCCTGTTTACATATAAATACCAAAAAATACCAAATCTTCAATGAACTTATTCACTTCTCTTTCTGCTGTTGACCCAAGATTTCCCCCTTATTAACAAAATAAAATGATTAGTTGATTAATACAATTTTCAGTTGGACAAAAGGCTAAAGGACTACAGCCCTATTCAGATGATATCACAATGTTCTATTGGCTCATAAAATTGGATACAAACAAGGCCGGTAAAATTAATTGTTTAAATGCAGATTTGTGTTGTAAAATAGTGAGTCTTGAGTCTAACCAATCATATAAATGATCAAATTCAACATTTGTGAATTTACCTTGTGGATATTTTTATAACACAGTGCAATGTAATCAACTGATACTTTGCAGTCCATCATGCTGGGGGTGTTCTACATGTATCTCTATTACCAGAATTCAGCATTTACCATGGTGATTTTAACTTAAGCCAGAGCTGGAGCTGTTTTTTTTAATTTTTTTCAGACAGGGAAATACATTTTAATAGTCTTTCCTTAATCATTCTGTTATTTAAGAAATTGTGCACTGCCTTCGTTTACATTTGTATACATACTGAATCTAAATTAAATGACAACTCTGCTTTCAGGAAAGTCAGGAGTAAACCTGTTACATAATAATTCTCAATTTCACAATTTTTCTAATTTCCAAAATCTGATTATTAAATTATTAAAAACACAATTAATCCCCCAGTACTACACTAGATGATGGTCTAAAACTGCATGAATATCACAAGTAAACCCAACGCACACAACAGCAAACACAGACAAAACTGTTTTAGGATAGTATTTTCAAAACTACAAAATAGATTTAAACAACACATTTTCAGGGGTCTGGGATCAATAAAAGCGTCCACGGTCCTGTTTAGAAGTTTGATTTTCAACCAAAATGCGAGAGTGACTGAACTGAAAAACTGTTCTAGCTCACTTGTGACTGTAATTTTATGGGTGAGAGACTTGTGTAAGCGCACAAATCATCTCACCTCTTCTAGTTGCAACAAAGTCAGCTCTTTCCAGACAGATTGTCTTAAAGTAAAGCTCCGGTTTAGTCTAAATTGAGTAACCGAGCTTCAAACAGAGCAGTGCCTACAGTTAGAATCACACCCCAGCTAGGGAATGTTGATGAGCAAAAACCAAACCTGGCAATATCATTGTGAACATGGCGCACAAACAAAACTAGCATCGTACATAGACTAAATACTCTCTTGTACAAACATGTCAAGAGTGCATTGAGAACCACTGAAACAGCCTGATAGAAACTACTTATTACAGGCCACATACGGAGGTTTTCAATACTGCACGGTGTATTGGTTAAAACAGGAGAGATCTATTGACTTTAACCACATTTCCAATAGAAAATAAAAGAGTGAAATGGATTGTGACCTTGAGGATGCTTCTGTGCTCTGAAATCAATTAGCGCACACACACATTGGGCAGAGCGGCGCGTGTACCTCGTGTTCCCGGTGTATTCTGATGAAGCGCCCGTGTCCGTGTACATGCAGAGTAATTAATCTTAGTGTGAATCAATGAGCTGTGAGGGACCCAAAGGTGAGGCACATATAAGCCCAAACCTCAGGGCTGTGGAGTCTGCGGAGGGCAAAGTCGGACTCAAGGTACGGGCTTATCTGCGTAACTATTCCACCAGATAAAAATGTATATGGATATTTTTAGAGTAGGAACAAACGCAAATCAACTTTTTTGCTACTAAAGTCTGTCTATAGTGTTTTTATAGCATTATCTATTGTTTGTTTTGTCAGTTTTAGTGCAAATTTGCTGCTTTGTAATTTAAAATAAAATCTAAATCTAAAAGTGAGCATGTGCTGCCGGTTGTGGTAACTGCAATTTCAAGTACTATGTGACATCACATAAGACTGCCCAGATTACAGCTGTATTGTAAAGCATGGAAACTCGACCAAAGTCCGACAGGATTTGGACAAATATTTAAAACTTATATTCGGGATCAGGTCGAATTTGATCACGCATCATCTGTTTCCTGTCTACAGTAAAACCACTTGCTTTGAGACTCTTAAGTGTTCAAAAAATCTGAGCACAGCGCTTCTAGTTTAGATACAGGTCAAAACTGAGTTATTATTTGTACAATGGGGGCAATACTTCAGATACATGTAAAAGATTGGCGATAAAGTACACAGGAAGTAAAATCGCTATCACTAATCTGCAGCTTCACCTCGACCAGTGAGCTGTATGAATGTAAACAAACACACGAGGAACTACTCTCACCTTTTTACCTTTAAATAACGCCTCAAACTGGTTTTGCAGACTGGATGTTTTTATTTTTGGAGGACAATTTCTATGGATAATGTGGATGAGATGCTTTAAATTTACCACTTTATGAAAGGCGAGTAATAAAGTCTTCTATTTCCTGAGTTTGTATTTTGCATCTCTGTGTTCGTTAGAAGCCACAGAAACAATGTGATTTTAACTGTGTCAGGTTTAGACACAAATATCTTAATACCCATCGGGATCGGGTCAGATTCGATCACTGCTCTGTAAGATGTGGGCCGGGCTTGGACAGAAAATTCAACCCAATTCACACTCTACTGTATTGGTGTTTCTGATTACAAATACCTGGCTGCAGGGGCGGACCAATCACAGTGTTCCTCATACCTCTAGACCCCGCCCCTCATCCCTCTCCTGGCACTGCCCACTTCATCAGCTCTATTTGAAATGTGGTAGCCGTTTCAAGACAGATTCCAAGCCAGAGATTTTACTTTCTTTATTTGGTCATTTTAAGGCTATGTTTATATGATGACGGTCTGAACAGAAGACGCAAAAGTGGCATCGCGTCTTCACTTATTATTCCACATTTAGACAAGTGTTTTCTGGAGGAAATCTGAGTGCATACGGTAACGCAAAAATGTGTGGAATTCGATCAGGTATACATGCCAGGCGCCTAGGTGGTGACCTATGTGACATAAACGTGTATGCGATGTGAGCAGATCTGACCAGAGTTTTGCGTCTTGGGCAGTGTTTTTCCACTCTGGAGGGTAGTTTCAGATTTTTGCGTTTTTAAGCCCCAAAAATGGCATGACCGTCTAATCAAAAGGCACTTCCAATAGAATATTTTGTCATTTTTACCAGCAAGTGTTCTCGTGTAAACAGGCCCTAAGTCTATGAACAATAAACCTGAAAAAAATGTATTATCCTTTCACAAGTAAAGTTCAGTTACACTAATGTACTTCTCCAAATGTCTTGTTCAACTAAGCCGGCAGCCAGTAAATGTAAATGCAACAGTTAAAACTCAGTTAGGACTACAACATATGATTTCTATGGATTTACACGAGACATAAAAGGTTAGGAACCACTTATGTACAGTATGAAGAAGGGAAAACTTTCAGATCTAGGTGGACTGTTCTTGTTTTCACTCAGACCAACTGCTGTAGATTAAATATGTGCTTGAATTGCTGGGAAATAATATATTTTATAATAACTTTAATTAGCTGTTTAATTTTTACTGGAACTCTATAATAATGACTCTAAACAAAGGTGGGAAAAAGGAATTATGCTTTTTGGCCTTGAAAATAATTGCACTCCTTCCACTATATGTTCATGAATAATAATTATACAGTAAGCAATGTTAATGGTAATAGTTTCTTTGTACTAGAACTGCACGTACTTCATTTGTAATTATGCAGTAGAAATTCATTTTATCCCATCTGTATCCATAGTGATGAAAGATCTGCATTACTGCTATAGCAATAGGCAATTTTAAACAAGGTATTTAATGTTTTGAATGGTCAAAAGTGCTCAAAATGTCACCTAGTTACAAAAAAAATCTGTAGTTACACGAATGCAGTAACAGAAGTAGAAGTATAGGAGCAGTGGTTGTACATTGTGTAACATTGTCATCTCATCCCGGGGTGTTTTACAGCATTTGACCCTGACCGACCCCTCTGATGGTGATGGAGTCATTGAACATCCTCTTTTGGCACACGAGGCTCGCCGTAGCCCCAGCGGTAACCCACCTGCCACTGCGGCCGGTCTGAGGTCATTTATAATATTTTTCAAGCACAATACACACAGTTCAGTTTATGGGGTTTGAACAATTATCAATTTCAGATCAAATGAGATGTTTTTAATGGAAAACGATCCTTCAAATCAGAAAGCAGTGATGTGGCACGATATGGAAGAAAACACCAAATGTCAAATCACAATAATTAAAGGGGTTGTGCCTGATTTTTAATGTCTTTAAAATGTACAAACAAAACTAGTTCCGTTTGCAGTGGTCCAAAGTTATTCCTTACTTCCCATATGCTTTCTGAGCACAATGAGTTTATAAGCACTTTTCACAACTCTCAGGGACCACAGTGGAGGTTAACTGTGATGGTAAAGCTAACAACCATACAGTCCCTGATTATGGGGAAATAAAACGCTTTTTAAGTAGATGCAGGACAGAACATAGAAAAATGAGTACAGGCCTTTGAGTTAAAGATGCGCTGTGTAACTTGTCCAGTGGTGGGTCCGTCACCTGCTTGTCTCCATGGAGATTAGCCTAAAATGTTCCACAGTACAGCCATAAACTTTGGGATCTCCATGGAGACTTGCAAGCCAAATTACAGGTTAGATCTGTGGAGAGGCGGCCCCACTCACAGTAAAAAATTATGTTTTTTTATCATATTTTTGAGCAATAAATAACAGCAAATACATGAGAGATTATACTGCAGACAATTTAAACCAGGAGTCAGCAAACTATGGCCTGCGGGTCGACTCTGGCCCTCCACACCCCTGTGACCGGCCCCCCAGCCCCTCTGCCCACCACCACTTGAACTGGCCCTATGAGACAATCCTCAAAACCTGCCATGGCATTTTTTTATTTTTTTTTTAAAATTACTTTTTAGCAAATAACAACATGTCTGCATCTTGTATTTTGTAGATTTTTTTTCAATTAAAAATGATATTTATAGGAAGTATTTATATTTAAATAATAATATGAAGTATTTACATTTGCCGCTGAATTTGCTGCCAAATTTTCATCACCTGACAAGCTCAAGATCAAACAGTCACAGTGAACACACGTGCACAGTTCCTTAGTACAGTTAAGGACAACAAAATGGTGAGTGTTAAAATATGAAAAGTTTGATTTAGATTTTAGATTTATATAAAATAAATAAATAATAATAAATATATATTATTTTGGGCAAGTAAGAAATTCATATTCTTTTACAATAGAACATAAAACATGAATGAAATTATAGCAGAAATAACAACAACAAATACAAAAAATTGGCCCAAAAAGGAGTGGAAAGAGGAAAACTTATTTAATCTCACCAATCTAACTTTCTTTTGAACTTTTCAGACATTTTACATTAAACTATATGAACTGTTTACAAGTGCGTACAAGTTGACAGAGAATGCAGAGTTTTCAAAGAACAATGGACGACCAATTATTTTTTGTTCAGTGTAATGACAGTGCAGTTTGTCTGATGTGTAAAGAAACTGTGTCGGTTTTCAAAGAACGTAATCTGCGTCGTCAGGGTCTTACAATTCTGTTATACGGCCGACCCGACCCTGACCCCCCCATCACGGTCAGAAGCGATAATGTGGCCCCCAGAAACATCTTCCCACCAGACCCCCACCAGAAACATAACACAATGCGCCGTATCCATCCTCTTCGCTGAAAAAAGATCCATTAACTAATTCTTAAAAGGAAATGACTAAGGCTGAGCTAAAGCAGTGTAGACCTCCGAGCACATGTCACCTGTACTTCCTGTGCACTCACTCACGGCCAGCTTACTCTGCTCAAGCTTTTTGGCAGTTTCTGTGAATACCGTTTGATTGAAAGGATATAATCAGGCCAAAAAAGGAAAAAAAAGAGAAGAAAAAAATGAAAAGGAAAGCGTACTTGTACTTGTCCGTCAGCTCTCACCTCTGCAGGTTACAATGAAAATCTGGTTCATTGCGAGGTATTTATATGGCATGACGTCAATTCTACTGCCCCAAATCTTGTTAATGTGAGTCTGATTTCTTTATTTTTATTATTATTTTTTTGCGAAAGGTGAAAATGTTCTATTTCTTGCTGCTTCAGGAAAGGTTAGTGCTTGATAGTCGGCTTCAGGAGCATGGAAGTGATGACTGATACAGTACCGTCAAATAAATGTATTTTTTCTTTGCATTTCCTACTTTTTACATTTGATATACATACAGAAGACAAAAAATATATGACACAAGATGTACGAATTGTGTCATGGATAGTTTTGATGCCTTCATTGAGAGCCTACAATGTAAATACTGTTCTAATATTGTTCGAACTGTTCTCAAAATGGAGCTGCAGGGGGAGCTCTACTGTTGAAAGTTACTTCGTTCTGCTTTGACGTACCAAAACCGCTTCATTTCATCATTTGCCAAAAAATCATGATTTGCCCCAACCTTCTGAGATGTTCCGTAAAGGTGGTTCGTGGAGGGAGGGCTTATCTATTGAAATGTTGCCATGCGCTAAAGGCCAAAGAGGAGTTTGTGGAGTGGCAGACAATGACGTGTGAGGCATTTGTGAGGGCTCAAATTAAAACTCCGCAGGGTTCTTCAAAGTCCACCTTTATGAAATGTCACATCTCCATGACAAAAGCTGACCCCAGGAAGTGGACAGGTAAAGGTCTAGCCGTTGTCCCGGGAAACGGCAAAACAAGTTCAAATCAATTGTAATAGCCTAAAGGACTCAAATATGAAGGGGCTCATACTGACTGTTAATTAAAAATAGGAAGTGTTGTAAAAATAATATGAGAACTAAGGTAAATGGAGATCAGGACAGGTGGATAGAAGATTAAATACTTTGTTTCGACTAAAAAAAACAATCGTGTACATCTTGGTGCACAAACCTGTAGTCAAACATATAACACAGTTTTACTTGAAGCTCCACCATGTGACTTTTTAACCAATAGACAAAAATTAAAACATGTTTTAGTTGGCAATTGTGATGACCACCTACAACCAATCTCAGACACACAGTAGAAGCGTGTGCTGCTCAAAGACACAGTGGCGATTAATAATAACAAGGACACAACTTTTGCATGACTGTGGTAGCCTCTGCTCAGTTTTATTTCTCTCCAGCATAAGACCAGTGATTCTTAACCATGGAGCCGGGGCCTAAAGTAAGGCCGGGACCACCTCCTTGGGGGTCCCGCAATCAGTACAATATAATGCATTTAATATGAGATAACGCCCCAAGTTACTTTGTTCAGAAAAAGTCAACTCCAAGATTGAAAAGGTTAAGAACCCCTGCCCTAGACGGTTCACAAAAACCCCGGAAGTGCGAGTTCGGGCACCTGCCAATCAGTGAAGAGCCATATATTCTGTGTTGGCATATATTCCCCAGTTCGAGGAATTAAAGCTGGAACAAAGACAATGTTCGGTGAATTTTATCAAGGGGAAAGACGTTATTGCCCTTCTACCTATGAGAATTGGGAAAAGTTTAATATACCAGTTAGCCAAGATAGCAGCGACCGGTTAAATAAAAAAAAGTACCCGCCTACTCTTGCGCGAATGAATCCTAATGCTGCGAGGTCAGACGGTTTCCACGAAGTGAAACCGGCTGATGAATCAGGCTATTACTGTGCATGAAAAACCAACTATCTATACACAAAAGAATCAAGTTGTATTCATTAGCAAAGAAAATATACTTACATTTCTAAAGTTTTGCAGGTATGAAACAGACAATTATTATATAAAAAAAAAAAAAAAAAAAAAAAAAAGAAAGAAAAATAGCACAAGGACTAAGAGAGTCACAGAACAAAAGCACAACCAAAATAAGGATAAGGGCATTTCTATCTATCTATGGCTTGATCTTGAGTACAATTTTGTAACTTAGCAGTTTAATGCCTGAATTTATATAGATTCATATAAAAAGACAAAATGTTTTATGTGTGTTTTTGCCTTCATGTAGATGGTATGAGAGATGCATTGTACCAGGTTATAGCACCAGTGCTAATTTCCAGGGCAGGTTGATGTTATAGTTCATAAAATCAAACATACAAAGAGAATGATTTTGAAACGTCCGGAGCATCATAACAATTCTGTATCATCATTCACACCCCGTTCTCTCAGCACCTTAAAAAAAAAAAAATCATCCTTATCAAAAGCATCATTCAATTCATTCACTCCAGAACATCACACTCTCTTCACTCATCAGACGCTCATCAGTCCTCATTATGGGTGCAGGTTTGGTTTGAGAGGAGCGTTGATTCACCAGGCGTGAGAATGTGCCGTAGTTTGGACATGTGCATTCATTTGTTGCAAATTTGTGACAACTAGAAACAAGTGCTTGCCAAAGATTCTTAGGAAGGTCCTGCATATGCACTAACCGGCATTAAACGGTTTGTCGCATATTTGTGACAATGGGCGTTAAGGGGCTACAGGTCTTATATTACATAAAATTGACTCTTGTGAGCTTTTAGCCATGTTATAATGCTGTTTCCTCCTCAAAAACATATCTGGAGCTGTGTTTTTTTCATTCGCACATGTTTCACTGGTTTATTAGTCCATCTAAATCCCCAAAGCTCAAAATGCTCTTTTCCAATTTGTGATATCCTGAAGCGGTAGTCTTAAAATTAACAGCTCGTTTTACCTTCTATTCAGTGGAGACGGGCAATTCCAGGGCTGAAATTATACAAATAGAGTGTTTTCCGTTTGAGAGAAGAACTCATCCGTAATATGCAGATTTGGTTTGTGTGTTAAACGTGTGAATGAAACAAAACACGACTCCAGGTCCAACGAGGAAACGACATTATAACACAGATCAGAAAACAGCGTCATATGGGCGCTTTAAAATATTCTGACAATTTTTGCTTTCGGGGAGCAGATTACGGTTCACTCCTCATAAGACAGCGTTGTGAGCACAGATCTGGCCCCGTATCCTTGGGCTGTGGAAGGAGGAGTTGGCGAACGCTCATCCATCAGTGCGGGACAGGCCTCTGCTGTTGATTATCCCGAGAGGAGGGCCGCATCCATGTTCTGATTGATCTACCTCTCCCCCTCCCCTCAAGGTCAAAGTTCAACAGTGACCATTTTACACTTTCTATCGGAGAAACCCCAAGCAACCACACACATAAATCTATACTGAGGTTGTGTGTACGATTCTGTCCTCCACCTCCTCCTCCTCTTCTCCTCCTCCTTCTTCTTCTTCACACAGATCTCTGGCTTTGGGCACTACTGCTGCTGCTGCTGTCGCTGTTGCTGCTGCTGCTTGTGGTGGTGCTAAATAATTCAGCGAAGCCCCTCTCAGCTCCGGAAATATGAGATGAAATATATTGAAATGTTGAAATTGCAACAGATAAAAATAAGCGACGCCGGATGACAGAGGAGAGGGAGATGGGAGGGACGCTGGATTGTTCTTTCAAGGTTCCACCAAATGTGTTTTTTAGTGTTTCCTTTTAGTTTAAAAGTTAGAAGAGCCACAGATATTTATAAAGTTGCGGTGAAAAATAACTCCGGGAAGCCGTAACAAAACAAACTGCATATAATTCGACAGTATCAACTCATAGACTGTGAAAGACGTGGACTAACCAAACGAAGTCAGTCGAGGATGGAAGTTAATAGCGGCTAATTTGGGGTCGAGTTACAGATTTGGAAACCCCAGTATCATAGCAACCAAAGAGCCAATCAGGAGCGAGGCTAACGCTAGACCTCGTGGAAAGAGGGCTGCCGATTGGTCTGTTATTAATGTTCATATCTTGATTAACAGACAAAATAGTGAAATAAAAACACCAGGATCATGTAGAGAGAGTTAATATGAACAATAGGAAGGTAAGCAGTCATAAAGAGAGGCGGTTTTTCAATAGAAAGTGAATTGGAGCCAAATCGCGCAGCTCAGTGTAGTTGGCCCCCCATCAAACGCGAACCTAAACAAAAACTATGTCAACTGTTTATGTTCTGTTTGTGCTGCTTTAGTTTTTGAGATATTAACGCTTCTTTTATAGGTCAAATTAAGGTCTGCCAGCTCCGTCGGGGAAGCTTCAAAATTCTCAAAAACAGCCCAAAGTGGTGTCAATCATTTGTGCTTCTTTTGTGCTGCAAAAAGTTTCATATGTAGTATTATATCAAATCTGAATCAAAAGCAAGTTAAAGACTGATACAGACTTTTCCACAGCCTCAGATCGTTTATCTTTACTAGTTTTGCAGAGCTTTGCTGAAGCCGCTGCCGTAAGCTGAGCAGAAATGACCTTATATCATTTCCGCAAAAAAATAATTTTAGAAATATACTCGCGCAAATTAAAATAGTCACAGCACAAATGAAATTCAAAGGTTCTGTATAATTTTCTGCTCGTTTTGAAGCTATTTAACATTTTGAGGGGCTGGATGACGTCATTGGCCGGAAATAAAACGGTTAATATCTTAAGAACCATAACAGCACAAATGAAACTTTTTTCAGCACAAAACAGCACAAACGAAGCACAAACGATTGACACCATTTTGGGCCGTTTAGAGCATTTTGAAGCTTCCTTGACAGGAGTTGGCTGACCCTAATTTGACCTATAAAAGAATCATATCTCCAAAACTAAAGCAGCACAAATGAAACTTTCTGTAGCACAAACGACTGACACTATTTTGGGCCGTTTCAGAGCATTTTGAAGCTTCCTCGACAGGAGTTGGCTGACCCTAATTTGACCTATAAAAAAATCGTTAATATCTCCAAAACTAAAGCAGCACAAACAAGCTTTGTGTAGGTTTGCGTGTGATGGGGGCCAACTTCACGGAGGTAAATCGCACCCATGCACATTCCTATTTGGTACACGGCTATAACACTTATTTTATCCAGCAGCAAAGTCATTATACTCTTCATTTCCCTATTCCAATGTTTGTGCTTCTTCAAATAAAATGTTACTCAACTTGTGAACAACTCTAATTAGCATAAAAATACAGTGTGTTGACTATATAAGAAACAACTTTAAGAACTTATTATTACCAAGCGCCTGTGATGAAAACAATAATTCTTTTATGCTGTAAAATATTATAACCAATGCAAATTTCACTAAGCGCGCCAGAAACTGTAAAGTACCACTGAACCTTTTTGACGTGTGTATCTATGGAGATGTTTAATGCAATTCTGTGGAACATTCCAGTCAAATCAATAACATGGATCTGGTGTTCCTTACATGAGAAAAGTGACATAGTGGATCTTTAAATAAGAGTATTCCAAATGCAAAGCTCAAGCCAGGATAAATGGTGAGAGATGTATGAGGAAGGGCATCTGACATCTCCTTTTTCAGACAGAAGTAAAATCTGTGTGACATTTATTTTCGCTTATTATTACAGAAAAGAAACATTTACTTTATGTCTTATATATGTATTTACTGTATGTTCTCTATGCATGTTCTAAAACTGTAAAAATAAAAGTCATTCATTCAGATAAAATTGCGTTAGTCAGGGTTCCCTTTCTTTTTCACTGACAACATTTCAAAACTTTTCCATGACAAGTGACTTTTCTGTGATTTTCTCTCAAATTATGGTTTGGTATTATACATTTTAACATTCAAAATACTGTCAGTGCATTTATTGTCGTTTCTTTTAAACAAAAGGCGCAGAAATTCAGAAATAATCATAACAGCCTAATGAGAACTTAACACAAAGCTGTGGTTGCGTGAAAGAGATACTAAAATTCCTTGACTTTTCCAAAACTTTCATTGAATTTACAAAGTCCCATGATTTTTCCCAACCTGGAAAATGACATTTTCCATTTCCATGACATTTCCAGGATTTCCATGACTGTGGGAACCCTGACTAATGCAACAGAAATCAAATAAACGAAAAATGTGAATTGACTGTGAATAAATCAAATGTTTTGTTTTGAGTTTAAAATTGGGGAACACTTTATAATAACTACACCTTATTTAGCCTTAATAACGCATGAACAAAGACTTAATTAATAATAAGTCATGCTTAGTAACTACTTAATTACTGCCTTAATTAGCACTTAACTTGCACTTCATTCTCCTGTGCTGTAAATAGTGACTCATAATTATTTCTTCAAGTTAGAAAAGCTCTCAAAAAAAAGTAACTAACAGATAATAGCTGCCGGAATTATGATTGCATTGCATTATTAGTAAATCAATCTCTCGTAGCTTACTAATCATCAATAAATGCTCAAATGTGTACTTAAATATAATGGTTGGTTCAAATGGTTAGTTCATGAGTAATTAAGTATGAAATAATTATGAGTAACTATTTACAGCACAGGCAAATTAAGTGCAAGTTAAGTGCTAATTAAGGCAGTAATTAAGCATTTACTAAGCATGACTCATTATTAATTAAGTCTTTATTCATGCTTTATTAAGGCTAAATAAGGTGTAGTTATTATAAAGTGTTACCTAAAATTGTGTTGATGGACAGTACGCTCTCTGCTTGTTTAATGTTTAATGCCATTCTGTGGAACATTCCAGTTACATCTGTCACACAGAGTTGGCAAATCTTACAACAGAAAAGTTACATAGTGCATCTTTAAATCAGAACATACCTTGTGCCAAACCAGAGCGTTGAGAGTTGTGAGGAAGGGCATCTGAAAAAGGAAGAAAAGACTATGAATAAATAAAATGTTTTGTAACCTGAAAAAACATCTGAATTCCCCTGCTTCATATTTGGCGTTTCTCGTTTTTGAAGTAAAAAACCCTAATTGCCTGTAAAAAATACCTTGTAAACATTTAAACCAGCCTGGCCTCAGCTTCACCCTTTGCTTCTCTTTAACAAACACCAGCCCAAATCCCTTTTATTCTTCCCTTCACCCAGAGCTACATGCCTCTAGTGCTCTGCCATGTAATAAAAAACGCTCCGTCTCTCCTCTTTGTTGAACTAAGAGGTTTGGGGCATTTTGGGAGAAGTTAAGATGATTTGGGTCGAGCCTGCAGCAGCTTGGCCCTTTCACTACTCTACCCTCTCCATCTCTCCTTTTGTTTATCCCTCTAAATCTTTCTCTTCCATTGTCCTGCGCCATCCATCGTGCCAGTTCGGGTTGGCACTTCGCGACGGGCGCTGGCAGAGAAATGCGTTGCCAGATATAACCCCTACGCCCCTCCCCTTCCCTTCCCTTCCCTTCGTCCTCCCGCTTGGTTTTGGCCTCGTCTGGCGACATCATTTCTGCTTTTGACACATAGGACCTGAGGCGGAGAAAGCCAAGTCCAGTCCTTAATCTTACCCGGTCTAAAAGCTCACCGAATCTCCTATCACGTTCTCTCACCTGTGATTTTTGACAAAAATGGGAGCGGGAACACTACGGACGTGTAATACTCAAGTTTCTCAAATATAACCACGCTTACGTCTCCTCCCGTACGTACAGTGTTGGGAAGGTTACTTTTAAAAAGATTACAGATTACACACCCAAAATGTAGTTTGTAACTTAATCCATGAAGTTACTTAAAGTGAGTAACAAGGTTCAAGGTTCAAGGTCCTGAAGATCCTGAAAATTCGTGTTTGTTCTCTGCAAATTCTCTGTTGAGCCCAAGTCTCCATGAATAAGCAACTGTTTGCTGTAGAGAAGTAAAGACCAGGAAATCTTAACATAAGATGTTTTTGTTTTGTCTGAGAAAAGACAATAAAAAGCCCAGTATTTACTTAAGCATATAAAAAATATTATTGATAGAGAAATGATTTCTACATGAGATCACTGCTGCCTTAAATTATGTCCAACTACTGTTCGGTGTCATATTTTTCAGTCCTGGTTTAGTCCTGATTTAGTTCTGATTTAGTCCTAGTTTTAGCCCTAGTTTAGTCTTAGTTTTGCCCCGCTTTAGTCCTGCTTTTAGACCTGGTTTAGTCCTGGTTTTAGTCCTGGTTTTAGTCCTGATTTAGTCCTGGTTTAGTCCTGGTTTAGTCCTGGTTTAGTCCTGGTTTTAGTCCTGGTTTTAGTCCTGGTTTTAGTCCTGGTTTTAGTCCTGGTTTAGTCCTGGTTTTAGTCCTGGTTTTAGTCCTGATTTAGTCCTGGTTTAGTCCTGGTTTAGTCCTGGTTTTAGTCCTGGTTTTAGTCCTGGTTTAGTCCTGGTTTAGTCCTGGTTTAGTCCTGGTTTAGTCCTGGTTTAGTACTGGTTTTAGTCCTGGTTTAGTCCTGGTTTTAGTCCTGGTTTTAGTCCTGGTTTTAGTCCTGGTTTAGCCCAAAATGTGAAAACAGGAAAATACCGCCGTGTAATCCATTTATTTCAACCAAGTAACTGTAATCCAATTACCACTCACTGAAACAGTAACTGTAACTGGATACAGTTACTCATAATTTGTACTCTGATTACATAACTCCGATACATGTCATCTGTTACTCCCCAACACTGCGTACGCAACAACGCGACGCGATTACTGAAGGAAAACAGGTGTAGCGGACATATTGTGAGCTTTGTGAATATTCAGAGACATAGTGTGAGTTGGCAGAGGCGCAGGGGGCTGGGCGTTTGCCCACATACAGAAAGGTAACAGGTTCAATCCTTGCCTGAGCGCGTAGTGCCATTGTGTTTCCGCAGTTGTAGTTTTGCAGATGCGATGGTCCATCTGTACAGCCAGTGCAAATCCACTATTTCAATTCATATATTCATAAATTAAAGGTAATGTAGAGCTGAAAATTGAGCTGGATGTCAAAATGGAAATGACTATATGGTTATTAACGGGAAGGGATGGAAACTTTCTAAACATGACCTATCTCGGCCCCAGATACAATCAAATCTGTGACAGCCTTTACTGATATATTGTTGTTTTAATGTTTTGTTATAATTTAGTGTTTTGGTTCAAGACAGTTATCTAATCAGAAAGAAAGTAGAATGAGCCTCACGTCTCTCTCATTCGGGTTGAGAATTCCAAAGCTGAAATCCAGTTGGTTTAACTCTTCCAGACCTAAGGGCAATTTTAGTACATTTTCCTTAGGTTTTTTCTGAAGTTTGCTATTAAAACTCTCCCTTTTATCCCCTAATGAAGTGTTATACATTCTGTTTTTACAGTGCAACCTGTTATTTCACAATCTGCATGCTGTAGTTGTGTCAAATTGCTGTAATAACAGGTAAAAAAAAAAAAAAAAAAAAAAAAAAAAAGGCTCTTTCATACAAAACACACAGCAAACATGTATAAGCAACTTTTAGGAGATAAAAAATGCTTAATTTATGGCCTTTCCTACAAAAATGTCAAGTCTGTATCAAGTCTGTAAGTAAACTAAAAAATATACTTATTGCCCTCAAAACAAACAAACAAACAAAAGAAAAGTGCAATTGCCCCATGACTTTCCTGGTGTGAGTCATGGTGCATTTCCATGGTGTTTATTACATTTGAATTTGTACATTTTGAGTGAAATAAACCTTTCAAATAAAAACAGCAATGGATGCGCAATTACTCAGACCAAGATTTACTCAGACCAAGCGATTTATTTGAGAAATATCTGCACTTTTTCGATTGTTACGAACACAGACGCTCAGAGCAGTCGACCATTTTGACTCACTACACTCTTTGGCAAAGTTTGGGCCAAAAAATTGATGGAGCACATTAGTTTGGCAGAAAACAAAGTTCCTATTGGACACTCGTTTTCCCAAGTCATCACTGTCAGCTTTACAAGGAAAACAAAAATCTATCTTTCTATCTTTCATGGTTGGAAATTTATGCACGTTATATAAAAGATATTTGTCAGTCTGGACGGGTTAAACTTAAAATACACTGTAACAATACATTTTACTTATATAGCACTTTTATAAACACGCAAAGACGCGGAGGACTACCTAAACCATAGCCCCTGCAGCCAATCATGAATCAGTGCTAGTGCAGCCTCTGAATTCTGGATTTTCTGAGCTTCCACACGAGCCTTGGCCTGTCCATGTACTTAAAAAGAGAGAAATGTATATGTCCAAAGCAGGTTAAAGCGCTGAAAACGACGTTCAGTTATGATAATACATCCAGTTTTGTGCCTTGAAACTTTGTGAAGGTTCATTTCCTAACAAAATAAACAACATTTCAACATTTATGAGTTTTGCATCTGGAGATTTCTATGAAAACTTGTCAAATGCAAACTGACAAAAACAGTCCCTCGCCCTCGACCCGACGTATCCTTTCCAGTGTCCTTATTCTAACAGAACATTTCCCTTTAGCATGTGCCCTGATGAAGACTGCCTCTTATTTACTCCATCTGTCAGACCTCATAACGTTTGGCCTGATTGGCACATCTCCAAAGGGGCCCCGAGTCTTTCCACAGCAAACACCGGCAGATGCATTTCTACAGGAGTCAGGTTACACGGGCAGAAGAGCACTCCCCCACAGCCCCATGCAAACACTAATTGGATTTAGAAATTGATTTAGTGGTGGGTGGGGGTACGGTCGAGGTTGAATGAGACGGAGCGATGGATGTGAGGTCTGGAGAGACGTTTGTAATAGTAAGAAACCTGCTTTAAGTCAGACTGATCAAACTGAGCTGTAACTACTTAGATTTACCAAACACCTCTTTCAAATATCGGTCTACCTGCAGAGACACCGCAGACAGTCCGTTTGAAGATGCATTGTGCAGTAGTAATAGACTAAAGTAGGGATGGGCATTCGATAAAATTTTCTTAATCGATCGTTGGGAGAATTAACAATTGATTATTGATTAATCGTTAATGTTTTTAATATTAAAATTTATCATCATTATTATTACTATCTGCACTACTAATCTGCATAAATAAATTCAACTTTGCGACATATAAACCGTAACGACTCTAGAGCCACATCAGCCCGTTTGACATTATAATGTGTTTAATGCAGTTTTGCGCAACTCTCACAGAAACCAAACTTAAAACTGCGTGGCTAATTTGCATAAATTCTGAAAAAATTAAGAAAAAAAAACTGCTCTTGTGCGCTGATGCGGCACGACTAAGGCATTAACGGGCACGACTCAGTGGAATACAGGTTAGTGTGACCATATAGGTGAGTTTCAGCTGACGTCATTGTTATTAAAAGAAATATTTTGGTCGGAGGCAAGAAACACGGTAGCGGTCAAACACAGTGCGTAACCTCGCGTATTTATCCCCGATAATGGTAAATTCCTGTTGTATTATCGGATGCACAAATAGAAGCACGGAAGAAGGAAAATGTCTTTTTCGTATTCTGAGTGAAAAGAACCTCTAACGGTGAATTAAATGGCTTTCAAACATCAGCAGAGCAAATGTAGAAGATCCTAGCAAACCATGGACTCCAACAAGTTCAACAACACATCGAGACTCTTGGAGGTTTTCATCTTTTCTCCTGTGAACGGCCCAGGAGTTTCCACCAAGTCATTGTGGATATCGCCGAAGTGAATATTTAGCCAGGTAGTTGGTGATTCTGACCAGAAATTTGGTTTGGTCCACCTTTTGTAGGGGTTGAAAAGAGTGATTTGGCCAATTTCTGGTCATAAGCATTAGAGTGGATAAATAACCAGGATCAATACCCTTTATGTGCTTTCTCGCTCCGTCCGTCATGTTAAATTAGTGTTTCTTGCCACCAAACAAAATAATTCCCAGCATGCAGCGCGCGCTTTTGTCAACAATGAAACTCACCTATAAGCATTTGTCAAAACCAGGACACTGTACGGGGGGAGGGAGGTGGGGCCTCGTCATCGGCATTGCGCAACTTTTTCCCACTGGACACCGAAACATATGTGCTGCTTTGTACACTGTGCACATGGCCTCCCACTTGTCCCAACCGGAACAGAAAGCGTGGAATTAATTTGTACAAGTCATCATTAAATATGCATTTGTGCTTCGGTACGTTGCAGACTGACCAACTGTTTGTGTCTCACTTCTTCTGAGAACAGAGACACATGTACAGACCCGTTTGGTCAAGCTACACACAACAACCTACATTCGGTTTGTCGATGAAAATGAACGTAATCGATGAAATTCTTAATGATCAATTATCAATTAATCGACAAATCATGCCCATCCCTAGACTAAACCAAGACTAAATCCACACTAAATCAGAACTTTAAATGTTCCATACATGATGTTAATTTTGTTATCCCCAAGTTTAAAAAGCATCTATCAGAGTTCAAATGAGCCATGTGCTGTGTCTAAAGACCGTCAGGATGGGGAACTAATGAGACAGTGTCATTTTGTTAAAAGGAGACTGTGCTTTATAATGTTTTAATATTTGTAAAATAATGTAAAGTCAAATAAACTAAAAGAAAAAAAAAAAAAATACCATGTGCTGTCTGCATCTAATTCTAATCTAATTCTAAAGGATTTTATAGGACTGCAAACACAAAAATAACACTGTTGATCTGTTAGAAGTGACGCCCAAACTCCTCTCTGGCATCTGAAAGTTGTCGAAACAGGCTTATAGACTCAGTATGGTGAATAATTAGGATGCTAGGACTGCATTAAGAAAGTGAGCAAGAAGTTTGGACTGATGCAACTGTTAGCTCCGGTTTTCATATTTGAAGACAGTAAAATAAAGCGTAAACGTAGCACATTTAAAAGGTAAAACTGCGCCTGTAGTTGCCTCGTCATCCCCCGACCGGTGCCTCTTTCTGTGGCCCGAGGGTGCGCCTTTAGCCGGCAGAGCGCGCGTAGACTGTTTCCCCGCGGGACCGCTTACGCATCCCGCGGTCCTGTACTCCCACAAACGGTTTCCCCGCTGCCTGTTTCCCCCGCTGGTGCGTTCAAGGGAGCACACTTGACGCCTACGCCCCACACGCTCCTTACCTGCAGCTGTAGCCACGCCACTCTCTGGTTCAGGGGCCAAACCAATGCACTTTCTGGTCATGCTCTAAATAGCCCAAAGTGGCGAGCAAAAAGAGGTCACCTAATCTCGGACTCAACCTTTGCGGTCAATTTGTGTATTTTATTTTGTTTTCTTAAGTTTATTAGTTGAATTAAGGATAACCATGTGTTGGGTTATTTAAATCTTTGTTATTATGTTTATTTCCAATTTGATTATGAATTTGATTTGAATTTTATGTTTATCAGTACAGTTTGCTTTTGTTAAACCTTAAAAAAAAAAAAGTTCTGTTAATTGGTTAGCCCAGGGGGAGGGGCTAAGGGGTATTTAAGGTGGAGCTCGGTTCATTTTGTTGTCTGTCCTTGCCCTGACTACGTGGGTATACAGGATTAAACTATTCATTACATAAAATAGGAAAATAACACCGGACACTGTGACAACTGCGGACAACTAGAAACAATAGAACGTGTATTCATGGAATGTAGGAAGTACACAAGAGAAAGAAGTAAAATGAAGAAAAGACCAAAAAATGAAATTTGACCTGATAGAATTATTACAACAGCACCCAGGGAATAATAGTTTTAAAATTTTATTCAAGTTTCTCAAGGATATTAATTTGATGAACAGGGTTTGATTTATTATTTTGCTTTAGTTATCAACTGATCACTGTTGTTATTTATTTATTTAATTTTGTTTTGATTATCGCCGAGTCACATTTCAGTTCACACTCCATATCAGCTGGTGGCGGTAATGCACCAACCGCCAATAAAACACTACAAGAAGAAGAAGAAGAAGAAGACTACGTGGGTGCTGGTTTACTGTAAGTGCTGCAGCTGTAAATATTGTTGTAAATACTACTACTTCTTTTTGGACCCTGCTTCATCATTTTCTCTGCACACTCTCTGCACATTGGGCTGTGAGTGTGAATAAAAAACGCACTTAAGTGAGAACGTTTTTTGACTGAGCCATCGTTTCTTTACATTTATTTTGGACGAACCTGTGACAGCTCTGGTTTTTCACATTTTAAGACAGTAAAATAAAGCATAAACATAGCACATCTAAATGGTAAAACTAAATGAATAAGGTAGGGTAAGAAATAGGCGACATTTAAAATTGGCCAAGGATCCCAATTATCCAAAACAATGTCATGTGTAAAATTGAGAAAAAAACAAAACAAAACAGCTATATGTTACTTTGACTAATGTAAATAATGTAAGAAGCAATGCAAATGTAAGCAACAGTCCTAAAGTTGCTAAGAGTAGTAACAAGAACAAACTGCCCTAAAAACATACATTCAGGTCACCTCTCCACAGATCTGATCTGTCACTTGCACTAGTGTAATGCCTCTCTTTGGAACATTCACATTCATCTTCTGTCCACAGATCTGGCCTGTTAATTGGCTTGGCTGAGTCACTTGCTTGTCACCGTGGATATAAATAAGTTTCATGCCTTTCTTTGGAACATCAGGCAAAGTTCTAACACCTCCATGGAGACAAGCAGATGACATAAACTCAATTAGAAAAGTTACACACTGCAACTTTATTTTAATCATAAAGTTGCTAAGAGTAAAAAAAAAAACACTGTGAGCAGCATCATCTCTTCACCGATCTGACCTGTCACTTGAGCTGCTGAAATGCCTCACTTTAGAACATTCAGGCAAAGTTCTAACCCCTCCACGGAGACAAGCAGATGATGCAACCTCGAGCAGAAAAGTTACATAGCACGCCTTTAATTCAATCCTGAAGTTGCTAAGAGTATTAACCAAACATGGGACCGCATTAGGGCCGATTACTTGCGAGCTTCTAGGCTGGCTGGTGTGTGGGCGGCAGCGTGCTTATTGGTAAAATAAGAGTTTGCAGGGCTACTTATTACAGTGATTGGCCAAATGTGTGGGCCTGGATTAGTTATTGTCAACAAAAGTAATTTCCACACGGACAACATTATATTGTGTGAACAATAGAGGCTGATTATAGAGCGCGAGCCCCAGCGCCGCCAAGATAAGTGTATTTGATGAAGAATAAAGCAATAAAGAAACCGTGTTTGAACAACATAATGTGTGTGTGTGTATAAGAGAGTGTGTGCACAGGAATAGGAAAATATAAGAGGGGCAATTTTGTACTGCAGTTTTTAAAGTTAACACTGGCAATTTTTACTTTAAAGCTACAGCATGTGCCTTTTTAGGTGGGATGTCTGCCTGTTTCCATAGAGATGTTATTGAGTTGCCTTAAATATTCCAGTGTATGGCTTTAAACATGTCTTTTTTAAATGACAAAGGTTTTTATTGCTCAAAAATACCTTTAAAAATGTGCATTCTGACAGTGAGCGGCGTCGCCTCTCCACAGATCTATCTTATAATTCTCTTTGATTTGGTCTTCCAAGGTTCTTTTTATATTTATTGCTTTAAAAAGAACCAATTGTAGCTTCTTCTGTCTTGTGTCTATTTATATTTCAGAGTTGAATGCTATACTAAGGAACATTCCAGGCAAAGCAGTTACAGCGTTTCCATAGAGACAGAATCATTTGCTTTAGCATCGGGCAGAGTTTGTGTTCCTTAGATACTTTCTTTTACTACTTACTCTGCCCACCTGTCCCCAATAACTTATGTTTATGTACTAGCAAAAGAAATGTACGCACCAAAATGAAAACAGTATCTGAATAGATCCTCTGAGCCTGGAACACTCTAATGCAAAGAGTATTTCTTATTTATTTGTAAAGGGTCAGTATACATTAATGAATATTTAAAATGTAAATGTGTAAAGATTATAGTCAGCGTGGTGAATTTTGATCTTCAGTCCCTCGGCAGGTTGATGTGAAATCATCAACAGGGCAGGGAAAAGTACAGCAACACTCACACAGAGCGACATCACACCATCACACTTTCACATCACACCAGCACACTCACTGTACACACAACACACTCACTGTACACACAACACACTCACTGTACATACAACACACACACTATACACACAACACACTCACTGTACACACAACACACTGTACACACAACACACTCACTGTACATACAACACACTCACTATACACACAACACACTCACTGTACACACAACACATACACACACACACTCACTGTACACACAACACACTCACTATACACACAACACACTCACTGTACACACAACACACTCACTGTACATACAACACACTCACTGTACATACACAACACACTCACTGTACACACAACACACTCACTGTACACACAACACACTCACTATACACACAACACACTCACTGTACACACAACACACTCACTACACACACACACACTCACTGTACACACAAACACACTCACTGTACATACAACACACTCACTGTACACTGTACACAACACACTCACTGTACACACACAACACACTCACTGTACACACAACACACTCACTGTACACACACTATACACACAACACACTCACTGTACACACAACACACTCACTATACACACAACACACTCACTATACACACAACACACTCACTGTACACACAACACACTCACTATACACACAACACACTCACTGTATATACAACACACTCACTATACACACAACACACTCACTGTACACACAACACACTCACTGTACTATACAACACACTCACTGTACACACAACACACTCACTGTACACACAACACACTCACTATACACACAACACACTCACTGTACACACAACACACTCACTATACACACACAACACACTCACTGTACACACAACACACTCACTGTACACACAACACACACTATACACAACACACTCACTGTACACACACAACACACTCACTGTACACACAACACACTCACTGTACATACAACACACTCACTATACACACAACACACTCACTGTACACACAACACACTCACTGTCACAACAACACACTCACTGTACACAAAACACACTCACTGTACACACAACACACTCACTGTACATACAACACACTCACTGTACACACAACACACTCACTGTACACACAACACACTCACTGTACATACAACACACTCACTGTACACACAACACACTCACTGTACATACAACACACTCACTGTACACACAACACAACACACTCACTGTACACACAACACACTCACTATACACACACAACACACTCACTGTACATACAACACACTCACTGTACACACAACACACTCACTGTACACACAACACACTCACTGTACATACAACACACTCACTGTACACACAACACACTCACTATACACACAACACACACACTATACATACAACACACTCACTACACACACACAACACACTCACTGTACACACAACACACTCACTGTACATACAACACACTCACTGTACACACAACACACTCACTGTACACACAACACACTCACTATACACACAACACACTCACTGTACACACAACACACTCACTATACACACAACACACTCACTGTACACACAACACACTCACTGTACACACACAACACACTCACTGTACATACAACACACTCACTGTACATACAACACACTCACTGTACACACAACACACTCACTGTACACACAACACACTCACTGTACATACAACACACTCACTGTACACACAACACACTCACTGTACACACAACACACTCACTATACACACAAACACACTCACTACACACAACACACTCACTGTACATACAACACACACACTGTACACACAACACACTCACTATACACACAACACACTCACTGTACACACAACACACTCACTATACACACAACACACTCACTGTACACACAACACACTCACTGTACACACAACACACTCACTGTACACACAACACACTCACTGTACACACAACACACTCACTGTACATACACACACACTCACTATACACACAACACATACACACAACACACTCACTGTACACACAACACACTCACTATACACACAACACACTCATTATACACACAACACACTCACTGTACACACAACACACTCACTATACACACAACACACTCACTGTACACACAACACACTCACTGTACACACAACACACTCACTGTACACACAACACACTCACTGTACACACAACACACTCACTGTACACACAACACACTTCAAACAGCTCATTTGAAGTTCGAAGTCAAGAGTTCAAGAGTTAAACCAACAACCCTTCAATATAAAAAATGTTCTTTGGATAAACATGTGACATATTTGGCCACTGAACAACCACTGTTTTAAAGGTTTAGAACATTCTGCCAGTGTTGAAAGCTCTCGTATGTGAGCGTCACTGTGTTCATGTTTGACCTGCTCGATAAGCAAAAGAGACTGTCCAAAAACACTTTTACTAAACGGCACAGAGCAGTTACCTCTAGATCTAATCTTGTTGTGCGATTTGAATTTCCTTCCACAAACTCCTTTAAATGAGGTGGAGAAAAATGATTAAAAACTTTGTATACCAAAATTAAATCTGCATATTTTATTGTGTTGATTAAGAAATGTGTATTTGTCAAGTATTCTGCATTAGTGATAAGTAGTGGGCTTTTTGTCTAATACCTTAAATGCTTTTTTATAAATAGTTTCAGCTCATTTAAGAATAGTTTTGCTGGTCAAAGTCCAACTAATAATGCAATAATTTAAGTGTTGCTAAATCATTGAACTTAAATATATAACTGCCGAGTTTGTTGTTAGATTATTTCGTATATGATGAAAATTTGATGAATTATATTTGATTTTATTCACTGTTCTTCTGACATGTTGTTTGAACGATAGTTGTGGATTCAATACTTCATTTCATGGGCCAGTATGATAATAAAATAAAGCCAAAAATGCACAGTTCCAACTTGTGATGTCATGTAGTGGTAGTTTTCAAGCTCTTTTTACTTGTGAAGGTGTAAAATTTTCACTTTTGAATTCATCCCAGTCAGTCAGAACCTCCATCGTGTCGGTCTAAATGTCCCAGACAGGCTAAAACGTGATACCTGCCTCCTTTTCTCGGAGCTACAGGGAGGGGGGAGAGGTGGCGGTGCGTGGTGAGGAATATGAGAGGTAGCGGGGGGGGTACGGGACATAGGAGGGCGGGTCATTTGGCTGTTACCATGGCGATGAGGACCCAGCGAGGGGCAAGTGTCCTGCCACGGCCCGATGTAGAATCAGGACCTGGCACCAGAGCTGTCAAATGGACATAACACGCTGAGATCTGCCAAAGAGGATTAACCAGCAGCAGGCTCTTATGTGTGTGTGTGTGTGTGTGTGTGTTAGGATAAAAAGCAGGCTTACAAGATGAAGAAATGATTTGTCTGGGCTTAATGTTCAATAAAAACAAGTCTATTTTAAGTTGTTAGGTACTTTGAAGTTCAGTTAGAAAATGTAGATTAAATAAGTGGACAATGTGAGCTGTGTCCAAAAACAGTTTCACAATTTTTACATTTGTGTCTAATTCACTTTGCTCCACAGCAGAATCTTCAGCTTCCTTAGGCTACGTTTATACGACAACGGTTTGAACAGAAGACGCAAATTGGCGTCGCATCTTCACTTCCGCTTTTAAACAAGCGTTTTCGGGAGGAAATCTGCGTGCGTACAGTGACGCAAAAGTGTGTGGAATTCGACTGAGTATGCATGCCAGGCGGCTAGGTGGTGATGTATGTAATGTAAACGTGTGTGTGACGTGAGTAGAGCTGACAAGAGTTTTGCGTCTTGGGCAGTGTAGACAGAAACGCTACAGCGGAGCGTATTCAACTTTTCCACTCTGGAGGAAAAGTTGTCACCAAAAACATCATCACCGTCTAAACGCACGGCACTTCCCATAAAATATACACCCACTATTAACAGCAAGTGTTCTTGTGTAAACAGACTCTTCGCCTCTCGATCTTCTCTTCACCACCAGTGAAGACACGTTAAAGGTCCTATATTACCATTGTTGGGAAGGTGACTTTTAAAATGTATTCCCCTACAGATTACAGATTACATACACCAAAATGTAGTTTGTAACGTAATCCATTAAATTACTTAAAGTGAGTAATGTAATCTGAATACTTTGGATTACTCGATATTGTCTTTTTTTTTCACTTGTTTTGTATATTACCATTTGTCATTTAATAAAAAAAAAATATATATATATATATATATATATATATATATATATGCCATGTTTTTTAAAACTACATGAATGTAACAACCACATCGTGAAAATTCTTGTTTGTTTAGTCTTTACTTGACCATATAAAAAAAATTATTGATAGAGAAATTATCTTTATATGAAATCACAATTATGTCCACCTACTGTTAGTGTCATATTGTATTAGTTTAGTCCTAGTCTAGACCTGGTTTTAGTCCTAGTTTACACCTGATTTAGTCCTGATTTAGTCCGGGTTTAGTTCTGGTTTAGTCCTGGTTTAGTTCTAGTTTAGTCCTGGTTTTAATTCTGGTTTTAGTCCTGGTTTAGCCCAAAATGTGAAAACAGGAAAATACCGCCATGTAATCCATTTATTTCAACAAAGTAACTGTAATCCAATTACTACTCACTGAAACAGTAACTGTAACTGAATACAGTTACTCATAATTTGTACTCTGATTACGTAACTCTGGTACATGTAATCTGTTACCCCCCAACACTGTATATTACACAAAAACATGTACGTATGTGTGTACATGCGCGGCTAACGGGGCTAACTGCTATATTAAGCTTTTCCCAAATCCCGTAGGAAGAAGAACAGTGACGTCCCTTGATAAAATTCACCAAACATTCTCTTTGTTCCGGCTTTAAATCCTCGATCTCAGGAATCGTTGCAAACACAGAATGTATGGCTCTTCACTGATTGGCTGGTGCCCGAACTCGGGGCACACTTCCGGGGTTTTTGTGAACCGTCTAGTGTATTTGGAATCTTGACCTAGTCACTGGAGAGAAATGAAATTGAGCGGAGGCACTAGGTGGTGCCAGCCTGGGTAATAAAACAATGCATTTAAGCAAAGAATCTTATAATTTGATATATTGTGACAGGCCACAATGTTGTTGTGAGAACTTTGATGATACAATATCACCATATTTCAGTTATTGTTGCATTCCTATTTCATATTTTTTCCACAGCCCTACTGTGCATTAACGAAAACACAACTCTAAGTATGTTTTGCTGAGGAAACAACATTATAACAAATGAGAAAATATCCTAATATGAACCTTTTAAGTTAATTCTAAATGGAATAACATAAAATACAACTGTTATCACGGCTCTGTATAAAATGTATGTCTTCATTGCAGCAGAAACCACCACTGATTTAAAGTAGAAGTGCTCTTATGAAAACCATTTAAATGCACTCAAACTGAACGTCCCCATTAGGCCTGCTGCTCCATATGTTTTGCCCGGGGTCATTGTGCCGCTCCAACTAAAAGTGTAGATTTTCGAGTGGTTTCTGCTGATGCTCTCGTTCATCTTATCTCCTCCTCTGCTCTGTCTCCAGCCTTATGCGAGTGTGTGCGTGTGGAGCGTGTGTGCAGTGCATGTGTAGCGTGTGTAGAGTTTGTGTGTGTAGGGCAAATGCCTGCGTGATCTGTGCCAGTCCATCTCCAGAGCTGCTCTCGGGGCCCATCCATCACTGGCCACTGCAGAACCAAGTCAAACGTGTTATTTTTCCCTCTTCAACAAGTTTGATCTTAAAGCTTCAGACTCACAATCATGTCTTCAAATTCACCAGAGTAACTCTCAGAGCACACGCGCAAATCGACTGGAGGAGTGGGCTGGGAATGCTTTCTGCTACATTCAACCAAGCAACAGAAAGATGCAGAGAGCCATGGAACTGATAATCTAACACTGAAATAGACAAAATTAATGCTACAGAATGGGTCAAACGCAGAGGACAGATTTCACTATAGGGACCAGAAACTCTGCCTTAACCATTACCTCACACGATTCTATAATGTGTGTCTGTACTAAGGTGTCAAAAGTATCAAAAATAAGGTCATGTTTACACCAAAACGAATCAGCGTATCACTGTATCTGAAATGATTTACGCCCAGACACGTCGTTTCTGTGTCTGCAATCAAAGTCTTCCCTATCCACAAAGTAACATGAAACCGCCTGAAATGCAAGTCACATCAAACTAGGCTGGTGCCATGTTACAACGTCACGACATCACATGGGTGGTAAAAACAAGAAAGTAGTCCACCATGTTTGAAGTTACAGCAGCCGATTTCGAGCCGAGGAAGATGGCAAGTGTGAAAACAGTCTTTTCGTGGACCAATGACGAGGTTCAGTTGATACTAAACGTGACACTGGATTTTTAAGACTGTTTCCTGTCTGTCTATGGTTATTTTAAACAATCAGGAAGGCGCAAGTCACAGTGACGTGGTCCAATAAGGATGACAAGTAGAGCTCCTACGCCAGCGTATCAACGTTTTCATGTGTAATGTGTGTAGAAAACACGGTGCCGGATCAGATCAGTACTCAGATGAGTTCGTGGGAGCTGGTGGCACTACATCGTTCTGTCTCTGGAGCCATTCTTCATCGGATTAGAGTGAACAAACACTGCATCTGCAACAAAAACAACTCAAATACGTACTAGTGTGGATGGGGCCTAAAATACTACTTCATACTTAAATTAATAAACTCTTCAGAGCAAGTAATGATACTGCAAAAAATCACATTAACAGGGACAATTTGAGATTTTCAAAACTGTTTTAATGTTATTTTGAGTTTTATCAGAAAGACTAAAAGGCCAAATGCTAAGACAAAGAAAGTACTATTATTTTGAGTTGAAAATAGTTGCATTTTTATATTCCTTTAGGTATTTTAATTGGTATCTAGTGTAGATACCATAGATACTTGGTACATAGATTAAATTCCTTTGTATTGTGTCTGTTCCACCGTGTCACGTCCTGTGGTGTCTGATGATCAGGGCTGGGTATCGTTAAGAAGTTGCCGATACGATACATACCTCGATACACAGGCCACGATATGATACGTATCTCAAGACAGTGCAGTCAAATCAATTCTATACGGTTCAATAAAAAATAAAGGCTAAATCATGACTGTGATACTAAAAGTCTTTATTAAAACAGTTCTTTTGCAAAGTTCATGAAACACAAACATTTTAATCATCAAAACAGTGAAAATGTTAAATGAGTTCCATGAATTAGTTTCCTTCCTCGAAACAAACAACAAAACTGTAGTGCTGTAACAAAATAATAGAATAAAATATACCAAAAAATACTCAATATATCGATACAGTAGCCCACGATACTGTGACATCACATTAAACGATACAATATTTTAATCTTTTTGCACATCCCTACTGATGATACCAATGATATCACCGATGTACCATCCCTAATGATGCCACTTTGACTCGGCAAACTTATGACACACTTGAGTCACACTGGTATCGGTAGAATGTCCCATATATTATTTAAAAAAAATAATAAAATGAAAGTTGTTCCGCCACTACGTTTGACTGACACTTTCTACTACTGATACGCACATCAATATTATCACAATCTTCCTCTTGTAGCTTTAAAACGTGTTATCAAAATTCGCTGTCACAACTTTTGCAACGCACCCTGGCGCCTCTATCTCGCTCCTTCCCCATTATAACAAACTTGCATATGTAAACAATTATAATTACTACCAGCGCGAGTGAAAAAAAACACACACTTGTGAATATCGTTCATTATAAAACTGCATCGGGGGAGAGAAAAGTGACAGCTCGCATTTATCTGGCAACACATCGCAGCTTGCAATATAACTCTGACAAGGAAGGATGCACCTAGGGAGGAAGGGAGGGAGGAAGGCGATAGGAAGAAGGAGATAAGGAAGAAACAGGAGCCTTAATATGGCAGCTGATAAGAAATTCTGCTATCAGTTTTTTTTTTTTTTTTTTTTTTAAACTTGCGTCTCCTCTCAACAAGCGAGCTCTATGTTTTGAATTGCAAATAGAATTTTTACAAGCCCGACGTCAGATAAGGAAGCTGTGTAAGCCATATCGGCGATCAAAGCATGTTGTTCGTTTCATTTTGTTTACTTATTTTTGGCGTTTATTTATCTATTCGCCAATGCTCATGAATGCTGGGTTTGTTAAGTGTAAAGTTTGCTTGTAGAAGTGACGCACATGGATATTGGTTTTATAGCCTAAAATAAGTGTTATATTAGGCTAAAATAAACACTAATCCCTGAAATAAAAGACTATTGATACTTTGCATCAACGTGTGAAGTTAACTGTAGGCACTGCTCTGTCTGAGGCTTTGTTAGACTTTAATCTGAGTTTCATTTTAACATAATCTGACCAGAAAGAGCTGATTTAGTTAGAATTACAAGAGGTAATTTGTGCTGTTAAACAAAGCCTAACTCTGCTTGTCTTCATGGAGATGTTATTGCTTTGTCTAGACTGTTCCACGGTTGCATTAGTCTTGATATAGTCCTGGTTTAGTCCTGGTTTATTTGTGGTCTAGTCTTGGTTTAGTCCTGATTCAGTCTTGGCTTAGTCCTGGTTTAGTCTTGGTTTAGTCCTGGTTTATTTATAGGTAGTGTTGGTTTAGTCCCCGTTTAGTCTTGGTTTAGTCCTGGTTTATTTGTGGTTGATTATTAGTTTAGTTCTGGTTTATTTGTGGTCTAGTCTTGGTTTAGTCCTGGTCTAGTTCTGGTTTAGTCCTGGTTTAGTCTTGGTTTAGTCTTGGTTTAGTCCTGGTTTATTTTTGGTCTAGTCTTGGTTTAGTCCTGGTTTATTTTTGGTCTAGTCTTGGTTTAGTCCTGGTTTAGTCATGGTTTAGTTGTGGTCTAGTGTTGGTTTAGTCCTGGTTTACTTCTGGTTTAGTTGTAGTCTAGTCTTGATTTAGTCCTGGTTTAGTCTTGGTTTAGTCCTGGTTTATTTGTGGTCTCGTCTTGGTTTAGTCTTGGTTTAGTTCTGGTTTATTTTTGGTCTAGTCTTGATTTAGTCCTGGTTTAGTCTTGGTTTAGTTCTGGTTTATTTGTGGTCTCGTCTTGGTTTAGTCTTGGTTTAGTTCTGGTTTATTTTTGGTCTAGTCTTGATTTAGTCCTGGTTTAGTTCTAGTTTAGTCGTGGTCTAGTGTTGGTTTAGTCCTGGTTTACTTCTAGTTTAGTTCTGATTTAGCTGTAGTCTAGACTTGATTTAGTCCTGGTTTAGTCTTGGCTTAGTCCAGGTTTAGTCCTGGTTTAGTTGTGGTCTAGTCTTGGATTAGTCCTGGTTTAGTTCTTGTTTATTTGTGGTCTAGTGTTGGTTTAGTTCTGGTTTATTTGTTGTCTAGTCTTGGTTTATTCCTGGTTTAGTTCTGGTTTAGTCCTGGTTTAGTCAAGGTTTATTTGCAGTCTAGTCTTGGTTTACTCCAGGTTTATTCTTGGTTTAGTACTGGTTTATTATTGGTTTATTCTTAATCTAGTCATGGTCTAGTTTTGGTCTAGTCTTGGTTTAATCCCGGTTTAATCCTGGTGTACTCTTGGTTTAACCCCACTTTACCCCCAATTCCGCTGCGGTGCCACGCGCCTCGTGAACATACCATAAGACTCCGCACAGAATACAGATGTTTGAGAGGCGGTGAGGTGATGCGGCCGTCTCCTCTGAACTGGCCGGCTGCTCCGTACCTGCCTGAGCTTTGATGGAGAGCGGCGCGTAGACGTGTTGACACCAGCGGAGCCGTGCAGTGAAACCACAATCTGGGCCCTACACAAACACTGCACACCACTTCTGTTTAGAACTACAGGCCTGTGACATGAGCAGCTGTCAGCTCTGCAGCACCACTCCAACTCACTTTTACACACAAGAGCAGCCTATGGAGAGGAGCAGAAACACAAAGACACATCACAATATGGACGGTTCTAAAGGGGCAACGTGGAATTTTTTTTATGTAATTGTATTTTTTTATTCGGTTACTTAAAGAGCCCGGATTTCACGGTTTTCTGATCTATGTTATAATGTGACTTAATCATCAAACATATCTGGAGTTGTGTTTTGTTTCATTTACGCATGTCATGTGGTAAAACAGGAAGTGCTCCATTGTATTTTTACACTTCATACACTTCCACTTGAATCATTCAGATGACTTCAGCCCTGAAACTGCGAATCTTTACTGAACTAAAAGGTAAAATGTAGCTGTTAACTCCACTAAAAGACTTCATAAAGTGGAAAAGAGCATTTTGAGCTTTGGAGATATAGACAACTAACAATAAAGAGTAGGGCCCGACCAATATGGATTTTTTTGCAGACGATATGATACTGAGGTACTGATAGCCGATATAAAAGCCAATATATTTAGTGGTGTAAAAAATCACTGTACATTTTTTATTGATTATAAAACTTAAGTTTGGCTCTACTGGATTTTAAACTGGGTTTAGTTAGGCAACATTTGTTGTTATTCTGCCTCTTTACAGTCATGTTTAAAGACAGTAGGTCGGCCTAATGGCATTTTTGCATGACATTCTAGTTAGTAAAGAAAGTAAGTAAACTACAACTATCATCTTACAGCGGTATATGTGTGTGCACTGGGCTAATTAATTAGATGTGTAAATGTTGATCATTCACACCTCTGTTCACAGCTCATTTACAATGCATGTCCAGTAACATGTGTACAGTCATTGTAGTCACTTTACAGTAGGCCAAAGGAAGAACTAAAAGTATCTCTAAAACCAACACATTTGCAACACTCAGCGCTCACACAGGCTCCTCTCAGATCACAAATCTTCACAAATAAGTGTCCTTTCAATCCTGACTCAAAACGATCGTCCATAAAAATAATATAATCCAGTATGTTGACAGCTGCTGTGTGTGCCCTCTGTCTGTGGCACAGTCCTCTCTTCTCCGCACTCAAACAAGCAGTAGTTTTGCTGTTGGCCTAAACTGCGCTGAAATTCACTTTTATTTATCATCAGTATGGTGGATCAGACTCAAGAGCATTTAAAGCAGCACCTCAGTGTTGCACACGTGAATCTCCGGCTGCGCACGGGTGTAAACAGGCCCACGTGAGCGACATGAGTCTGCGGGTGCGTTCAGGGGCAGTACGGCATAACAGACACAGGTAAATTACTCTACAGATAAATATTGAAATGAACATAATATAGTGAGTCTAAGCTTTATAATCAGGTATAACATGCCCTTGTGGATTATTAGCTCGTATCGGCAAGATTTAGGCCAATATCCAATATGTCTCCAAGTGCCCATTTCAGCCAATAATATCGGCCAATCGATTTATCAATTGGACCCTAATAAAGGGTTCACAAGAGTGGGTTTTTCTGTAATATAAGACCATTAATGTTGTAATAACAAGTCCACTTTACTCATTCTTTTGATAGTACATATATTGTATGATGTATATTTATTTTATTTGTATAATAACATTACATATTTTAGTTAAAGATTATATTGTGATGTCCCTGCAAAGTTAAAATTAGAGAGCCTAAATTTCTTGCCATACATTGCACAACATATGACTCTACATTTTAGTATTTTCAAGGTAACAATAATTATGTAAAAACTGCATTTGATTTGAAGCACATTTTAAAACGGCCTTGTCTGATCTGAATCTGCCGCCAGCCGCAGAAGGACACATGTTAATTACAAGCTTTCCTCTATAGCTCCCTCCATTAGTGGCTATGTCTAAATGATATGTTATCATTTCTGGTCAGCCGCGGCAGCTTCGGCCCCGGCGCTGTCATCCAATCAGCCGGCAATTTATTTTAATGTGCAAATGTGTGGAATTACAGCCCCCATCACTCTGAGGAGAAGCACCATTTTCTGGACACAAGAGCACAAACCAGGCCAATATGGGAGACAACAGTAATTAGTGGCTCCTCTGATGTCCAAAGTAAATAATAGCTGAGATTTGTCACTGCCCGCTACAATCCCGAGGCTAAAAGGAGCTTAAAACAAATAGGTGGGCTTCACGTAACATCAAATCATTGTAGAAACCCTATAGTTTCAAATGGAGCTGGAAGACAGGTCAGAATGCCGTGGTGAAATTTGCTGTTTATCTGTCAGGTTGCAAATTTCTTGACGTGGTTTAAGGTTCATACTTCTGTAATTATTAGGCCTATTCACGTGAAACAAAAACTGGCACAAAGTTCAGCAATAAAAGTGAAAGTGGTGCCATTACTCAAAGTGTGATTGTGTTACAAACAAATAACAGTGGATTTCAATTTTGGATATTTCTTTCAAAAACAGAGAATCACCCATATATTTCGTTGGTTCCAGCTTCCTGTTGTAAGTAGCATTTATTTTGAGGACTTTTACCCCATTGAAAAGATATAATATTGTGTTATGACCTGGTAATCGCTATGGCAACAGACCAACAGTCCTAATTTCTCATCATTTTGAAATCCATGAATAGGCCCCTACCTACATTTGAAATGATGACAGCAGTGCAGTTTGCCAGTTTTCTTTGTAATTAGAAAGGTTTTATCCACATCCCCCGGTTTCTATATCAAGCTAAAACAACCGTAATGAGCTCATCCGTCAGCGAGGTGCTCCCGACCAAGAACTATGGCCCAAAATCTGGAGACGGGACAAAAAAGATAAAAAGAAATCCCTTACAGTAACAATACGGCATACGTTAACCTTGAAGCAATATAGTTTTGACATTCTGAGGCTGCCGTAGTTTGTAGATGTACTCAGCAAAGTACAGTAAAGTAGTAGTAGTAGCACGTAGTAGTTGTAGGTAGTAGTAGTAGTAATAGATCGGAGTAAATAGAAGTAGGTAGTAGTAGTAGTAGTAGCAGCAGTAGCAGGAACAGTAGCAATAATAGTGGTATTAGTGGTAGTAGTAGTAGTAGTAGTAGCAGTAGTAGTAGTTGTAGTAGTTGTAGTAGTAGTTGTAGGTGTAGTAGTAGTAGTAGTAGTAGTAGTAGTTGTAGTAGTAGTTGTAGGTTAGTAGTAGTAGTAGTAGCAGTAGTAGTAGTTGTAGTAGTTGTAGTAGTAGTTGTAGGTGTAGTAGTAGTAGTAGTAATAGTAGTAGTAGTAGTTAGAAGTTGGTAGTAGTAGTAGTAGTAGCAGCAGTAGTTATATTAGTAGTAGCAAAAGCAGCTGTAGTAGTAGCAACAAAAGTAGTAGTAATAGCAGCAGTAGTAGTAGCAATAATAGTGGTGGCAGTAGTAGTAGTTGTAGTAGTTGTAGTTGTAGTAGTAGTAGTTGTAGGTGTAGTAGTAGTAGCTGTTGTTGTTGTAGTAATAGTTGTAGGTGTAGTAGTAGTAGTTGTTGTAGTAGTAGTAGTAGTAGTAGTAGTAGTAGTAGTAGATAGTGGTATGTAGTAATAGGTAGTAGTATGTAGTAGTAGTAGTAGTAGAAGTAGCAATAATAGCGGTGGCAGCAATAGTAGTTGTAGGTGTAGTAGTAGTAGTTGCTGTAGTAGTTCTAGTAGTAGTAGTAGTAGTAGTAGTAGTAGTAGTAGTAGTAGTAGTAGTAGTAGTAGTAGTAATAGGTAGTAGTACATAGAAGTAGTAGTAGTAATAGCAGCAGTAGAAGTAATAGCAGCAGTAGAAGTAATATCAAAATAAACAATTACTAAAACTTCAGACTATAATAACACAATACAATAACAATAGAATGCAACAAATACTTTATGTCTTATTTGAAACTGAAAATAAAATCTAAAACAGCTCTTTTATTTGTATCCTGAGGCAGTAAATAAGTGAATGAATGCAGTAAGTGTGTACAAAAGCAGAACATTAAAGGATGAAAATCAAATGGAAAAACCGGAGCATATCTGAAGATAATAGAGCGTAATGAGAGCAGATAAACTGATTCATATCTGCTGTTTGTCACCTGCCCTTCCCAATATGGCCGCCGGTGAGCTCAGTCCAAAGCAACAGCATCAGACTGTGAACACTGCATTTCACAGCTCCATCTGCGCCATTAGCTACCTGTGGGTGGCCCACTTTGATAACGCTGCAAAGCATGATGGGAGCGAAAGACCCGCTAACATGGTTAAAAGCCGGAAAGTCTGGAGGAAATATAGAGCAAAATGGCCCGGAGATGAGTTAGGTACACGGGTAAAAGCTATACTCCGCTAGCGTTCAGACATGTTATTTGGACTACTTAGACCAAAGGGCTTCATGTGGGAGAGAGCGATGTCGAGAGAAATTACAGGCAGGTTTCCACGATAACAAATTTTAGAAGTTTTGCTACAGTTTTGCTATTACTACAGAAAATGTTCACGATGCACAATAATATTGGAACTACTTTTTAACACTAACACAAGAGCCCTAAAACAGGATCATCTGAATTAACCTTTATCTGTGCATGTGGACCATACTGTCAAAACTAAATGTGCCCACACAGTACGTTAATAGTGAGTTCTAAAGGTTATAGTAGGATGTTTATAGTATGGATGTTCATTTTTCAAGAAGCTACAATTCAGATATTGTCATTATAGGCTTTAAAGGTGATGCATGTGATTTTTAGGGTCTTAAAAATGTGAAAAACAGAACTAGTTCATTTGAAGCGGTTTGCAGTGGTCCAAAGTTATTCCTCACTTATCTTAAGCATTTTGAACATCCAAATTATTCAGTGATGAGTTTCTAATTGCTTTACTCAACTTTCAAAGACTAAAGAGGTAAAGATAGCAACCACTAGTATGCTACTGTGCACTTTCTGATTATTGTACAATACAGTGATTTGTAATGAGATGCAGACAGTGCACCGGAGATTTATTTTGAACTCAAGGCTGGTTTACAAATTTTGCTGAAATCCATATCCATCCTTTCAAAAATGATTACCTTTAATACAACAAAAAATGAAAAAATAAATAAATAAAGAAAAATTTTAAAAATCCTTACAATCCAAAAAATAAAATAAATAAATATCGATCATATATTGATAATGAAAAGTCAAAACAATGATTATCATGACAGACGTAATTACTTGTAACCTGCAAAGTTAGTGGGCTGCAGTAAGAAGCAAAGCCCTCAAGGTCTCCAGTCTTTTCCAGTCCAGTCTGGGGACTGTGTGTCCCACTAAGCAATTCCCCATACATCCCTGTACATGAGTCTATGAGGGTCTGTGTGTGTGTGTGTGTGTGTGTGTGCGTGTGTGTGTATGTGTGTGTGTGTGTGTGTGTGGAGGAGGGTCCTGGGTCGACCTTGACAGCCCACAGTAAGTGTATTTCCCTGTAGATTGCATTCATGTTATTTCCACTCACACTCACCACTCCAGTCATACACTCATAAAACAGCAGCTTTGACTGGTGACAGTCTGGAGTAGAGTCAAGTAGCGGTAAAATAATATGATTTTATTTTATCAGCACCTTTCCTGACACTCAAAGACAATTTGACAAAACGATAAAATGACTGGTAAATACACTAGAGGACATAACATTGAGATACAGGAAATCAGCTGTGAAATTAGAAAGGAAAAAGCTATAAACATGATTTTGAGCAGAGCCAGTTTAGTTCTGATCTAGACCAGGTTAAGTTGTGGGTTTATTTCTGGTTTAGTGTGAATGAGGGACTGGGTTTAAGAGGTAATGAGATATTGTGGTATTATATAGTGTAATATAGAGAATACATAGTAGAAATTAGGGGTCCAACGATTTTCGATATAATATCAAATTGTTCGATACTGTTCTCACAATTCAATATACAGTATGTGTTCGTTTGATACATGAGTTGATATGCACATGGTCCTTCATGTGCGCTGTTTTGTCATTTATTTTGGTCTGAAAGGAAAACAGTTATCGCAGCATCCTCCTCAGATTCAACAAGAAAAGAGCTCAATAGGGACTTACAGCTGAAATATACTAACAGAGGTGGATTTTATCTTTCAGTCACTTTTATTTTATGTAGACAGACCCAGGAATGACAAAGATATGAACTTTTAAATACTTTAGAGTTGCTTTTGACTTTACAATTGTAATCAAATGTGCTCATATACACACCAGCAACGTGACTCACGATATACGCTACCTCTTTCTTAGACTATATCTCATAAGTTTTACTCAGAAAACGGTTCATTGGGACATTTCTATGTAATACAACATAGTTTGAGTGTCCAGAAAGAGAATGGGAGAGCACAGTGTGTCACAGACTGTAGGGGGCAGTGTGGGAGGAGCTACGTACTCTCTGTCTCTGCTGGAGACGAGGCAGAGCAGCGCGGCCACAGGCGTGTGCACGCAGTGAGACTCAGGAGGAAAAGAAATCATCAAATCATCATCAAAGAAAGGAAAGTTTGATAGTGTAGCTCCCCTACCACTCTATATTAAGAGCAGACTGACTATATTATAAAAAATAAAATAGTCTGAGAAAAGCTGTTCTTATTTTCACTGAATAAAAATGCTGAGCTGTGAATCACTGAACCAAACTAAACACAGTATTTGTACTGTAATGTACTGTATGTAATTATGTAATGTTTCATTAACATCACAGTGTTATTATATTATACTCATAATCTTAAAATGTATCAAAATCAAATCAATATCGTGACCTGTTTATAAAGATACTTACCGAATCGTGAGAAAACTGTATCGTTGCATCCCTGATAGAAATACAATGCTGTTCTCGTGTATGACCAGTCAAAAACATATATTTTCATAACTTAAAGTAACCCTTTATTATTAGTCTGTCTACATCTCCAAAGCCCAAAATGCTCTGTTCCAAATTATGATGTCACCAAGTGGTAGTTTTAACAGCTCCTTTTACCTTTTTTTTTTTTAAGAAGACATTGGCAATTCCAGATCTGAAATCATCCAAATGATTCTAGTGAAGGAGTTTCAAATCACAATGGAATACTTCCTGTATTACCATGTGACATCACAAGGTGGAAAAGAGCTTTTTTTCCATTTGCGGGAAGAATTCACCGTAAATATGCATGGTTTGTGTGTTAAACGTGTGAATGAAATAAAACACACAGCTTACACTACATTAGTTTCCCTGCTTCCTTCCTTGATACATTCTCACATTTCTCCTTGTGCATCTGTTGGAGCTGGCACTACTCCAGACAGCGCATAATATTTACAGATGAAGAAGAAACATGACAGCTCTGGTCTTAAAAGCGCCCGCTCAAAGACTTCGGTATTTTTAGCACGCCTGCTTCCTGCTGTCGAGGTGCGTTCGCGGAAAATCCGAATTTATACGACCGCCAATCACAACCGCCAGCTATGAGTGCGGCTTCACGCGCCACTTTGTCAATGCGGGATTCAAAGACAGCATTTTAACTCGCAAATTTGGGTGTTTTTTTTTTGCATTTTACGCCCCAACAGGCATCGGAGTAAACTTTTCTAAACATAACCCCCAGCTTTATTACAAACCTTAGAAGTGGAAGGCTCGATATATTAAAATTCTATAGAGGCCTTGAGGGAAAAAAAAAAAAAAAAGAGGGAGAGTTTTATTCCCTTTTCTCTGGTATTCTGGTATAGGACTTATTTTAATGCAAGACACATATATGCGGTGAAATTTCTACACCGAGGAGGAGGTCGAGTAACCCTGAGTTCACCAATAGCTCAGGTGTGGGGATAAACAGCAGTCTTGTGTTAGGCTGGGAACATGAACTGTGCAAGAGGAGCTGTCCCTGGTGCTGAATGCAGATCTGAGGAACTATTCAGAAACCGAAAAAAATAAGTGCAAATACAGAGAGGTAGAGAGGTAGAGTTTACCGAGGTGCACACAGTCAAAGCGTATTGTAGTGTCAAGTGTGTAGAATAACCAATACTTTTAGCTCAACTATATTTCAAGGTAAAAAAATAAATAAAAATGGACTAATTCTGACCAAACTCGTGTTTTCTTTACATTGGTACAGAACTCCCACACAAGGTTATATTGAAATAGAACAGCTACTACAAGCACTACTACTACTACTACTACTACTACTACTAACTGCAAGTACAACTACTATTACTGCTAATACTACAACTACAAGTAAAACTACTACCAATAATATGACAACTACAAGTACAACTACTACTGCTTCTACCACTGCTACTGCTACTACTGCAACTACTTCTGCGACTACTACTGCTACTGTTGCTGCTGCCACCATTACTACTGAACTACTACTACTACTACTACTACTACTAGAAGAACTAGAAGAACTACTACTATTGAACTACTACAATTACAAGAACTACTACTACTACTAGAAGAACTACAAAAACTACTACTACTGAACTACTACAACTAGTGGAACTACTACAACAAGAACTACAAGAACTACTACTACTGAACAACAGCAACTACAAAAACTACTACTACTACAAGAACTACAAAAACTACTACAACAAGAACTGCTACTCCTAAACTACTACAACTGCAAGAACTACAAGTACTGCTACAACAAGAACTACTAATTCTACAAGAACTACAAGAACTACTGCTACTGAAATACTACAACTACAAAAACTACAAGAACTACTACTACTGAACAACAACTACAAAAACTACTACTACTAGAAGAACTACAAGTACTAATACTACAAGAACTACTACTACTGAACTGCTACTATTGAACAACACCAACTACAAAAACTATTACTACTACAAGAACTACAAGAACTACTACTACTACAACTAGAAGAACTACTACAAGAACTAGCACTACTGAACTACTACTACTAGAGGAAGTACAAGAATTACTACTACTGAACAACAATGCTTACAAAAACTACTACTACTACTACTACTACTACTACTACTGAACAACAACAACCACAAAAACTACAATTACTACAAGAACTACAAGAACGACTACCACTACTAGAAGAACAAGAATTAATACTACTACAAGAACTACAACTACTACCACCACATATAAAACAACAGCTACTACTACTAGTACTATTACTACAACTGCAAGTACTACTACTACTTACAGAGCAACTTGGATTAGGTAAGCCTCTTCTCAATTGTATGTAATTTCAGACCTTTTCTGGTTTGATTTCTTCTACCAACAACAAAACAAAATAATAACATTTAGTTTTGCTGTCACGTCACTGCTAATAACAACTAGCATGCTAACAGCGCACCAGCTTTACTTTCTGTTTCTCAGACATTAAAAAACACTTTAGAATTAGATGTACAGTGCACAGCAGTCTCATTTTGACCCCAAGAGCTGCTTTTACAAACTATATGGACTACGGCAAAACAAATTCTACTTTAGTACTTACAAAAATCATAATAATGCGAGTACTGTCCCTTTAAGAGACTCTCCAGAGCTGAGTTCATAATCACATTTAAAATCCGGCTATATCTCCTTCCTGTTGTCAGTTTAAATGATCATTCCCACATGTTTACCGGCCTCTCTCTGTGCACACTCAACCACTCATACATTTTATCTCCCGCTAATGTGGCGTGATAAAATTATAAATGCATTCATAAATAAGCCTGACTCTAATGTTATAGCTGTGGATGGAGCAGGCTGCACATTACCGGGAGGTGGTGGGCTCACTCATTTGTAAAGATTTATGTCCGCAAGCGGAGATCAGGGGCCCGTTACAATCACTGCGGCCGTGTTATGCACTCAGAAATGTAAGCTCCGTGACCACCATTAAGAGGGAAAATATCTACTCAGCTGTGTCCTATAGGAAGGTGTAATAATTTTTAATGTACACTTACTTACATGAATACACTGTAAAAAAAAAAAAATAAATAAAAATAGCTTAAAATGATTTGAATCTGTCATTTCAATCTGGATTTGAGTGGTTTTGACATTTTTGCCTGCCTTATGGATAATTATGATGTTATAATATTGTCTATCATGTTATAGTGTTGCCGTCCTTGCATGTTTGAGCAATTTAGAGATCTCTCCAACACATTATTTGAACCCTCCTTATGATGAGCTCTACCACAGCAAAAACTGGAGGGTTAAAATTTCAGGGTAAAATATTTCAGAGTTGTTTTTAACACAAAAATGTGAACTATTTGAAAGTTAAAAGAAGGTTAAAATTGGAGTTATTTGTCAGAGTTGATCGGGTTGAAGTGAATTCAACTTCCCCTAGTGTTCATTCAACTTTCCTTACCCACCCACCACTTCAAACTCCCATGAGAGAAGACCAGTTTGAACCAGTTTTGTACATAATTTCATCTTAAAATAAACAAAAAAACAAAAATAAAATGTAAAAATAACACAGCTCTGAGTGTTGTTTAGCTAAATGAGAATAACCCTACAAAGTGTTATCCGTTTACTCTCAAAACGTTAATATAACTCTTGATTTTGGGGTTAAACAGGATACCCTTGCTTAAAATGATTTGAATCTGTCATTTGAATCTAGATTTGAGCAGTTTTGACATTTTTGCCTGGCTTTATATATATAATAATGATGATGTTATAATGTTGTTCTCTCATCAAAAACATGGCTGACAAGGTTTTAGTTGTCATCCATGCATGTTTTGAGCAATTTAGAGATCTCTCCAAGGCACTATTTGAACCCTCCTTATGATGAGCTCTACCACAGCAAAAACTGGGGGGTTAAAATTTCAGGGTAAAATATTTCAGAGTTGTTTTTAACACAAAAAGTGTTATTTTAACTATTTGAAAGTTAAATGGAGGTTCGAGTTGGGGTTATTTGGCAGAGTTGATCTGGTTGAAGTGAATTCAACTTCCCCTAGTGTTCATTTAACTTCCCTTACCTCCCACCCACCACTTCAAGACCAGTTTGAACCAGTTTTGTACATAATTTCATCTTAAAATAAACAAAAATAAAATGTTAAATAAAACAGCTCTAAGTGTTGTTTACCTAAATCAGTATAACCCTACAAAGTGTTATCCATTTACTCTCAAAACTTTAATATTTTAAATTTAATTTTTGACTTTGGGGTTAAACAGCCTTGCTTAAAATTATCTGAATCTGTCATTTCATTCTGGAAGTTAAATAAGGGTTCGAGTTGGGGTTATTTGTCAGAGCTGATCTGGTTGAAGCTAATTCATCTTCCCCTAGTGTTAATTCAACTTCCCTTAGGGGTAAATTGGCACCTCCCACCCACCACTTCAAACTCCCGCGAGAGAAGACAAGTTTGAACCAGTTTTGTACATAATTTCATCTTAAATTAACCAAAACAAAGTGTAAAAATAAAACACCTCTGCGTGTTGTTTAGGTAAATCAGGTTAACCCTACAAAGTGTTTTTCCATTTCCATTTACTCTCAAAATGCTAATATAACTCTTGATTTCAGGGTCAAACAGGAACTTTAATTAACATTTCCAAAAATGTTAAATTAACTCTAGAACAGATTGGACTCATATAAACCCCGAGGAAATGTTAAAATTGATTCTGTGAGTCAATTTTAACACTCCACTTTTCACCCACGCTCCAATGCGACAATTTACCAAAAATATACAAAAGCTCAACACAAAACAACACACTACAACTTCACAAACCTGACGCGATGTGCAGTAGTTTCATTCTGACTGTGTTGTGATAGCGCTCTGAAGGGGGAGTGACTCAGAAAACAATAACAAAACAATAAACGGTAACATGGAGATCTAGATATGTTATGTGTTAGCAGTTAATATGTAAAATTATCTGAAATAATTTGGATTTAAAATAGACGCATCAGAAATATTTTGACTGGTACACGTCGTCTATGTCGGTATTTAGATTTTTATATTTGCCTTTTATGCTCCAACAAACCTTCAATGCTTATGGGACAGCCTAGTTTGACTTAATTACCGTCCTTGATTACCGCTTGAACGCCGGGATCGAAAATATGTTCAGATTCCTCGTCAAAGGTCAAACAGGTCCCACATTTGAATGGGAGTTTAGAGAGAAATGGCTTTTGAACGCGACGAGGCACACTACAGCTCATTTGTCTTACCTGTCACCATTCATCTAAATTACAGCCTTGATTTTATTAGATTGCTGTGAAAATCCAAAAGGAACATGAGGGATCGGCGCCTCGGAGAAGATAAGACAACCCTGTGCCACAATGGGGGTATTTCAGTGTTGCAACAGTAAAGTACAAGAAGAGCAGAAGCATAAAAGAGTGTACAAAAGTAGTAAACACTATCAATCTTTATTTATCTTGTATATAGAGTCAAAGGATTACACAAAACATACAACTTTCTGTTTTTATATTTGATTTTATACAACTACTACTAATACTACAACTGCAAGTACTACAACTACTACTGTCACTAATACTACAACTGCAACTACTACAACTACTACTACTACTACTAATACTACAACTGCAACAACTACAACTGCAAGTACAACTACTACTGTCACTAATACTACAACTGCAACTACTACAACTACTACTACTACTAATACTACAACTGCAACAACTACTACTACTTATACTACAACTGCAAGTACAACTACTACTACTTATACTACAACTGCAAGTTCAACTACTACTACTTATACTACAACTGCAAGTACAGCTACTACTACTACTAATACGACAACTGTAAGTACAACTACTACTGTTACTAATACTACAACTGCAAGTACAACTACTACTACTTATACTACAACTGCAAGTACAACTACTACTACTTATACTACAACTGCAAGTACAACTACTACTACTTATATTACAACTGCAAGTACAGCTACTACTACTACTAATACGACAACTGCAAGTACAACAACAACTACTACTACTACTACTACACTTGCAAGTAAATCTACTACTAATACTACAACTGCAAGTACAACAACTACTACTACAACAACTGCAATTAAATCTACTACTTATACTACAACTGCAAGTACAACAACAACAACAACAACAACTACTACTACTACTACAACTGCAAGTACAACTACTACTACTAATAGTACCACCCCAAGTACAACTACTACTACTAATACAACCACCCCAAGTACAACTACTACTACTAATACAACCACCCCAAGTACAACTACTACTACTAATAAGTACCACCCCAAGTACAACTACTACTACTAATACAACCACCCCAAGTACAACTACTACTACTAATACTAGAAGAACTACAAGAAATGCTACTATAAGAACTACTACTACCGAATTAATACAACAAGAAGAACTACAAGAACTACTAGGACTGCACTACTACTACAAGAACTACCACTACTGAACTACTACAACTAAAAGAACTGCTACTACTGAACATCAACTGCAAGAACCATTACTATTACAAGAACTACCAATACTGATCTATTAAAACTATTACCACCACAAATAAAACAACAACAGCTACTACTACTAGTACTAGTATTACAACTGCAAGTACTACTACTACTACTAGCATGCTAACAGTGCATCAGTCTTACTTCTTGTTTCGGAGACAAAAAACGCTTAAGAATTAGATGTACAGTACACACAATGGTTCATCATTTCGACTCCACGAGCCTCATAAATACATTGAATTTCATTGACCGTATATTTGATTCTATCTTTTCTATCTTATCCATCTTTTTTGCCGGTCTGCCCACACCAGGACAGCCTCTTCTGACCACCTGTGCCCCGTCCTTGAGGCAGCAGCTAAATTATACATGCGTTTTACCGAGGCTCAAATCACACCGAGAAGTCCTTCGAATATTCAAGTCTGAGCAATTTACAGACCATTCAGATGACCAAAGCTGGGCCTAATGGAAACTGGTGCAATATTACTTCTGTTTTAGGGATACAACGTCAGAGAGAGGTTTTACATGAACAAGACCACCAAAAAATGTTTATATTATAACTCAGCAAGTGCCAGATTACCAGATTAAGCATTAGAATTTAATAGACAATGCAATTAAAAGAGTTATCATATTTTTAAATTATAATAATAGAGACATTGCTGCTTCTAAAAATGTATTTACATATAAAAATCATGACTTTTTAGTGATAAACAATGCTTTGCTGTGAATTGTGGAAGAATGTGTGGGTTCTCTCATGGGGTTTTTAGTGATCTATCCATAGTAAATAATAATGAAATAAGATAAATAGTTGCATGTTCTTGTATGTTTCTGTTATATTCTGTCAATTTAAGTGGTTTTAAGAGGGTGTATTTTATCTTCTATGGTGTATTAACTGCTAATACATAACATATTTAGATCGCTATCGTAGACTGTATGTTTAAATCCCCCCCCCACTCCACAAAATCACAACCAAACATCGAAAAAAACACACCCTCACTTTCAGTCGCCTACATATGAGAACAAACGTATTAGGCTACGTTCAGACTGCAGGGCTTAATGCTCAATTCCGTTTTTTTTGTGAAATCCAATGTTTTTGTGAGGTTGTTCACATTTTCAATTAAATGTGACTTGTATGTGATCCCCTGTGTGAACAGTAAACGGCCCGAAAGTGTCCCTGCATGTGCACTGGAGACACGATGACGTCAACCGCAGCGAGCGTGCTCTGTGTTTACGGAAGTTGTCCAAACATGGACGCAAGCATTGAGAACCAGAACATGTACAACTTACTTGTTTTAAAGAGGAGATTGAGAAGGAGAAGGACGAGGTTCTAGGCCGTGGAGTTTTGTGGGACAGCAGCAGCGACGTCTGTTGAAAGGATCGTGTGGATGTGGAGACGTAGCCAAGAGTGGTGAGTGGCGATGTGCTTCGCTTCAGTGACACGGAGTTCATTAACAATTTTCGCCTACTTCAGCGCAGAATTGTGGCTTGTTGATAACATGTAGGTCGAATGAATGCACTTTGGCTGTTCACACTGAAGTCGCATGTCAAAAGATCAGATATGTATCGGTTTCAGGACCACATATCCAAGTGGTCTGGGTCACATTTGAAAAAAATGCGGATCTGTGTCGTTCAGACTGTCATTAAAAGATCGGATACAGGTCACATAGAAGCCAAAAAATCAGATTTGGGTCACTTCAGGCTGCAGTCTGAACGCAGCCTTAGTCGTGTCTCCAAAACGCAGCAATCTTTCCTCGTTTCTCACCATAGTCACAGTGAAGTCGAGCGCTACACACGCTTTACGTACAGTTTGTTCTCTGCACTTCATATCTCCTGCTCTGTGCTGTGTGTGCACTTGCTCGGTTGCAAAAAAACCATCACAATAGCGCACAAATACTCCCTGCGCACACTCTGACAATGAGAGCGTCACTGCCAACTACTGTAGTGGATGTGCAATTACACTTTACTCTAGTATGTCAAAAAAAAAAAAAGTCACATTCTCACTATTTGTGAAGGACTGGTTTAAATGGACATAACAAACCCGTTAGCTGGCCCGTTCCAAATAGGAAGTGAGTATAGGGGCTCTTCTGGCTCCTTCAACTCTGGCTCCAATTGACTTTACATTGGAAAATTGTCACCCCTCTTTCTGTAACCGCTGCTGTGAGCCTTGTCATTTCGGTCTTAAAATGTTCGTATTAACCCGTATTAACTAGTATTAACCCTAAGGAAGATAATTTGTTCCATAAGATTTTGAATTTTAAAAACCACTGGATTTCTCACTTTGAATTTTTTAACTCTGAAAAAAGATTATTTTTATTCTGAATTTTAGTGGCTGAAATTTGAAGTTTACTTTCAATTCAAAATAATAAATAAAAAAAAAAAATCACCACAGATATTTTCAAGCCCTCAAATTCAACTGTCGAAATTCAGAGTGTAAAATTCGCAGTGAAAAATTAGACAGCAAAGATCCAAGATGCAAAGGCAGAAGCAATCGATCAATCATGTGAGAGAGGAGGACAGAGGCAGTTTCCTATTGGCTGTTCTCATCTGTGGGCGGGGTTTACACTTAACAAATGAAAGCAATGATGTTTTGATGAGGCTAATTCTGACCAATGAGATCACCTCACTGCACCATTTCCTGTTTGTTACAAAGTTAAATGGGATCACTTTGGATCGATTGCTTCTGCCTTGGCATCTTGGCTCTTTACTGTGATTTTTTTTCACTGCGAATTTTACACTCTGAATTTTGACTGTTGAATTTGAGGGCTTGGAAATATTTGTGCTGAATATTTAAAAGGTGATTTTTTTTTTTTTTTTATACTGAATTTTATACACTTTGAAAATGTACACTTAAAATTTCAGAAGCTAAAATTCATAACAAAAATAATTCAAACATGTTTTTTCAGAGTTCAAAATTTCAAAATGAGAATTTCAACAGCATTTAAAATTCAAAATCTGATGAAACAAATGATCTTCCATAGACATAACCAACCCGTTAGCTGCCGTGTGAGTATGGGGGCGCTTCTGCTCCTTCAACTCTGGCTCCAATTGACTTTACATTGGAAAATTGTCACCCTGTCTTTCTGTAACCGCTGCTGTGAGCCTTGTCATTTCAGTCTTAAAATGTTCGTATTAACCCGTATTAACCAGTATTAACCCGCTCTACATAATCCCCCCTTCCCTTTGGTCTCAGCGCCAAGTCCCGCTAATGAAACTACAGCACATTGTATCAGGTTTGTTAAGTTGTTTCGTATACTTTTGTATCATACTTGTATCAACTGTTGCGTGTGACCATAGATAACTACTCTTTTTATTTCTTTAGTCCAAAATGCAGATGACAAACTCATGAAACTACATCAAAGCTTTTATCCCAGTACTTTTAATTGCAAAAAAGGCAAAACTGGCATCTTCTGATTTAGTTCTTATTCGCTACTACTGCTACTACAACAGCTACTATACTACAAATACTCTAAACACTCCAAAACTACACCAAAGCTTTCACCCCAATACATTTAAATGCAAAAAAGCCCAAAAAGACATCATCCCATTCGTCACTCTCCGTCACTATTTAAAGGCCTGACCTTAAACAGCGAGTGTTGACGTCAGGCACAACGTAATGAACCCTTTAATGGGGACATAACTCTGTGCCTTTGCTGTCTCTTGGTAACCTGATTACTCACACAGCCCCCTAATCGCTCCAAGATGCTTCTAAACCAACACAGATCTTTCAGAGCTCAGGGCGAGTGTTGAAAATGATGCATGCAGTGCCATATATCACGCAAGGACAGATTAGGGAGTTTTTCTGCCTCTTCTGCAAAGTGGGTGACTACAGTGGCAGAGATTAAAGGCCATGTCCTCACAAGGCTTCAACAAAATACTCATACGGCAGGATTAGCAAATTATAGGGATCTCTCTCTCCCCACGGATCGGGTGGTGTTACTGTAGCAGCCTGGATATGTCATCAACCTCACCCCAGGGCCGTCACACCAGCAGGGCTACAGTACAGGCTACAGTAGAGTTACAACGCCCCAGGAAATGGGGGAGTGTGAAAGTTATTTCAAATGCTGATGAAAGATATACTAGTATGTAGGAAAAGTAAAGAAAGGTGAAAGTTCCAATCTAATTCACTTTTAAGGGAGTATTTGTTAACCTTGTGCAGTGAAATGGATTTTTGTGATATTTGGGAGTTGAACTCATGAGAATCCATCTTGGCCCCTGTTGTAGAGTTAAGTGGGTGGGTGACCAATCACATTGCAGCACTAAGGTCTGGGCAGAAGCCAAAGGTGAAGTACCCAAACGAACCAAAACAAACATGGCTACGCCATCAGACATACTTCAGGCTATTTTAGACAAAGATGAAGAGCCCAAATGAACCAACAACCTCAAACACAGCGACTCCATCAGACATACTTCAGACTATTTTAGCAGACAATTTTGTTTGTGAAAAACATGCAGAAGGTAAGAGCTTTGTGCATTTGCGAGCATTGCAGATGTGCTTTTTTCTCAAATGAATCCTCGACCTCGGGAATCGTTGCCAACACAGAATTTATGTCTTTCACCGTCCATCTCGACCACTTTGTTTACTGTTGTGCTGTACCACAAAAGGGACCCAGACAGGAGCTTGAGTTTGACGTCATGGCTTCACAGCTCTTCTCTGATTGGCCGGTGCACGGTCTACAACTTCCGGGGTTCTTGCAAACCAGCTTAGCTACTTATTCAGTGCCATACTGCAGAAATTTACAAATAAAGCAATAAAATCTTCATGGAGACAAGCTGACGGGCCCTGTACCAGAAAAGTTCCTTAGTGCCCCAGTTGTATCCCATGTATCACTCAGCATGCCAAGCACAGAGTGAGAATGACTTGAACAAGACTCTACAGCTTAAACCAACCCGATGACATTTCAGTAGAACAAGCTCTGCCGCACTATCTGCCACACGCAGCCTGGTGTGGGACTGGCAAGGTCACGTTCCCCTTCACTGCACCCGTGTGTGAGATTAGAGCAGGAAACAAAGCTGCGACACACAAACCATCAGCCAAAGATCCAGGCAGCGGGAGATCAGAGGAGCCCACGACCAAAGAAGAGCCAATGGAGAGATGGAGGAGAGGAAGTAGGTGAGGAGACAGGAGGGGTAATCTAGCACAGGCTCATGTCCCCAGAGAGAAGGAGAGAGAGAAGGAAAGAGAAAGGGGGAGGAGAAGAAAGAGAGAGAGTGCCAGACGGGGGTGTGGGGTATTCTGCTTTAGAACTCAACATTTCTTCCTTCCTTTCACTTAACTGATATAAAAGTAAAATCACTATTGACACAGGTACAATCCCACCAAACCAAGTCGCAAATCATTACTAAATAAAGTATTAATATTGTACAAATTCAATTTCAAAGAGCTAAAATGAGCAGAAGCAACTGAATATTTTCTTGTCCAGTAGTGCTAATAAATGAATAAATAAAAATAACACAATTTTAACAATACAAAAACACAAAGGAAGACAGAGGACAAGGCAGAGGTGGGACCAAGTTGTTGTTTTGCAAGTCTCAAGTAAGTCTGACCTCAAGTCCAAGTCAAGTCCAAGTCGTCTGCTTTGAGCTTCAAGTCATTTCAAGTCTTTAAACTCAAATACCAAATGTAGCTTAGATTTTTGCAATTTATGTGATTTTCAAGCTAAATTTTACTTAAAAGTCATGGTATATTTATGTATGAGTGTTTATATAAGAGTTGTAGAAATGCAAATTTTTTCTTTTTTTAAATGTATTGTCAAGAGCTTAGTGTGAATCATGATGGTCAGAACAGAAAGAATTAAGATTTAAAAGTGCTTAATAACAGTTATTTTGTCATGTCGTCTGCAGTGAAATAGAAGGATCATGTTCTATGTAGTTCTCTCTGTTTTACTGTATTGTACTGTATATTACTGTAGTACATTTGAGGATACCACATCACAGTACTTCAGTTCCATCCAAAGTAACAAATAGAGAAATGGGTGCGACATGTTCATTTGTTCCTGTAAAATTAAGCACAGCATTTATCAACTGTAAAGAGAAAAAGTATTTTCAAAAAACATCTAATTTTTAGGAGAAGGATCAAGTTTTCTCAAGTCACAGGACTCAAGTCTGAGTCAAGTCCCAAGTCACTGACGTTCAAGTCCAAGTCGAGTCCCAAGTCTTAGTCCATTTTATCAAATCAAGTCTCAAGTCCTAACAATAGTGACTCAAGTCTGACTCGAGTCCAAGTCACGACTTACAAGTCCCACCTCTGAGACAAAGAATGATAAAATAAAATAAAAAAACTAAACAAAACAAAAAACAATAATATAAAATAAAAGCTCCAGTTTTACATAAATATATTGTAATCGAATTCAGTATTTTTCTTTTTTTTTTTTTTCCTGAAAATTCCTGAATACGAGCATAAACTGAGCAACGAATATTCTTAAGGTGCACTGCTCAACTTTTCTGGTGGAGAGTCCGCCACCTGCTTGTCTCCATGGAGATGTTAGCGCTTTGTCTAGAATGTTCCACAGTATAGATCAAATGAAACAGGTTACAGCACTACGCTACATTACAGTTCAGATCTGTGGAGAGTCGTTCATATTCACAGTAGGAATTATCGCATTTTTGATCAACAGAAACAACCATAATGAATAAATGCTGGATGGATATGTTTAAACTCATACTATGGAACATTCTAGGCAAAGCAATAACATCTCCATGGAGCCAAGCAATAAGCAAACCCTCCACTAGAAATATTACCCAGTGCAGCTTTAAGTTAAACACATAGCTCCATCACTCACAAATCCATCCAAGTTTGTTCTCAGACACATTTCCATTTCCCAGCTCCACACACTGAAGTAGGTAAAATGTAATCCCTTTTTCCTGATGGGCCAACACGCTAATCTGCTCTTCCCTCCCTCCATTGTGGACGGAGACGGCAATGGCAAAGAAACACGTGATGGAGGAACTGGGCTGAAGAGAGGTCGTTTTTTTTAGATTTTATTTCTTTATTATTTCTTTTACTTTCGTCCTCTCTCCTCTCCTCTCTCTGGTGTCTGGTCTGGTTCCCTTGGGGTTAAAGCTGTATCCGATTCACTTCCTCCTCTTCATTTTGTCTCATTGGTTCTGGCTTTGTCCTGGTTTAGCCCGGGTTTGGAGCTGTGTCATTGTTTCTTTAAGTTTGATTTATTATATATATAATTTTTTCACTTCATTTTGAGCTAAATTTGTCTTGCCCAAGTACAGATATATTGTGTAACCAGCTCTTGAGGTCAAAATGAGACCTCTGCGGGTTGTCTGCATCCAATAGCTGGGTTTCACGTGACGTCACAGGGCTACGTTTGTCAGCACGCAAAATCAGATGGAGGGCAGGAAGTGAACTGACTGGAGGAAAATGCCGATGTGTTGTGTAGTTTACGGCTGTGCCAATCGTTCTAACCGAGAGAAGGAAAAGCGATTTTTTTAGAGTACCGAATATAGTCGTCCACAAAGGTCAGAAATGGGAAAAGCTGACAGAACAACGCCGTAAAAAGTGGATTACAAACCTGTTTGCGGTCGGGAGGAGCAGAATTCGCTAATGCTCGTGTCTGCAGTGAACCACTTCGTCAAAGGTTTGTTACAAAGCTAAATTGTTTTTTGTGGTTTACCTAAACATAAACGAATCATTAACGACTAACGGCTAACGACGTTTGTTGACATTAAATAGTTCAGATAGAGGTTACTGCCGATACACTGCAGTTTTTCCATAACGTCTATACATATAAAATAAGAGAAACACTCACCCTGGCGAAGACCAAACGATAATCATCATTTAGGCGTTTTACACCAAGGTTGAGGACCCATCCACCGACAAAAAAAGTTCTATGCCTCCAAACTTTTGTACATCTTCATCTGTTGTCTGGTGTAGAACGATGTCTGAAGAGCTAAATAGTTCGTGATCTCCTCTGCCTCGATTGTCGGCAAATCTTTTACTTCGGTTGAAAATTCTCTCATTTTCAATAAGATCAGGGTCACGTCCAATATATTTGTCGACTAACTGCTCGTACTTTTGCCTCGCTACTGCCTCTAAATCCTGACAATAAGAACTCTTCTCCATATCTGTGTTCTCCAGAGCCGTGTTTGTCGTGTTTGTCTTCACTTCCTGCCCTCCACCTGAAATTCGCGCATCATCGTGATCACGTGACTGAAACCCTCCTATTATGAAGTGTTTTATTGTTAGAAAATCAGAAATCAAAGAAAAATCAAAGTGCTTGTTAGCATGCTAATTGTTATTACAGTCACAAGCTCGCATCAGCCAACAGTTTTTCAGTTAGTCACTCTACTCTCACCTTTTTTGTTGAAAATTAAACACCTAAACAGGACCATAATCCGTGCATAAAACCAAAAATAAGAAAACGAAAACACAACTATTTTCTTCATTATTTGTCTCCAAAACCAGAATGACAAAAACAGATAACGATTCATTTTTTTCAGTTTTTGATTTTGTGTTAAAATTAATAATGAAAAAAAAAAAAAAAAAAAAAAAAAAAAAGGATAACGGCCGTTTCCCATTTTCGTGACCTAGAAGTGACACATTTACCAAAGTGAATCAGAAAGTGCCATAGACATACATGTACATGCCTATGGAAAGAGCAAGATGGAAATTCTATGTAAATTTTCACGGAAATAAGAGGGAGATCTGAAGACGTGACGACAGAAAAAACTGTGTCATATTCCAGATATGTTCTTTTTATTTAAAACAAAGTGATAATAGACTGGAAGTAAATATTATTTTTCACCATCTGCTCGATCAGCGGTCCAGCATCTCTAGTTTAAATGGTGGTAATGTTCGCGCACTCAGCCAAAACTGAAACTATTGCTAACATTAGTCTTATAGAACTGGCCAAGTCTCGCCCTCCAAGCGTGTCAACGGCCGGGGTTCGGTTCGTAAATTCTGCCAATTTGTAATAAATGTGAAAGGACCGTTATCCGTTTTTTCCATTATTCATTTAAACACAAAATCGAAAACTGAAAAAAAAACAACAACCTAAACTAACCTTTTTTCATTTTGGTTTTAAATACAAATAATGAAGTTTTTTTTTTTTTTTTTTTTTTTTTTTAAACAAACGGATTGCCCATAAACGCTACGTAATCCCTCCGCTCAATCTAATTTCTCTTCAGCAACTAGGTCATGAATCAGAATACACTAGATGGTTTACAAAAAACCCCGAAGTTGCAGACCGTGCACCGACCAATCAGTGAAGAGCTGTGAAGCTGGCAATTACTTGGACACCACTGAGTGTTCTGGCGCATTACATAAGTCTCGACCAAATAGCAGCAATTGGTTAAACTAAAAAAAGTACCCGCCTACCGTCAAGCGAACAAATCCTAATGCTGTGAGGTCAGACAGTTTCCACAAAGTGAAACCGTCTGATGAATCAGGCTACATAAACACTGAAACTGATCCTGAAAATGTGTTGGTTATATCCACTTTGTATTTTTGGAGTTTGCAGACCATTTTAAATAATCATCTCACCATGATAACTCCTAAACATTCCACCATAGAGGTACATGTTTAAACCCCCAATGTGATGTCACTGCAAAGTACCAACAGTTCATCTCTGGTCTACCCTGCTTGTACCGCTTTAAAAGTTTAGTATTTTTATTACAAGTCGCTGTATACTTGAACTTGAGCTGTTTCGCCTCTCTGAAGGCTTGAACCGTGTGCGTAACATTTGTGTGCGTGGAGTGGATTAGAATAAACAGGGTTATATTGTAAAGTGGAGGCCTGAGTGAGTTCACAGCTCTTTGCCTCGGGACTGTGCTCCTTTGATGTTAACAGCCTTGTATAATTGCTGTGGTGAAAGACGTTCGCTCCTGTCCCCGCTACAATCATTATCAGACCCTAGCCAGAGCCGGTCGAAATATATAAATAAATAAAATAATATAAAAAACAAAAAAAAAATTGAGGGGAGGTCTCTTTGATGTGGCCTTTCGTTGGCAGTGAGAGCTTCATTGGTTTTGTTTGCTGTGTTTCTGGTCGGAGCGGCTCACATTTGAATAAGAGACCTTTATTGGGGTTTATTGATAGCTCTTGGCTCTCTGTCGACGCTGTGGAGCTGCAGCTGGAATTCAAATGATTTGGACAAAACACGAAAAGCCCAAACACATGAAAAACAAACATAAATACGCCCACTAAGCATTACAGTGTATTATTGTGGTTCAAGGGATGGGACAAGATTGCAGCACATAATTCTCCAAAGATGTGTTTACATTTGGACTGAACAAAAGTGCAAAAGAGGTTAGACTAATCATTTCTCTAAAACAATGGCTGTGTCTGAATGTCCACCCTGGCCCCTAACCTTTCATTCACTACAGAGTCCTTCACTCTTTAGTGGACTCTATACTGCAAACATTCACAGAGATACTCAGACACACAGATCACTACTTTTGGGTCAGGGTGTAACGATATCAGAGTCTCACAATTCGATATCATCACGGTATGAACGTCACGGTACGATATTTATTGCGATATCATGGGAAAGCTTACGATATGGTGGGGAGGCTCACGATTAGAGATGTAACAATATCCAAATCTCTCTGTACGATATTTTCATGATATGGATCTCACAGAACGATATTTATTGCGATATTTTGGGAAGCTAAACAGTTAAAACTGTTATTATGCTACTTTTTCCTCTTAAAATGCCTTGACAAGACTTAATCCAAAGAACTAAGACTTAAAAGTGCTTAGAACTGTTATTTCTTCTTGTTGTCTACACTGAAATGGAGCAAAGGATCATGGTCTATGTAGTTCCCTCTGTCTTTTTTTAGCTAATGCTGCACCATAATCCTTAATTTACACAAAGAGGCTTGTAATTTGATATATTGTGAAGGTCCACGATATTATTGTGAGAACTTTGACGATACAATATCACGATATTTCAGTTATTCCTACATCCATAGTATCTAGGTGAATAAAGTCAGCTAAACTCTGATAAAACTTGATTTGTGTCTTAAATAACGATCAGTTCAGACTGCACCAAATTTTCATGAACTAATAAGAATCATACAAGTTTTTGTATCTCATATAAATGGACTTGATTATTTTATTTTTTGTCAGAGATGTGGAATTATCAATCTTTTAACAGCTCAAGCTAATGTAAGTGGCTTAAAAGTTTAATTTAAAAGTGTTTTATTCAGAATCAGGATCTACAGTTCCATACACCAGAGCTTCTATCTGCTTCATTCACAAGTGCTGTGTTAAGACTTGTCTCTGGGCACTTTCCAGGCAATACAATTATTATGTAGCATATAGACTCCAGTGTGGTCCTTTCACACCTGCAAACCAACCAAAATTGATCCGACTGACATATATCCAAGGCTCCTGTGCACAGCGGGTTTGACTGCACGTGGCTCAGGGATGCTGAGGCTCTCTCTCACGCCAGACCTCTCGGAAGTGAAGCTAAGACGCACCATTTCACCCAATGGTACGGACAACACGGGCTGGTCCCTATCCCCGCCAAGTGGAAGCCAAACTCGCAAACCATTGGACTGGGGTGTGCACTCTGTTTGAAACTATGGAAATTGAGGACCGGGGCAGGTTGGCGTGCTCAATTTGGGAGTCTGAGCCTGCCCTCTTCCCATGGTGCAGCTCAAATAGTTCCGTTTGGATATAATGTCTATGGTTTGGACCCGAGTTCGCCTTCATAACCAGAGGGACTGCACTAGAGTTTGCCATTTGGTACGGAGTTTCAGATCCGCACTACATCAAGCGGACCGAAACCTTAAAAAAGAGTCTCGGTCTGCTTGATTTATTGCGGATCCAAGTGCGATCGATGATTTCACACCAACTAAAACAAACCAAACTAAGAGCTTTGGGTTTGAATGGAAAGTTTGGGTCGCACCAACTGCTGTCGATGTGAAAACACCCTCTGTCTGCTGGTGTTTCTTCTGACTGTCGCAATGCATTGTGGTCTACACTGACTAGTTTAGTGACGACGATGCTCACTACTTCTCACTACTTCATTGTGGAAAACTTTGAGTCCACTACATTTTCACCTGCTGGTCATTCGGACATCACTAAAATTGGCGTGACCCCTACTTAGTGCCCTAATTATAGTAAATAGTGAACATGTAGTGAACATTCAGACACAGCCATAGCTATATATTTATAGCATTATGCAGAATCGATTGAGCTTTCTACCATGTTACAATGTCACTCCCTCATCAGAACATTATGAATATTCTGTGTGGGTGTGTATTTTTTTATTCCTGGTACATGATTTTCCCTATCCACCTAAAACAGAACATTTAGTCTAATCCTCCAACTACAGCCACTCCTGCCAATGAGGGTTTTAACACCATTTCTGTTGCCCGGTGACAACTTTTGGAGATGATCTGCTGCCAACGAACTGTGCAAAATCATGTAATAAAATAAGGCAGGAGAACCTTTATTTGTCCCAAAACAGCAATAGAATAAAAAGGAAATAAGCTGTAAAAATCTGACCAAAAATAGGAAGTTCAAAATAATCACTGTTGGAACTGCTGTGTTTAAATGATTGGACTAGGGTTGCCCAAAGTATTAAAATCTGATATGAATCAATACTGAAATTAGTCATGAAGCTAGGATTACACAGATATAAGACTGCATGGGAAGAAATAACTGATTTAACAAGATTTTGTTCAAAGTTCACACTTAAAATTGTCCAGGAGTATTGGCACAAAAACTGAAAAGAAAAACTAACTAAAAAAAAATCCAATTTCAATTATCAACTTCAGGGTAAGCCATTTTATGCAGAATTGTTGTTTGTGCTACTTCAGAAATTGCAGCCTTTGTGATTGCTAATTTTCTAATTGCATCCATTCAAATTCAGATTTGATTGTGATTAATCTTGCAGCTCTAACACACTAGTAGATGCAGCCAACCTCAGTGCTGGAATGAAACAAAGTCAAAAAATAAAAAGCAGTGTACTTAAATTCAAATTTTAGGAATCTATACTTAAGTTCTGTACATTTTCAGGTGGATACTTTTACTTTTACTTAACTACATTTGCGAGAGGGTATCTGTACTTTCTACTCCATGACATTTTTGAAAAGGGGTGAAAAGTAAAAGTATTTTTTTATTATTATTATTTTCTGAATTCTGCTGAAAGGGCTGATGGTTTAGTAAACAAAAACATACAAATAAACATGCTAAGAAAAAAAACTAAACAAACTATAGCATCTGTAAATCTGCATGAAATATTTTTACTTTTAAGTACCCTTATAAACAGGTACTTTAATACTTTTATTCAAGTAGATTTTGTCTTTGTTTTACTTCAGTATCTGTGCTTTTACCTAATAAATAATAAATAACTCTTTTCACATTGTATCTTCTGCACATATACAAGCACAATTTGGGTTTTGGAACATCCATTACACAATAGTTATGAAATCTTACTGATTTCTTGGAGACAGTCACAGACCAGGAACTATGAAAGGCCGACTATTGCTCATCCCCCCACCCGTCCTGAGAAAGCACAGGCTCCGCCCTCCAAAAGTGACGTAGGCTCTGAGTGAGCCGCCCTTCCCCCTCCCTCCCATCTCGGGGAGGGAGGGGGAGACAGGCATGCACCCTGATAGAGGTAGGAATAAACTTTTATTCATCATGGCGACACAGCATGTTCAGCCACATGTGTTGGACCCGGAATCGGCTGAGGACTTGGAGGTGCACGAAGCTCAAGCACCGCGTCGGCATCAGCTGAACATTACTGATTGGTAAAGTACTAATAAACTCAAGTAGATAAACTTATTATATCGTGTACACTGCAGTGTAGAACAATGAGCTTATGCTGTCGCTTTTGTTTAGGTGTTCATGTGGGAATTGTCAGACGATGCGAGGTGGGGCGGAGGCAGGGCGGAGGCGGTGGAGCGGAGGAGGAGGCAGGTGTGAAGCGCTTTCTGCTACGTCAAACGTGTCATAGGTGTAGCTGCCACGTCATCATTGTAGCAGCTTTAGTTTGTTGTCACGTGGGAGGGTGGCAGAAATACGCTGTGATTTGTTTAAAAAATGCCCAATCAATCTAAAAACCATTTCGACTATATATACAAGGCCCACACATCTCATCTCTTAGAAGGTAGAAGCTCTGAAAAAGTTGATTTTGCATGAGATGTACTCACGTACTCACTGCTAAAAACTAAATCTAGTCAAGTTAAGATGACTTGAATTAAGAAAGTTTTATCATGATTTGAGTAAATTTCATTTAACAAGTAAAAATATCTACCAGTGGAATAAGACATTTTGAACTTAAAATATGTAAATACATCTTGCTACACTTAAAATAAGAAAAAGAACAACTTTTTGTGCTTAAAATAAGAAACAAAATCAAATATTGCTTGAATTAAGAAAAACACACTTACTTTATTGGTAGATAATTTTACTTCTCAAGTTGAATCACCTCAAATAAAGTAAAAATGTTCTTAATTTAATTCATTTTAACTTACCTAGATATGGTATTTTCCAGTGTTCACACTTTATGGAGCAGAGTCGAACCCCTTGTTTCTATAATGGGAATTTATAACAAACAACACAACACATGAGCAAATACAGCCGTCTTAACATAATGATAAATAATAAAACAGGAGTCTGACTCCAACTCTCTAACCAAGTCCCTCTGAACACTGTTTGCTCAATAACATTCAAAAATGCACTCGATATCTCTGCAATCGAAGGAACAAAGCCAGAAATCTACACATCTCCGAGCGAAACGGTAATAACACAACAGATAAAAGCTCCTTTGTCACCGTGGAGACAGACGCATCACCCGCCCAAGGACAGATACTCCAGATGCCCTCCCTCGCCATGAAACGTGCCCTCTACAGAAACACAAGATGATTACCCGCCGCGGTCTGACGTCATGTCGTGTCAGAAGTCACCCGTATCCACCCACTAGCGCCCGGAGATAAAAGTGATCATGAAGACATAGGGCTGCGTCGTAGTGTTCAGAGCAACAGAGCATTTTAATTTAAATATTACACTATTTTCTGATTTATGTTATAATGTTATTTTCTCATACACTTGGGAATTGTGTTTTGTTTTATTCTCACACACTAATCCTGCATGTTTAGACCGAGTTCTTCTCTCCAACAGAAAACACTGTTCCACCTTGTGATGTCATGTGGTAATACAGGAAGTGCTCAACTGTGTTTTTAACTCCATACACTTTTACTGAAACATTTGGATCATTTAAGGGCTGGAATTGCCAATCTCTACTAAACTAGTTAACTTGAAAACTACATGACATCACAAGGTGGAACAGAGCATTTTGAGCTTTGGAGACAGACTAATAATAAAGGATTGTTCAAAAATGTGTGAAAAGGAACTTTAAAAGAACTTATGATTGTATTTTGTATAGATTTAGGCTACGTTTACACATAGCTGGGTATGTTGAGAAACGAATATTTCCCTCTCTCTGTTTTCCAAAATACATAGTGCACACAGCCACGTTTTCAAAAAAAAGATAAATACGCCATTGAGCACCATCATAACTACACCAAGCCTCTGGGCAGCACCTGGATTAGATTCAAACCTGTAGCATTTATTTCATTACAGTTGTAAATAGGGCTGGGTATCATTAAGAAGTTGCCAATACGATATACACAATACGATACATATCTCGATACAGTGCACTTTCAACTCAATATGATATATTTCAAATCAATTCGATACAGTTCAATAAAAAATAAAGGCTAAGTCGTGGCTGTGATACTAAAAGTCTTTGTTAAACCACTTCTTGCGCAAAGTTTATATGAAACACAAACATTTTAATCATCAAAACAGTGAAAATGTCAAATGTGTTGAATAAACAAGTTTCCTTCCTCTGAACAAGCAACAAAACTGTAGCTCTGTAACAAAATAATTTTGTAAAATAAACCAAAAAATACTCTTGGCGATATATCGATACAGCAACCCATGATATCAACTCAGTGTCATCACAATAAACGATACGATATATCAATATTTTGATATTTTTGCACACCCCTAGTTGTAAATATTACTCAAAAATACCTTGGAAAACGTGCATTAGTGAGCGGGCTCGCCTCTCCACAGATCTGTTAAAGAAGCAGCACAGTCACTGACCTCTGAGCCTCATTCATCTCTGGTCATGGTTCTGATACTTCAGCTGTGTAAATGCAAACACATGGAAGGTGTTTGCAGCAGAAGAAATGCGACTGCTAATCTGAATGCTCCTTGATCATCATCAGAGCAAAACTTTTACATTGGTCACACTTTTGCACTTTTGGCTCGTCAGCTGCTAAAACTCAGTTTATTTCACTTTACACGCAAACGTGAAACAGTAGTTTCCCAGAATCTCCACTCTAGCCGGAGTTTTTAGAAAGATTCATTTTCAGAGGTGAATTCACAGTTTGCGTGTAAAAGATGGAAAGAAATTAAGGTAAATGTCTCCGTTTTTAAAAAATACCCCTGTGCGTGTAAACGAGGCCTTAGATTCAAATTTGATGTTTTACAAGAGAAACAATTACTGAAATGTTGACAAAGTGTTTTATTTTCTTTCCTAATGTATTTAGGCTTATAGATTTACATTACTTACTTACATACTTTACCAAAGATTACAGTTTTGGTGAAGCTCAAATACAATTTTGAGGCTAGGAAAAAAAATTTAAAATCCAACGTTTATTGCAGAAAAACTGCCATTTTGACATTTCAACCTTACAAATTCAAAATGACTGTTTATATTTTGTTACAAAGATTTAAAGCCATTCATATTTTGATCTGAACAAAGACTGCTAATTACATTTTGGTCTTAAAACTCAAAATTGATTCAGGAGCCTGTGATCAAAACAAGTGTTCATTATCCTGTTTACGTGTTTGATTTTCAACATTTTCCCAACAATAAAAAGGTGAGAGTGACTAACTGAAAAAACAGCAGTGACTAATGTTATTTGAGAGGTACTTGTATAACAGCACAAACCAACTCATCTGATAAAGCTCCAGCTAAGTCAGTTCTTTCTGCATTTAAACAAAGCTTAGATTGAATTTATAGACAGAGCAATGCCTCTAGTTTGCTACAACCCCTTCAGATGCTGTTGACCACAAATCCAGTGGCAGTGGTGTGAAAACGCTGTGGTGACTGCTGTGTTACTCCACTGTCGCAGAAGTGAAAGTGTGATATGGGGCGATGGATAAGAATAGACAGACACTTTGAAGTCTGTGAGCGAAGGATGAAAAACGATGAAATGATCACCTCTGTCGTGTCCATGTGTTTAAAGGCACGCTACGTAACTTTTTTGACAGAGGGCCCGCCACCTGTTTATACGAGAATGCTTGCGGGTAAAAAGCGACAAAATATTTTATTAGAAGTACCTTTCATTAGACGGTGACAACGTTTTTTGAGGCTTCAAAATGCAAAAATCTGAGGGTATGTTTACACGAGAATGCTTGTAGGTAAAAGCGACAAAATATTTTATTAGAAGTGCATTTTCGTTTAGATGGTGACAACGTTTTTGGGGCTTAAAAATGCTAATTCTGAGGGCCTGTTTACATGAGAATGCTTGCGGGTAAAACGACAAAATATTTTATCAGAAGTGCATTTTGTTTCGATGGTGACGCCGTTTTAGGGACTTAAAAACGAAAAAATCGGAGGGCCTGTTTACACGAGAACGCTTGCGGGTAAAATGACTAAATATTTTATTGGAAGTGCCGTTTGTTTAGACGGTGACGGTGTTTTTGGGGCTTAAAAAAGTCAGAAATCTGAAACCACCCTCCAGAGTGGAAAAGCTGAACCTGCTCCACCGTAGCATTTCCGTCTACACTGTCCAAGACGCAAAACTGGCATGCATATCTAATCGAATTCCACACACTTTTGCGTCACCGTATGCATGCATGATTCCCTCCCGAAAACGCTCGACTTAACGCAGAATAAAAAGTGAAGACGCGACGCCACTTTTGCGTCTTCTGTTCAGACCGACATCATATAAACACAGCGTTAGAGATGCACCCATCCAGCCTTTTCAGTTCCGATACGGATTCCAATACCATGGCCATCTACCGATACCAGCACAGGGACTAAAAATAGACTTTATTTTCCTAAAAAACAGGAAATATTGAACAACTAAATGTGTTATCTAGCTCTTATTTACCTCTTAAGTAACTACAACGTTGTATACTAAAATCTCAAACAATATGAGACTTTCTGGATCAACTATGACCAGTAAATACATACATACTTTTTACATCAAGTCATAGCCCCGACCAGAATATCTGCAGCACCGATATTTTGTAGCCGATACCTGATCCAGCAAATTTCCACGGATCGGAGCTGATATTCAATACCAGTATCGGTATTGACGCATCCTTAGTAGATATGTTACTGTTTTTTCCAAGAATGTTCTACAGTTTGGCATTTAATTTACTGTCACCATGGAAACACGCATACATAACCAGGCCAAGCTACAGGTCAGATCTGTGGAGAAGTGGGCCCGCTCATGGTAAGAATGCATATTTGTAGTAGTTTTGAGAAATAAAAACACCCATGGATGAGTAAAAGTACCGTAGAACATCCCAGGCAATGCAATGAAACCACCATGAGACGAGTAGATGGTCGACCTTACACCCGAAAAGTTACACAGTGCACCTTTAAGCTTCCTGTTTTGAGACATTTTGATGACATTTTCCTATTGAAAGATTTTTTTTCTGACTGCATTGTTCCTAATTTTGTATGTATGAATTTCTGAAAACAAATGTTGGTTTTATTTTAAATCATTATAGTTTTGTACTGTGTTTTACTTGTACTTTCTGTTTATTTATTTTTGAGGTTTTTAACAGGAAGTGTTGAAAATTACCACTGATTTGGCATCACATCAGATGTAATCTTTGCTTTGGAACGAAATGTCTGATTGGGAAATCCAACCAAACGGTTTCACTAAATTATGAACATTTACTTTGAATGAAAATGAACAATATCTCAGTTTGTTTGTCATGCGTTTACTTATTTTAATGAGAAGCAAAATTAAAGTAGTTTTGTGAGTAGAATTAATGATGGTTAAACGGTTACATTTTTATTTAACGCTTTTCCACCTTCGAGACAATCCAAGCGCTTTGCAACAGAAACTACTCATCCATTCACACACACATTTATACACCCGTGTACGCAGACACTGAGGGTGAGGTTGGGCTAAGTGTCTTGCCCAAGGACACAACAACAGGATCCATCTGCAGCTGGAATCGTACTGTCAACTTGTGAGCCAGTAAACCCAACTGACTTTTTGATGACATAAAGTAAATTTTCCAGAATGTAAAATTGATCATATTTTTAGGGCTAAATATGAAATGTTAATCCTTTCCACTCACCTTATGGTTTGATATTAGAGTTTTTTTAACATTCAAAATACTGTCAGTGCATTTATTGTCGTCTCTTTTAAACAAAAGTCTCAGACGTTAATCATCATAATCATAATAACTTAATGAGAACTTAACAGAACGCTGTAGATGCATGAAAGAGATATTAAAATTCCATGATTTTTCCAGGCCTGGAAAATGACATTATCAATTTCCATGACTTTTCCAGGATTTCCATGACTGTGGGAACCCCGAATCAAATTTTTATATAATGCTTTTCTTCCTTCAAGGACCTCAATGTGTTTTACATCAGAAACCAGTCATACATTTATACACCAGTGTACGCAGACACTGGGGGTGAGGTGGGTTAAGTGTCTTGCCTAAGGACACAACAACTGGACTTATCTGCAGGAGCTGAAATCAGACTGTCAGCTTGTAAGTCAGTGGATCCAACCACTCTACCAATGATACTTACAGGGTTCCCACTCTTTCACTGACACAATTTCAAAACTTTTCCATGACATTTTCATGATTCATGACCTAAAGTGAATTTTCCATGATTTTACGGCTCCTACATGTGTAGAACTGATCAGACTTTTAGGGCTAAATATGAAATGTGAACCTTTCTACTCACCTTGTGGTTTGGGATTATAGTTTTTTAACAAAAAACTATAATCTGTCAGTGCATTTATTGTCGTCTCTTTTAAACAAAAGGTGCAGAATTCTGGAAATAATCATAATAATCATAATCGAACGCTGTAGTTGCGTGATATTAAAATTTCATGACTTTTCCAAAACTTTCATTGAATTTACAAAATCACATGACTTTTCCAGGCCTGTAAAATTACATTTTCAATTTCCATTTTCCAACACTTTTCTTCCTTGAAGGCAACAAAACAAAAAAAAATTCAACACACGTTCATGCACCAGTGTACGCAGAGAGTGGGGGTGAGGTGGGCTAAGTGTCTTGCCCAAGGACACAACAACAGGATTCATCTGCGAGAGTCGGAATCGCACTGTCAACTTGTGAACCAATGGATCCGACCGCTGAACCAATGTTTACGTCGAGAGCGGAGTTTGAACCGACAACCTTCTGACCTATTGAGCCGCTGTCGATGCAGTTCTGTTCTGAAGATTTGAATCCGGGCGTCAACATCACAAAATTATAGACTTTTTTTTTTTCAGATGGAGAGAGAGGGGGAGAAAAAAAAGAGTGGTAGAAGAGAGCCATGGGAGGCACTTTGCGCTCGTTTGATATGAGCACAGTAGTAATAAGCACTCAGCACCGGCGTGGGGAGTACTGCATTAGTTAGTCATCAGCATCACACAATTATAGATTTCTTTTTCAGATGGAGAGAGAGAAAAAAGAGTGATGAAAGCGAGACAGATGAGATGGACGGGCGGATCGATACTAAGGAAAAGAGTTGATGCTCGATATCGATACCGGCATCACGACGACAGCGGCTCGAGCGAATATCTGTTTTTTAATTTTAGTATCGATTAGTATCTGAGAGAGAAAGACGGATTTAACAAAAGACAAAACGAAGAGCAAGAAGGAAAGAAAGAGACGGAGAGATGTGACGGCGAATTGAAAGTGTAGAAGAGAGAAGCTGATAGAAACGGAAAGAGAGAGGTAAAGAAAGAGACGGAGAGAGAGAGGGAAAGCAAAGAGCAGGAAGAAAATAGACAGCGAGAGATGAGAAGGAGAATTAAATGGACAGATAGAAGCGCATAGAGAAAGAGAGAGAGGGTGAGAGGGAGGGGAAGAGAGAGAGAGGGAGGGAGGGAGGGAGAAAGAAAGTGAAGAGTAAGAGGGAATTAGACTGAGAGAGATGAAAGAAGAGATGAATGAAATGGATAGAGAGAAAGAGACAGGAGGGAGAAGAAGAATTAAATGGATAGAGCAAAATGGATAGAAAGAAAGAGAGAGAGAGAGAGCGGGAGTATGGACGCAGGGAGAGATAAAGCGAAGAGCAGAAGGGAGAAGGAGAATGAAATGGATCGAGAGAAATGGATAGAGAGACAGAGAGAGAGAGAGAGAGAGAGAGAGAGAGAGAGAGAGAGAGGAGAGAGAGAGCAGAGAGACAAGGAGAAGTAGAGAGAGAGAGGGAGGGAAAGAGAGAGAAAGCAAAGAACAGGAGGGAGAAGAAGAATTAAACGGATAGAGAGAAACTGACAGAAAGAGAGAGAGGGATGGGAAGAGAGAGAAAGAGAAAGAGGGAGGGAGGAAACGAGGGAGGGAGAACACGAAGAGCAAGAGGGAAAAGGAGAATGAAATGGATAGAGAGAAAGAGAAAGAGGGGGGATAGGAGAGAGAGAGTGAGAGGGAGGGAGGGAGGAAGGGAGAAAGCGAAGAGCAGGAGGGAGAAGGAGGATTAAATGGATAGAGAGAAATGGACAGAAAGGAAGAGACAGAGAGAGAGAGAGAGAGGAGGGAGTGGTAAGAGAGAGAGAGGGAGGGAAAGAGGGAGCAAAGAGCAGGAAGGAGAATAAAATGGGTAGAGAGAAATGGACAGAAAGAAAGAGACAGAGAGAGAGAGAGAGAGAGAGAGGAAGGACGGGAGAGGGGAAGGAGAGAGAAAGCAAAGAGCATGGGAGAAGAAGAATTAAATGGATGGAGAGAAATGGACAGGAAGAGAAAGAGAGAGAGAAAAGGATAGGAAAAGAGAGAGAAAGAGATAGAGAGAAAGTGGAAAGAAGGGAGGGAGGGAGAGAGAAGGTGAAGAGCTGTAGGGAGAAAGAGAATTAAACTGATAAAGAGAAATCGGCACAGAGCGAGAGAGAAGGCTAGAAGAGAGAAGAGAGAGAGAGGGAGGGAGGGAGGGAGAGAGACAAAGCAAAGAGCAGGAGGGAGAAGAATAATTAAATGGATGGAGAGAAATGGACAGAAAAAGAAAGAGAGAGAGAGAAGGATAGGAGAGAGAGAGTGTGGGAGGAAGGGAGGTAAAGAGAAAGCGAAGAATAGGAGGGAGAAGAAGAATTAAATGGATAGAGACAAATGGACAGAAAAATAGCGAGAGAGGAGAGAGAGAGAAACAGAGAGAGAGAGAGAGGCAGGGAAGGAGAGAAGAAGAAAGCGAAGAGCAGGAGGGAGAAGGAGGATTAAATGGATAGAGAGAAAAGAACAGAAAGAGAAACCGAGAAAGACAGGGAGTGGTAAGAGAGAGAGAGAGAGACAGGAAGGGAGGGAGAGAGGGAAGGAGAGAGAAAGCAAAGAGCAGGAGGGACAAGAAGACGTAAATGGATGGAGAGAAGTGGACAGAAAGTGAGAGAGAAGGATAGGAAGAGAGAGAGGGAGGGAGAGAGTGAGGAAGAAAGTAAAGAACAGGAGGGAGAAGCAGAATTAAAAGGACAGACAGAAATGTACAGAAAGAGAAAAAGAGAGGAGGGAGCGGGAAATCGAAGAGCAGGAGGGAGAAGAACTACTCAATGGATAGAGAGAAACGGACAGAAAAAGAACACGAGAAAGATGAGAAGAGAGCGAGAACGAGAGAGCAAATGGTCGTAAAATGAGTGGAAGGGAGCGAGATAACAAGGTGTTTGTGGAGGTGTCGGGGGTGACGCTCCCCGCGCTCACATTAGGGTAAACAGAGGCGCGAGGAGCAGTGCAGTCTGGGAAATACTCACACATAATGGCCGTGATGGGACCATGATAGCAATCACACTAACCACAATAATCACACCGTTCAACCGGGACTCCGCCGCCACGTGCCGCTCAGGTGCATGATGGGAGAAATGAAGAGTGCTACACGGGTGCATGATGGGAAAATAAAGAGCACTACAAAGGTGTATAAGGGAAATCAAGTGGAAGGATTATTTTTTTGGGGGGCGTATTGTTGGTGTAATCTATGATACTCGGGGATCATTATGTTATTTTTGGACGTTTTAAATCACAGTGACCTTGTTTACATGATGTTTTTTTCAGTTCCGAATGAATTGTTCTGAATGAAATAGTTCAAGTTTACATGGAAATAATCATTCTGAATTGAGGAGAAAACACGTTAAACTGTCTTTATTTAATTCCGCTCAACGTCTAGATCAGGGGAGCTCATACTTTTTCAGCATGTGAGCTACTTACAAAATGACCAAGTCAAAATGATCGACCTAATACAAAGCCAAGCAAACTGCACTGAAACACTCTGTGCCCCTTTTTTGGACCCTCACCCACAGTTTGAGAAGCCCTTCTTTAAGAGAACTTCCTCTGGCACTTTACACAAAACTGTGAAAAAAGTGAAGGAAGATTTTTAAACCTGTTTTTTAAAGTTCCAAACTGGAGTTGCATTCTTTTCTGGTTTTGCAGTGATATTTACCAGCCTCTGCACGTTTTGTCTGGCAAACTTCAGCCAAATGTGGCAGTAGGTCTGTTCTGTAGATCCGCTCTATGCTGTAGACCTGCTTTGTGCCAACACTGTAACACCAATTTAGACTGGTTTTTGCTTCACGTTTGGTCTTGCTCTTCTAATCAGCCGCACTGTGGGAGGGGCTTGTGTTCGCTGTACGCAGGAAGGTGAGAGCGTGAAAAGGCGAGGGGCGGCGTGCTGACGTGAGGCAGATGGACAGGTAGGATGTTTAGGAAGTTGAACCTGCCCTGTGATGCACGCTGGTACACGAGGGCACACGCTGTTGCAGACGAGCCGTGCATAGGGAGCGTGTGTGTTTGTGATGCGCCGTAGAGTCTCCGCGGGTTTCAAATGAGCGCACAGGCTGCACTGAGACGCCCCACACGCTCCTGCACCCGCTACAAGTTTATTACCAACAGCAGCGGCCGTAATGAAATATGATCGCACTTGTTGAGTGTCAGACCTCGAGTGAGAGACAAGACCGAGTCCAAACGCGAGTCCGAGATGAGACACGGCGCTCTACACACATGACCTTGGTGATCGACTGGTAAATCGCGATCGACGTATTGAGCACCCCTGGTCTAGAGGGTCAGGAAGGGTTCTGATTGGACAGAGACACAAAATATTTACATTGACTAAAAGAAAACACACAGTTCAGCTGCTACCAGCTTTTTTATCATCTCGGTTTGTCGTTACGCCACGGACACAAACACGATACAAACTTTTTTTCACAGTCGTTCTGATGAGAAGAAGGGACAAGTGTCGGAGAAGGGAGGAAGAAGACAAACTGAGTCAATGGCTGCTCTACCTCAGCCCACTCCCTCATCCCGTTTGCAAATCCAAAGGACTGGTGGAGCCGGATCGTCCAAATGCGCGAGAAGGGCGACCCAATGAGCATGCACTGAACGACCAGAATTATTTTGAAGAAGAATAAACCTTTAAATGATTGAGGAATAAATTAATTTGGCTTTAAAATCAGAATAAACCACCCAGTTACTTCAGAACTAAGTTTAATTCTGAATAATTATTTTCATTAGGATTTAAGTGTTTACATGGTCTTTTTAGAGTGGAATTCATTTTCAGAATTCAGAATTATTATTATTATTTTTTTCTGAATTAAAGCTGTCATGTAAAAGTGGCTACTACTGATCTAAAGTGAGTCAAAGCTACCATCAACAAGTGTATTTGTTTTGTTTTTTTTAAATCAGAAGACAGATGTGAAACCTGTCCCTGACCTGTATTTTAAATTGTTTAAGTAATTTTTTTTAGAGTCTAAGGTGTGGACTCTCTACAAAACAAACAAACAAATCTCCAGTATAAATCTTCTAACTTGAATAAAGCATACAGAAAGACATTTTCAACATTGAAGAATAGAATAAAAAGAGAGATCTCGCTAAAATTACTTCACAATCTCAAAAATTTGACCGTGAAACAGATTTAAAGCTTCAAAAATTTGATATAACCCAAGAAAATGTCACAACAAATGTAAATGTTAAAGGTCCTATATTAAACTAAATTGACTGTTGTTTCATTCACACATGTTTGAGTATTTCTTTAGCTGCCTATCAGGGCTGAAATGATTCTAGTGAAGGTGTACGGAGTTTAAAAACACAATGGAGCTCTTCCTGTTTTACCACATGACATCACAAGGTGGAACAGTGGAAAAACTTTGCCTAAATATGCAGGATTTGTGCGTTAAATGTGTGTGAATGAAACAAAAACTCAACTCCAGCTCTGTTTGTGACGAGGAAAAAACATTACAACATACAATAGATCAGAAAACAGCGTAATGTGGGTCCTTTAAAGCAGAGAAGATAAAGTATAAAAGCAATTTCAAGGATTAAAACCCATATTTAGTGAGGACTTGCTATCACTGACCTCTCTGACACGGCCTTTATGTTCAGACGGAATCGCTCGGATCATTTTGAGGATGGCTGCTCTGAGCACTGGATAAAACCTCACAGTGTGTCGGAGAGATGAGCCTCTGCTGCACTTCCACATCCTGCCACTAGGACGTAGGCTCCATTGACTTCTTTCCTCAGGCGTGTAAAGTGTCAGAGGGCTGAACCGCAGTAACAGTTATTGCCTCTGGGGGCAGATGAGAGCTTTTGAGGTTCAAATGGACTAGAAATCACAAAAAGGTCTTCTTCCTATAACGTCAACAAAACGCTTTACAAAAATAATGGGCAGTAAGAGTAACAATAAACAATCATGCATCAAATGGTGAAAACTGGACTCAAATAATATATAAAAAAAAACAATAATAACCAGACCAAGTTACCTGCTCATAGTCTGAATTCTAGTTTTTCTAGGTACTTTTGAGCTATAAAACCACCTGTAATTAAATCAATGTAAAGTGGAGCTGTTTAATGTCATACTGTGGAACATTCCAGTCAGAGCAGTGTCATCTCCGTAGAAACAAGCAGGTTATGGACCCACAGCAAAAAAGTTACACAGCTTTTATCAGACCGGCCAGAGCGGTGCCGGTTCCCGCATGTCAGGGTGTCACAGCAAGGAAAATAACAATAATGGATCACATCATCGACACCAGCGAGGATTTGTACTCACACAAATCATTATTTATCTTCGCCAAACTCTGCTACAACATCTGCTGTGGAGAAGACGGCAGCGACGCCCAATCCAAAGATGTAACCTTACCGGGAGAACACGGATATAGCAAATATTTGGTCTCCTCTGCTGACCACTGCACAATTTTCTTGTCACTTGATTTCTCCACCATATTCCACACACACTTACACTTTCTTTGTTTATTTTACCTCATGTGACCCGGATGAACCTGCTGATGTCTACTGTGTCATCACGATTCGCTTGGAAAAACTAAGGTTTATTGAGCCAGGCTGGCGCCAACTAATGCCTCCGCTCAATTTCATTTCTCTCCAGCGACTAGGTCAGGAATTGGAAATACACTAGATGGTTTGCAGGAGCCCCAGAAGTGTGAGTTCAGGCACCGGCCAATCAGAGAAGAGTAGTGATGGGCGAATGGAGCCTCGTGAAGCATTGACACCTCAGTCGCAATATTGTCTCAAATGGTTCGACGTGTCTGAGGCCTCGGAGAAACACTGACCTCTAGTGGACAAATTTAACCATTGGCACTAAGGTGTCTCAGCATCGATGAAGTATTGTTAGTGTAAGACAATACTTGTGTGCAGAGCGACACCGTACAACAACAACAATAATAATGATGATTTAAAATAATATGTAAAGAGCAACATAAACAGCAGCTGTAAATAAGAAAATAGGTGTTACCTTGTTAGGTGGAATTAGATCAAAGTGATCCCAAACCATGGATCATTTTTTTCCACTTGTAGATGCCATCGAAAATGAAACAAATGCACAAAGTCGCCAAAATCACCACTAACGTCACACAATACTCCTCACTACCCAACAGTTTTAAGAAATATTGGTGCATCTTTTATACTGTATCAGTTCAGTGCTTGTCAAACCACAGAAGTGCACTGAACACTCTGAAGCACTCTGAACCAATCGCAGAGCAGAACATTCACTGAGCCAATGAAACGCTTCGACACACTGAAGCGATTGACACGCAGAGCGAAGCAGTAGGGGGAGGGACCGACACTTCGACACGTGATGTGGCTGCTGTGACACGAGCTCCGAGGCAGTGCTTCGGAGCAATTTGTTTCAGAAGGAACGAGACGAGCTCCTGAGCTCCGTCTCATGTGCACATCACTAGTGAAGAGCCATACATTCTGTGTTGGCAAAGATTCCTCAGATCGAGGATTTAAAGATGGAACAAAGAGAATGTTTGGTGAATTTCATCAAGGAGAAAGACGTTATTGCCCTTCTTCCTACGGCATTTGGGAAAAGCTTAATATACCAGTTAGCCCCATTAGCGGCGAAATACATATGTCACGACCAAGCAGCAGCGATTGCTTAAATTAAAAAAGTACCTGCCTACTGTCGAGAGAATGAATTCTAATGCTGCGAGGTCAGACGGTTTTCATGAAGTGAAACCGGCTGATGAATCAGGCTTACTATAAGTTTTACTGGGTTCGGAAAGCAACTTTTTGTTTCCCAAATGCTTTGATTTTCGGTGTGAAGACATCAGTCGGTTTGAGATTAGTTTTGGGAACCGGCACCAACACGGTTCTCTGACGGCCTGAAAACGCTAACAGTGCACTTTTAAGCTATGTTTTTAAGCAGTTGCAGACTTGTAGACTAATTTAATAAAAAAAAAAAAAAAAAAAACTACCATTCAACATTATATAACATCTTCACAAAGACGAGAAACGAACCTATTTTTCTTTGTGAAGTCGTAAGTATAGTCTGTAAAAGCTTTGTATGCAAATGTATTGACATAAGAGACAAAACGGACAATATCGTCAGTGTTTTCATGCCACATAAAGCGCATGTAAACCGCACCAGAGGGCCTCGTGATAAATACTGCACTGTAAAGCAACTCCAGAGCAGCGCATTAGTTTGAATGAGAGGTTTTTATTATTGTGTTTCAGTCTTACAGCGCCGTGTGAACGTAAATACAGAGTTATGGAGAGAGGGGAACGGCGGTGAGCCTATATGAGCCGTGCATTTACTGTTCAAGTCTATGGGTCCCAGAGGAGCTGTGCAGTCGTGTAGTGCTGGAGGCGAGCTGGTTAAAATGTGAGCATAGGAGTGGACTGAAAAACACAATGAGAGTCACTGGTGATGTTATTGTTTACTTTCATACAGCAAGAATATCAAAAGTAGAGTCAAAAGTATGGAAAATCAGATAATAATCGATACAAAAACTCGTACTGAAACTGCATACTCATTTGAGCTGGTGTTGATACTAAAAAAAGTCACATTCACAGGACAGAAATGAACCTTTCCTGAACAGCTTTAGAATGATCTTGAGCTGTAGCAGAACAATTGTAAGAGCATCATTTTCATTGTGGTATCAGAATCAGTATCAAATATCAAGTCTGTTCCTTAGTATCGAAATTGAGTTTGAAATTTTAGTATTGTGAAATTTTAGTGTCTTGGGGTCTTGTTTTGTTGATTGGTGCAGTGTCGGCAGTGATGCGGTCGCTGTATTGGACCGTTGTGGTGAAGAGAGCGGAGAGGCAAAGCTCTCGATTTACCGGTCAGTCTTTGTTCCTCCCCTTACCTATGGTCAAGAGCTTTCAGTAATGACCGTAAGGACAAGATCGCGGATACAAGCGCTTGAAATGAGTTTCCTCCGCAGGGGGGCTGTGCGCTCCCTTAGAGATAGGGTGAGGAGCTCAGTCACACGGAGTAGAGCCGCTGTTCCTCCACGTTGAGAGGAGCCATCTGAGGTGGCTCAGGTATCTGTTCGGGATGCCTCCTGGACGCCTTCCTTGGGAGGTGTTCCAGTCACGTCCCACCGGGAGGACACCCCGGGAAGACCCAGGACACACTGGAGAGACTATGTCTCTGGGCTGGCCTGGGAACGCCTCGGGACCCCCCTGGAGGAGCTGGAGGAAGTGTATAGGGTGAAGGAAGTCTGGGAGTCCCTGCTTAGACTGCTGCCCCCGTGACCCGGCCCCGGATAAGCGGAAGAAAATGGATGGATGGTTTATTTTAGTATTGTCTGGGTTTATATTTTCATAGATGGGTAGCCAAAAAATGCCCTCAAACAGTACCAATATTCGAAAAGACATAACTCAATAAAATATATAAAGGTTTAATGCATTAATTCCAGACAAATAACCAGCATCTTCACAGCTGGCAGACCCTCCTAAAGAAACATGAATGAATGTGTCTTTATTCTAAGTTTAATTTAAAGGTAAATCTTGTCTATTGCCATTAAACGTATCATAAAAAGTCATATTTTTTGTTATAAGAAAAACAGTAAATCAATAATTGTGATGTTTGTTAAGTTTAATTAAAATTTTAATCACAAAAAACTAAAATGTGGTATTGTAACATCTCTATCCTGCATTCATATTATAAAGGGGAAAAAAAGGAGCAGTTTGTAGTTTTCCACTGTATTGGTTGGTGACGGCTTCATCACAGGTCTGAACACCATAAAGACAATGGAGCAGCAGCAGCACGTGCACTTCACGCCAGCAGCAGCGGCAGCAGCAGCAGTGTGCATGAGGAGGTGTGACCCAGATAATGAGCATCGTGTAAACATGTCAAGAACTGCTGGATTCAAGCACAAACTTTAAGAGCTCACCAACTCGTCAAACAAAGAGGAAATCTCCAGCTTTTTATAACCTCTGTAATGTAAGTTATTTCACAATTCAAGACACTATAACCGTTTTTTTTTTTTTTTCCCTATGTATCTCTATACAGTCTGCATCCAATTATAAAATTTGTACTGTATTGTCAGAGAATCAGGATGTACACTGTTACTTTTAGCTTTACAGTGACAGCAAGACTCCACTCTGGTCTCTGAAAGGTGTGAAAAATGCTTATAAACTCATCATGTTGAATAATAAGGATGCTCAGAATGCATAGGGTAAGTGAGGACTAACTGGACCACTAAAACTGTTTAAGGGCGCACACTAGGAGTTTAGAAATGTGCCATACTCAAGAGCGATTGCTGTGGGTTCTAAGTTCTACACTCACACCTGCACAACCAAACCGGCATGAAATATCTATTAAATAGTGAGGCAGATATGGGTCCTGCTGCCATATATGCTCCTCTGTGAGTTTATGGATATAATAACAGCGCGGGGGAGAGAGGAGATCAGGAGAGGCTGCAAAACCGTCACCGTCCACGGTCCTTATTGAAGGTAAGCACGAATTTGACGTGTATTTTGGAGTTTATTCGCTGTTTCCCTCGTATATGTAACATCAGCGCACCTGACAGGGATCTTATAGTAAAGTTGTGCGTGTGTGTATACATGAGCAACCGGGCCAAAGTTCCAACTAGAGCCCCTGGACCCGACGCGAAACAGGGCAGCGCGGGACACATTTTGGAAGCTCATTGCGGCACGGTGGCTCACAGCAAGAAGGTTCGGGGTTCGATCCCTGGGCCTTTCTGTGTGGAGTTTGCATGTTTCTCCCCGTGTCTGGATGGGTTTCCTCCAGGCGCTCCGGTTTCCCCCATCAACCCAAAACATGCCACACAGGTCTCCAAGAACAGTTGATAATTAAGGTCAGTTAAATACAATCAATCAATGAACCTGCCCAGGGACTACAGGTGGAAATTAGCGCTGATGCTACAACCTGATGTACAATGCATCTCTCCTTTTTAAGGTAAATGCAATAATTGTGCGCTGTCCCTGTCTCAAATAAATGAATAAATAAATAAATAAATTGCGGGTGTGGGCAGGAGCGGGACTGCACAATGTGGGAGTGGGTGGGTGGGATGATAAACTGCAGTCCCACAAACTAAATATGTGTAAAGTAAAATATACAAATGATGAATGTTTGCATAATTAGTGCTGGATATTTTGTTTGGCCTTTATAAAAACGTTTTAAGCAAGGTCTAATCTCGCTCACCTTTTATACAGTTACTTTCCGCTTCTCCGTGTTAGATAGAGCTTAAGAAAGCGAACGTCCCCATCTTGCAGGACTTGCGGGCGGGAGCGGGTCAAAATATTGCAGATGCGGGCAGTAGCGGGAATGAAAATTACAATTCTTTGTGGGAGCAGGACTGCAAATTCAATCCCACTCAAACCTCTAGTCCCAACTGTGCAGTGTCTGGTCAACGTTCTATTGCGCTCACACTGGACAAATGCACCAAAGCTTTAGGTCCTATCTGTGCTTGGACATGCTTCTAAAGTCCTAGTGTGAATGCACCCTAAAATGAAATAATTCTAGTTTTCTCACCTCTTCTTTAAGCCAGTTCTAAGGCTGAAAGAAAGATCATAACCAGACATATATTACTGCTGTGAATCACACATCTTAACTCACCATTAACGCAACGAGAGGATAAAGAATAGTAAATTGGTTTGATCAAATGTATGAATGTATTAAAGTGGACCCATTACGCATAATACACTTCTAAGAGCTTTTAACCATCTTATAGTTGTTTACCTTCTCTTTTACCCTTTCAAAGTTGTATTTAGAGTGATTTATTTCCTGTATTCAAGACGTTAAAAAAAAATCTGCTCATCTAGCTCCCGTTGTGCACCGCAGTTTTCTAACACAGAAGTCAGCGTTTTAGATCAATAATACGGTTTAAAATGCCCAAACAATAACATAATGATCCATGGGTGTAACAGATTCAAAAAAACAGACACAAGCACAACAGGTCTTCTTTGAAAAATAGATTTTCACTTCAACAGACACTGTCCAGTCTATTCCTCAACCAACTCCAATTTAGAGAGTTATTTAACGCATCATGTTGCTGTCCATTGTTCAAATTCATGATGTAGAATGTGAAATTGTTATAATTTTCCAGTGTAAATGTCATGTTTTATGTATAGAATGGGTTGAAAGAAATGTTCAGTACAGTTCAGTGAATCCTGCGGTATATTTATCCAAGAATTCACTCACCATTATGTGCTGTTAAGGGAACAAAGGATGCCACCACGACATTTATCAGCTATATAGAATGGAGCTCTTACGTCAATATAAGAAGAAAAAAGTAATTACCACATGTCAAGTATAACTGGGCTTTTTATTAGTTATAAAGGGAGAAAAAATGGTTCCAGATCAGTGTGCATGTTTTGGGCTGTGTATCGTGCAGAGAAATGGAAAAATACAAACTCGAAAGTAGGTTGGAGAGCTGAATGTGGCGAAGGTCAGGAATAGTTTTTCATGATATGAAAATTTCATACCAAAATTCCAATACCACACTGAAACACAATTTTTTTACACAATAGAATGTAATTTTATACACAGAATAGTAGGACTTTCATGAATGTTACTATGTTCTGGAAAGGGTTTTTTGTTCAGTATTGTGTGTAACTTTTTTGGTAGAGGGTCCACCACCTTCTTGTCTCCATGGTAATGTGCTTGTTTTGCATGGGATGTTCCACAGTACTGCATTAATCTTGTTTATTTTTGCATTTAATCCATTACAGGTGTTTTTCCGGCTTGTAAATGCCATGAAAAACTGTTATAATTTGATACATAGAGGCGCCTCTTTATGTACTGGTCATGAGCTTTGGGTAATGACCGAAAGATTGCAGATACAAGCTGCCGGAATGAGTTTCCTCCGCAAGGGGGCCGGGCGCTCCCTTAGAGATAGGGTGAGGAGCTCCGTCACACAGGAGGAGCTCGGAGTAGAGCCGCTGCTCCTCCAAGTTGAGCGAAGTCTCCTGGATGCCTCCCTCGGGAGGTGTTCCAAGCATGTTCCCTTGAAAAGACAGCATGATTCATCAGCCAGTTTCACTTCATATTAACTGTCTGACCTCGCAGTGTTAGAATTCGTTCACTCAACGGTAGGCGGGTACTTTTTTTAAATTTAACCAATCGCAACTATTTGGTTGTGACATATGTAATGCGCTGCTAACGGGGCGAATTGGTATAAAAACTTTATAAAACTTTTCCCAAATCCTGTAGGAAAAAGGACAATAACGTCTTTCCTCTTGATAAAATTAACCAAACATTCTTTTTGTTTCGGCTTTAAATCCTTGATCTTGGAAATCGTTGCCAACACGGAATGTATGGCTCTTCGCTGGTGCCCAAACTCAAATTTCCAGGGTTTTTGAGAACCGTCTAATGTATTCCGATTCCTGACCTAGTCCCTGGAAAGAAATTAAACTGAGCGGAGGCACTAGGTGACACCAGCCTGGCTATCGGAAGGAGGCCCCGGGGAAGACGCTGGAGGGACTATATCTCTGGGCTGCCCTGGAACACCTCAGGGTCGCCTGGAGGAGCTGGAGGAAGTGTCTGGGGTGAGGGAAGTCAGGTCGCGAGCCGGCCCCAGATAAGCTGAAGAAAATGGAGGGATGGATAGAAACTCCTCCCCATAGATCTGACCTGTACCTGGGCCTAGTTTCATTTCTTCTTATTGTCTTGGAGATAGATGAGTTTAAATGCTTCACTGTGGAACATTCCAGGCAAAGTAATAACAATTCAGTGAAGACAAGCAGTGGCGGATCCTTCACAAGAAAAGTAACACATAACATCTTTAAAACTTGAGTATCTATTTTTTTGTTTTGTTTTTGATTATTATCACCTACCAAACTACTGTTACTACTGCTACTATTACTACTACTGCTGCTACTGCTGCTACTTCTCCTCCTCCAATTTAATCCTCCTACTCCTACTACCACCTACCTACTACAGACCAGTGTTTGTTGCCCTCCAGACCTCCTGCTGAATCGGCTCAAATCATCAAAAGCAGTACTTTACACAAAAACTTTAAGTAATTCTACCAGCATAACCCCAGTGAAATAACACTGAATTGCGATACAGAACTAAAATTATTGTTCCGAGCCTTATTAAACGGACAGAGGCGCCGTCAAAGCTTCATCCGAGACCCACCCACGCACCATCTTCAAAAAAGCACAGAAATCTCACCTTAAATTGCCTTCAAGTAACTGCATCTCTCTTTTACCTCTTTTACCTGCCTGTTTCTTTTGTTTTCATCTGTCTGTGTGAACTGCGTGAAGTGTCTTTTAGTGTCATGAAAAGTCTTACACAATTGTTACGCATTATTATACTAGGTCTTATATTACACAAATAGCATATATCTTTAAGTCATGTTATTATGTTTCCTCCTCAGAAACATGAACCTGAAGTTGTGTGTTGTTTCATTCACACATGTTTGAGTAATCCTGCATTATTAGTCTGTTTACATCTCCAAAGCTCGATGCTCAATGCTCTGTTCCACCTTCTGATGTCATGTCAAGTTAACATCTTTTACCTTTTGTTCAGCAGAGATAAGCAAATCCATGTCATTCTATGTGAAGGTATATGGAGTCTAAAAACACAGTAGAGCACAGCCTAAATATGCAGGGTTTGTGTGGTAAATGTGTGAATGAACCTAAACACAACTCCCAGTATGTTTGTGATGAGGCAACAACATTAGAACATAGATGAGAAAATAGAGTAATAAGGGCCCATTAAAGGTGCACTGTGTAACTTTTCTAGTGGAAGGTCTGTCAAAAGCTGTTCTCAATGGAGGATGTTATTGCTTTGTCCTGACCAAGTTACAGGTCAGATCTATGGAGAAGTGAACCCGCTCACAGTCAGAATGCCTGATTTTCTATAAAACCACCTGTAATTGAAAAAAAAAAAAAAAAAAAAAAAAGTGTTAAGTACAGCTATTTAATGTCATACTGTGGAACATTCCAGGCATGACATCTCCAGAAACCCTAACCCAGAAATAAGCAGGCGATGAACCAAAAAATGAACAAAAAAGTTACCGCATTTTTCGGAATATAAGTCACACTTTTTTTTCATGGTTTGGGTGGTCCTGTGACTTATACTCCGGTGCGACTTATATATTAAAATGTTCACACTGACGCTGCTAGAGGGCGCTCTAGGCTTGTGTGTCAGTATCTGCTACTCCTATTACTCCTGGACCACTGTCACTGTCACTCTACTGTGCATGTCTCCTGCAGAAAATGCCTCTGTCCTGTCTGTGTCACGTCAGTCAATCACACTGTTACTTAAGTACCACTGAAAATTTACAATTTAAACAAACATAAAGTCAACCAAAATCATCCTGTCGGGATTCAGAAAGGCCAGGATAATTCTAACAGAAACTGATGCTGAGTCTGACAACAGCTACGCCGAAGAGGAAGCGGCGCTCTGTTTACCTCAGGAGGTCGTGGAGTTGCTCAGAAGTGACACCGAGGATGATGAATTCAATGGATGTAGTGATTTTGAGTGACATGGAGAGATTGTTAAACTTGTGTGATAGTGTGGCTTACATAATTTTTTTTTCTTCTTCATTATGCATTTTTTGGCTGGTGTGACTTATACTCCAGAGTGACTTATAGTCTGGTGCGAAAAATATGGTACATACAATTTACAGTGAAATTTGTTTGAAAGAAGACACAAACTAGTTTTGGGAAAATCCATTCACTTTCAACCAGCCGTGCTCCACTGCATCCACCTAAACGCCCCTGTCTGCTTTATTTATTCTTCCTCACGGGCTCATCAGACTATGTAAACTTCATTTTACATCGCTGTATACTTTCTAACTCAAATATTACGCTTTGGTGCTCCAAACACAAAACAAAAGTCATCATGGGTGTAGTGCGGTGTGTGCGTGGGGGGCAGGAGAGTGGAGCCAGTGGAGCAGGGCCTGTAATGGACCATAGTAAAGAATATTTCAGTCCTCGCAGGTGCAGAGTCTAAATGGGTCTGGGGTAATGATGCTTAAAGGGGAATATAGAGTCACATTTATGAGGGGAGTTTGGTTTGTTTGTATGTAGGTCTTGAAAATAGAAAAGAAAATAGAAAATAATATGAGGGGTTCTTTACAAAAAGTGCACTATTTTCAGTCTTATTAAAGCACAAAGAAAGAATTAATTCACAAAGAACAGATTGTTTAGTAAGAAGCTGTACCAGATTTTTGCCTTTTTTTCTTAAAAACAGTTTACAAAGTTCCTCGTCACTGACCTTATGCATTCTAAACATCTTAATTATTTACCAGTTTATAAGCTACTTTTGCGACGTTCCAAAAACAGTGCAGATATTTTGCTGTCACGGTAAAGCTAACAACTTGCATGCAAATGTGCACTTCCTGATTATCGGACAATAAAATGCTTTGCAATCAGTATGCAGTTATTACATTTTTTTCTAAAATACATGGGGAAAAATCAGGTACAGTGAGTAGTGGTGGTAAGTTGTAAGTGTTACTATAAAAAGTACCACAAACTTATTTATAATTTGATCAGGACAAATGCAAAGAGTTACACAAAGTACTAAAAATATTCAGTATAATTTGAGTCGCAGTAACTAGCGCAGGGTATCATAAAGAAGTTGTCGATATGATGCATACCTCGATACATAGGCCACGATATGATAAATATTTCAATAGATAGGCCACAGTACGATAAATAACTAGATACATAGGCCACGATACATACCTCAATACATAAGCCACGATATTCTATCTTGATGCAGTGCACTTTCGGTTTGATACAACATATTTCAAACTGATTTGATATGGTTCAGTGAAAAATAAAAGCTAAATCATGGCTGTGATACTAAAAGTCTTTGTTAAACCACTTCTTGTGCAAAGTGAATATGAAATACAAACATTTTAATCATCAAAACAGTGAAAATAACAAATGTGTTGCATAAACGATTTTCCTTCCTCTGAACAAACTGAAACTGTAGCGCTGTAACAAAATAATGTAGTAAAATATACCAATACCGATACAGCCTGATATTGATACTGTATCATCACATTAAGCAATACGATATACTGATATTTCAATATTTTTGCATCCCTAGCAGTAACGATATTATATTGTCACGGTACGATATTTATTGTGATATCGTGGGAAAGCTCACAATATAGTGGAGAGGCTCACAATTAGGAATGGAACGATATCCAAATCTCTTACGATATTTATTGCGATATTTTGTGGAGGTAAACAAAATTGTGAATATGCTGCTTTTTCCTCTTAAAAGTTCTTGACAAGACTTAATGATATGATGACAGTCTGAACAGAAGACGCAAAAGTGGCGCTGCATCTTCAGTTTTTATTCAGCATTTAGACGAGCGGGTTCAGGAGGAAATCTGCATGCATACGGTGACGCAAAAGTGTGTGGAATTCGACTGGGTATGCATGCCATTGGACGAGTTTGTTTCTTTGTACTGTATGTATGTAACGTAAACGTGATCTGACCAGAGTTTTGCGTCTTGGGCAGTGTAGACGGAAACACTATGGCGGCGCGTATTCAACTTTTCCACTCTGGAGGGTGATTTCAGATTTTTGCGTTTTTAAGCCCCAAAAATGCCATCACTGTCTAAACAAAAGGCACTTCCAATAAAATATTTTGTCATTTTTACCCGCAAACATTCTCATGCCAACAGGCCCTAAGACTTAAAAGTGCTTAGAGCTGTTATTTCTTCTTGTAGTCTACACTGAAATGGAGCAAAGGATCATGGTCTATGTAGTTCCCTCTGTCTTTTTTTAACTATTGCTACACCATAACTCTTCATTTAAGCAAAGAGACTTGTAATTCGATATATTGTGACGGTCCACGATATTATTGTGAGAACTTTGACGATACGATATCACGATATTTCGGTTATTTTTACATCCCTAGTATTTATCACCACATTTAAAACTTACAATTACAACTACTGCAACTGCAAAAATACTACAATAACACCACTACTATTATTCATGGGTGTTAAAGGTGCACTATGTAACATTTCTGGTAGGACGTCCATCACCTGCTTGTCTCCATGGAGATGTTATTGCATTGTCTGTTATCGTCTTCTCAAGTTAAGTTCTTATTCCTCAAAACAAACATATTCCTACTGTGAGGTGAGTCTAAGTTTAATGCCTTACTGTGGAACATTTCAAGCAAAGCGACGATATCTCCATGGCAACAAGAAGCAGGCGTTGGTCAGAAAAGTTACATCATGCAGCTTTACACAAATGTAATGGAACAAAGTAAGTCAAGCTCATGATACAAAAGAGGGTAAAGACAAAAAGAAATGTAAAATTGAAGTGTATTTTTGCAGTCATAGCACTTTTCCGGGAGATTCTTTTCATAAAGCGATGCTGATTCTGCCCGTATCTTTTAAAGCCGAGCTGAAATAAGTGCTTTTCATCATTGGACAGGCAGAGGAGGCACAAACCCCATTATAATTATATCTGGTTCACTTGGGAATTGGCTAAGTGCTTCACCCACTCTTCACTCCGACTCCACTAATTAATATAGACGGCAGATCTCATTCTCATAATACTCATATAATAATATCTGTTTCAATTTCCTATCACTCCCAGTCCGGATATGGAAAACCAGACACGGACTCGGCCACTTCAAACGAGAAAAAGAGCAGGAGAAGAGAGTGTGTTCAAATTAACGCTCACAGTTATCCAATTAGCCTGGCGGTGGTTAGCTGGGAGGCGAGTGGCGGGTTCGCACGGCTCCTGTAAACCTCCAGAGACGCCCACAAGGACACGTTACGCTAATTTAATAATAGGAGATCTCAAAGGGAGTGGACCTGATTTTTATTTATTCTTGTCAAGATAAATGCGTGTTACGTCATGAATATGATGGTAAAAGCTGCTAAATAAATATCATATTATTATTTTTATTATTTAACAACTTTATTTACGTTTTTGTAGTGTAAATCGTGTAGAATTTGGATTTAAATGTATTGATTATTTTTGTTTATTTAATGTATATTCATTTATTTTATTGTATGTGATGCTCACAGGGGATTTTAATAGCATTTTAAGGATTATTTTTGATTATTATTATTTTTTTTTTTTTGAGAATATTTGTTCTAAACTGAAAATGTCAAAAGCGTTATATACAAAAACATACAAATTATAATCTTCAAACGGAAAATGTCAATAAAGAAAGTTATTTAAAAAAAAATATATATATTTTTTTGTTTGACACCAACTCTCTAGCCTGATCCAACTGCTGGTTTCACTTCGTACAAACCATTTGACTTTGCAGTGTTAGAATTTGTTCGCTCGACAGTAGGCGGGTACTTTTTTCATTTAACCAGTCGCTGCTATTTGGTTATGAACAGTGTTGGGAAGGTGACTTTTAAAATGTATTCCCCTACAGATTACACATTACATACCCCAAAATGTAGTTTGTAACGGAATCCATTAAATTATTTAAAGTGAGTAATGTAATCTGAATACTTTGGATTACTTAATTTCCTGTAGAGAAGCAAAGATGAGGAAATCCTCACATTAGATGTTTTGTCTGATAAAAGAAAATAAAAAGCCCAGACTTTACTGAACCAAATTAAAAATATTATTGATAGAAGACGAGGAGACACTGTCCATGCAGCATGATTTAGTCCTGTTAAATCCTGTTTGAGACACAGTTTAGTCCTGGTTTTAGACGTGGTTTAGTCCTGGTGTAGTCCTGGTGTAGTCCTGGTTTAGTCTTGGTTTAGTCTTGGTTTAGTCGTTGTTTAGATCTGGTTTGGACCTGGTTTTAGACCTGGTTTAGTCCTGGTTTAGTCCTGGTTTAGTCTTGGTTTAGTCCTTGTTTAGATCTGGTTTGGACCTGGTTTTAGACCTGGTTTGGTTTAGTCCTGGTTTAGTCCTGGTTTAGTCCTGGTTTAGTCTTGGTTTAGTCCTGGTTTAGTCCTGGTTTAGTCCTGGTTTGGACCTGGTTTAGTGTCCAGCAATGAGTGGAATTACCGAAAAAAAAAAAAAAAAAAAAAAAAGGGATATAGCCCAAAATGTGAAAACAGGAAAATACCGTCGTGTAATCCATTTATTTCAACATAGTAACTGTAATCCAATTACCACTCACTGAAACAGTAACTGTAACCGAATACAGTTATAATTTGTATTCTGATTAGGTAACTCTGGTATATAATCAGTTACTCCCCAACACTGGTTATGAAGTATGTAATGCATCACTAATGGGACTAACTGGTATATTAAGCTTTTCCCAAATCCCGTAGGAAGAAGGACAATAACGTCTTTCACCAAACATTCTCTTTGTTCCGGCTTTAAATCCTCGGGAATCGTTGCCAACACAGAATGTATGTCTCTTCACTGATTGGCTGGTGCCTGAACTCGCACTTCCGAAGTTTTTGCAAACCGTCTAGTGTATTCTGATTCCTGACCAAGTCGCTGGAGAGAAATGAAATTGAGCGGAGGCAGTAGTTGGGGCCAGTCTGGCTACCAACAATAAGCTTGTCACTTTTTTCTTCTTCTTGTAGTTGTAGAATATTAGTTCTAAACTGAAAATATCAATAAAGAAAGTTATTTAAAAAAAAAAAAAACACACACACACACATTGTAATCTTCAAACTGAAAATGTCAATTAAAAAAAACAAAAAAACAAACTTGAGTTACAAAAATGATAAACCCATTTCCCATATCATTTTCTCTGGTTAAATCTAATACTAAGTTCTTGTCAGGGTCGTCACTTTCCGTCCAATCAGGCTCATTGTTACTAAGAACTGTGAGAAATCAACTGCCTGACACTCTCCCAGACAGTTGATTTTTAAATGAATTTGCATCAAACCTCCAAGTAATTCTCCAGTGAATAAAGTTGCACCCTGCAAAATTTTCTGCCGGAAAGTTCTCTGTCTGCTTGGATGAGAAGGAGAATTTGAATTACTCAGAAGTACACGGAAACACATCCATGTTCACTCTGCTGCAGCTTCATGTCTGACTGGCCTGGTCTCCATGGAGATACTGAAAAATTAGGAACGACATATGTGACGCCTAATGTTATATGCACTTTTAATATTTACCCATGTTTATTTTGTGGATGTCAAACAAAAGAGGCTCTGTCCCTGAGGACGTTTGGATGATTTGTTCATGTGCAGACAGAGGCCAGCGGAAGGATCAGTGTTTCACAACCTGTCACTCTGTCACCAAACCCAAACAGGCAGCACACGATTGGTCCCAAAAGACCGGTTTATCCTTTCACTACCTCTCTCTCTCTCTCCTCTTTCTCTTTCTTCTCTCTGTCTCTCTCTTCCCCTCTCTCTTCTCTCTTTCCCACTCTCTCTCTTCTCTTTCCTCTTTCTCCTTCTTCTCTCTGCCTCTCTCCTCCCTTCCCTCTCTTTCTTCCTCTTGTCGTCCTCTTTCTCCCCCTCTCTCATCTCTTTCCATCTTTTCTCTCCCTCTCTCCTCCTCTCTTTCCTCCTCCTGCTTTCTCTCTATCTCTCTCTCTCTCCCTCTCCTCTCTTCCACTCTATCTCTCTCTCTCTCTCGTCCTCCTCCTCTCCTCTCCTGTCTCTCTCCACCTCACCTCTCTCTCGCTCGTCTCCCTCTCCTCACCTCTCTCTCTCTCCCCCTCATCTCTCATCTCTTTCTCCCCTCCACACTCTCCTGTCCCTCTTCTCTCTCCTTTTATCTCTCTCTCTCTCACCCCTCCACACTCTCCTCTCCTTCCTCTCTCTCCTTTCTCTCATCTCTCTCCCTGTCTCTCCCCTCCGCACTCTCCTCTCATCTCTCCCTCTCACCCCCCGTCTCTCATCTCTCTCCCCTCCACACTCTCCCTTTTTCCTCCTCCTCCTCCTCTCTCTTGTTTCTTTCCCTCTCCCTCTCTCTCCCCTCCTTTTCCCTCTCCCTCCATCGTCTCTCACTCTCTCTCTCTCCTCTCCACACTCTCCTCTCGTCTCTCTCTTTCCCTCCACACTCTCCTTTTCTCCTCCTCCTCCCCTCCTCATTCTCTCCTGTTTCTCTCCCCTCCCTCCCTCCCTCTCCCTCCGTCCTTCCCTCCCTCATCTCTCTCTTTCCCTCCACACTCTCCTCTCTCTCTCCTTCTCTCTCTCTCCCCTCCAGTCTCTCCTCTCATCTCTCTCTCCTTCTTCTCTCTCCCCTCCACCCTCTCCTCTCGTCTCTCTTCTCTCTCTCTCCCCTCCAGTCTCTCTCCTCTCTCTCTCTCTCTCTCTCTCTCTCTCTCTCTCTCTCTCTCTCCCTCCACACTCTCCACTCTCCTCTCTCTCCTCTCCTCTCTTCTCTCTCCTCTCTCTCTCCCTCCCTCTCTCTCCCTCCTCCCTCCGTCCTCTCCTCTCTCTCTCTCTCTCTTTCCCTCCACACTCTCTCTCTCTCTCTCTCTCTCTCTCTCCTCCACTCTCTCCTCTCGTCTCTCTCTCTCTCTCTCTCTCTCTCTCCCTCACACTCTCTCCTCTCTCTCTCTCTCTCTCTCTCTCTCCTCCACATCTCCATCTCTCTCTCTCTCTCTCTCTCTCTCTCTCTCGTCTCTCTCTCTCTCTCTCTCTCTCTCTCTCTCTCTCTCGTCTCTCTCTCTCTCTCTCTCTCTCTCCCTCCATCTCTCCTCTCTCTCTCTCTCTCTCTCTCTCTCTCTCTCTCTCTCTCTCTCTCTCCACTCTCTCTCTCTCTCTCCTCTCTCTCTCGTCTCTCTCTCTCGTCTCTCTCTCTCTCTCTCTCTCTCTCTCTCTCTCTCTCTCTCTCATCTCTCTCTCTCTCTCTCTCTCCCTCTCCCTCTCTCTCTCTCTCTCTCTCTCTCCTCTCACTCTCTCTCTCTCTCTCTCTCTCTCTCTCTCTCTCTCTCTCTCTCTCTCTCTCTCTCTCTCCACTCTCTCTCTCTCTCTCTCTCTCCTCCACCCTCTCCTCTCCATCTCTCTCTCTCTCTCCTCTCTCTCCTCCCCCTCTCCTCTCCATCTCTCTCTCTCTCCTCTCTCTCCTCCCCCGTCTCCTCTCTCCTCTCGTCTCTCAGCGTTATTAAAAATGACAGGCTCTTGTTGGTTCACTTTCTGACACTTCGCAGTTTGGGAGTCGGGGCTCGGTGGAGTGAACGCCTCTCCGCAGACGGTAAACATGTGAGGGGAGGAAAAAAAAACAAAAAAAAAAACAGCCTCTAATGAATTTCTCTGTGTTAATCACGACCATGAAACTTTAACAAACATCTGTACACGCTCGGTAAACACTCCGAATCCTGTTGACGAGAGACACGCCGCACCACAACAGCTCACAGCGTCTCCCTTTTCCCGCAGACTTTGAAGTAGCATTAGCCTCAAATGACGAGCGGATCAGAATTCGCGTTCGTTTGATTATTATTGGACGACGGCGGGGCACATGAAAGCAACAGGAATTATCTCCCATCCTTCTTTTGCCTTGCTTCGTGTTTTATTGCGTGCTTGTTGCCAGACTTTAATGTTAAAACCGCAATATTTTGAAGCATTTTATTTCCGTATTGTCTGATTTATAACTGCGTCTTTGTTTTGAAATGGGAGTTTGTACTGAAGGATGCGGCAATAATGGAATTCTGACGTTTTTATTTTTATTATTATGCATCGAAACGTAAAAGTAAAAAAAAAAAAAAAGTCCTTCTCCAATGACTACTTAAAGCTGCACCCTGAAACCTTTCTTCTGGAGTGTGGTAATGATGTTGCTTTGCTTGGACATATCTTTCTTAAATATGTTTTTACGGGAGTTTTTATTGCTCAAAATTGAAAAAACATGCACGCGTTCTATGAGTGGGGTCGCCTCCATGTGGCGTCAGCTGCTGTCTCCATGGAGATAGATTTATTGTTGGACAAGAGTGGGGCACATGAAAGCAGCTGGAATTATCTTCAATCCTACTTCATATACTTCAGATTTTATTGAGTACTTGTTGAAGGACTTTTATGTTAAAACCACAAGATTTTGAAGCATTTTATGTTCATGTTGTGTCTGATGTGGTTTTGTAGTTCTTGTATGAGTCAGGAAACAGTTAGGCCTGTTACTTAACCACATTTGAGAGCATGTATCTGTTCTTAAGGTGGCAGGAGTGCTACTTGGATGTACAGAGATTGTGCAAAATTGTCTTTTTGGTGCTCTTCAGTGTAGGGACCTAGCCTGATTCATCAGCTGGTTTCACTTCGTGGAAACCGTCTGACCTCGCAGCATTAGGATTCTTTCTCTCGAACAGTAGACAGGTACTTTTTTCTTTAATCAATTGCTGCTGTTTAGTCGTGACATAAGTAATACGCCAAATCCCGTAGGAAGAAGGGCAATAACGTCTTTCCCCTTGATAAAATTAATCAAACATTCTCTTTGTTCCAGCTTTAAATCCTTGATCTCGGGAATCGTTGCCAATACAGAATGTTTGTCTTTGTCTACGTCCATCTCGACCACTTTGTTTACTGTTGTGCTGTACCACAAAAGCCAGACAGGCGCTTGACTTTAACGTCATGGCTTCACAGCTCTTCGCTGATTGGTCAGTGTGCGATCTAAAACTTCCGGGGTTTTTGCAAACCGTCTATTCTATTCTGATTCCTGACCTAGTCGTTGGAGAGAAATGAAATTGAGTAGAGGCACTAGGTGGCGACAGCCTGTCTACTTGAGTGTAGGGACCAGTCTCAAATACAAAGTTGAAAAAGCTGAGGCACTCAAAAAGTACAAAATAATTAAAAGCCTTTAATACCACATGGCAGATAAAGTTAAAATCACGCCAATGCTTTTCAGCCCTTTGGCCTTCATCATGGCAAAAGCTCAACTTTTTCAACTTTGCATTTTTAGGATTGTTTGAGACCTGCTGAAAAAAAAAAAAAAAAAAAAAGGGGTTTTCATACTGTTCATAGTTTAAGCAAACTAAAATATACAAAAATAAAAACAGCTAGGGAAAAAAAAATCTCAATTAAAATTCAGCACAAATAAAATCACTACATTTGAAGCTTCATTAGAGCTGAAAATCTTTACTTTTTACTCTGTAAGTCATTTTTTAAACAGGTACTTTGATACTTTTCCTTATGTATTTTTTTCATGTGATACTTTTACTTTTATCTGAGTGTTATTTTTGCTCTAAAGGTGCACTGTGTAACTTTTCTGGTGGAGGGTTGACCACCTGCTTGTCATGGAGATAGTACTGCTTTGGAAATAAACTTCACAATGGAGTCACAATGGAGACAGTTTAATGGTCAGATCTATGGAAAAGCAAGCCTGCGTATGGTCAGAATTCATGTTTTTAAGGTATTTTTGAGTTTTAAAACACCTGTAGTTGAAGAAGTACAAGGGGAATATGTTTAATGCCTTACTGTGGAACATTCCAACCCAATAACATCTCCATGGAGAAAAGCAAGTGGCTGACCCTCCACCTATAGAAGTCACACAGTGCAACTTTAAGTACCAAGACTGAGTACTTTTTCCACCATGCACCATGGAGAACACCCCCAGCACGATGTCACTGCAAAATATCAATAATTTAGAAGAAGAGAAGTCCATTTTGAGTGGAGTTCGTGTCAGCTCTGAGCACTCACATCAGAATTGAATTTGAACCTGAGTGACTGCGCGGCGTTAAGTGAACGGTACATCGTGTCCTATGACCACTACACGGGTTGTTTGTACCTCCGAGCAACAGGGCGCAGGAACAAAATAAAAATGTCACCACTTTGGGACAGAACGTGAGTCCAGAGAAAGAGTATTTTTCAAACACGCTCTGACCACTCTGTTCTGACAGTTCACCTCTGGCTCCTGAAAAATGGACCTGCCCCGAAAATGAAAAGGACGAGAGAGTCAAGGACCAGACGCAGACAGTGTCCACCTGCGGATCACGGTGTCCTCTGAGCGTGGCGTCTTTGTGGATGAGAAAAACAAAAACATGCAAGGTTCAAAATGGTCAGATTTGAGGATTAATATTGTGCTTTGAGTTTTAGCTTTCTTGCTTCAGTTATATTTGTGGGCTGATTTATTAAAGGTGAGCTATTTAACTTCATCACCTCCTTGTTTCTGTGGTCATTGCTCTGCCTGGAATATTCCACAGTATGACTTTAAACAGCTCTACCTCACATTTCTTCAATAGGAGGGTTTCAGTCACGTGATCACGATGATGCACAAATTTCAGGTGGAGGGCAGGAAGTGAAGACAAACACGACAAACAAACACGGCTCTGGAGAACACAGATATGGAGAAGAGTTCTTATTGTCAGGATTTAGAGGCAGCAGCGAGGCAAAAGTACGAGCAGTTAGTCGACAAATATATTGGACGTGACCCTGATCTTATTGAAAATGAGAGAATTTTCAACCGAAGTAAAAGATTTGCCGACAATCGAGGCAGAGGAGATCACGAACTATTTAGCTCTTCAGACATCGTTCTACACCAGACAACAGATGAAGATGTACAAAAGTTTGGAGTCATATAACTTTTTTTGTCAGTGGATGGGTCCTCAACCTTGGTGCAAAACGCCTAAATGATGATTATCGTTTGGTCTTCGCCGGGGTGAGTGTTTCTCTTATTTTATGTGTATAGACGTTATGGGAAAAACTGCAGTGTATCGGCAATAATCTCTATCTGAACTATTTAATGTCAACAAACGTTGTTCGCCGTTAGTCGTTAATGATTCGTTTATGTTTAGGTAAACCACAAAAAACAATTTAGCTTTGTAACAAACCTTCGACGAAGTGGTCACTGCAGACACGAGCATTAGCGAATTCTGCTCCTCCCGACCGCAAACAGGTTTGTAATCTACTTTTTACGGCGTTGTTCTGTCGGCTTTTCCCATTTCTGACCTTTGTGGATGACGATATTCAGTACTTTAAAAAAATTGCTTTTCCTTCTCTCGGTTAGAACGATTGGCACAGCCGTAAACTACACAACACATCGGCATTTTCCTCCAGTCAGTTCACTTCCTGCCCTCCATCTGATTTTGCGTGCTGACAAACGCAGCCCTGTGACGTCACGTGAAACCCAGCTATTACAAGTGGATTTATAGCTCAAAAAACACCTAGAAAAACCCACAGATCTGACCTGTAACTTGGTCTGGTTTGATACAAAGATTTAATCCCATACTATCTTTAAAGAACTTTCATAGGACACTTTGAAGTACTATTTTTACTACAAAGTTCAGTTGACAGTGTTTACTTATTTGACAAATGACACACTTGTAATTAAACCCTCAAACTTCCATTAAAAATTACATTAAATATCTGCAACTGTATATCAAATTAAAAGTGACTAATTTTCAATCTACTATCTATTTTTAATTTCTTATTTCGGTGATTAAAAAATAATCTAATTACAGCTAATTAGCTAACTGAATTCATTAATTAAAAATCTTAATGTACACTTTTAAACATATTGTGGGCTCTGCAGTCAGCGTACTTTCTTTTTTTTACCTTAATCTTAATATTATTTGAAAATCATGTCCCTTTTAAAGATATTTGTGTAGTTCCCCAGTCGTTCAGGTAGGTTTTATTTATTTTATTTTGCACTTATGAAATATATAACAATATAAAAAGGGCACATTAGCTAAAAAATAGGTGCATGAAGAGACAACAAACTCAAAAGTATTGTATATTTTTAAGTATATTTTTGTGTCTATGTAGTGTCTTAAAACTTAAAAAACAAAACAAAAGGGCTCCACCTTAAAAGTTCCATCACAAAACTGGGACCCGATCGATATGGATTTTTTTGCGGCTGATATGATACCGATAATCTTGGAGTTGGAGGTGCCGATAGCCAATATAAAAGCCGATATATTTAGTGATGTAAAAATTCACTGTAAATCTTTTTATAAAACTTAAGTTTGGCTCTACTAGATTTTAAATTGGGTTTGTTTAGGCGACATTTATTGTTATTCTGCCTCTTTACAGTCACATTTAAAGACAGTAGGTCGACATAATGGCATTTTTAAAGCCTATTTTGTCAATGCAACATTTTGAAACTGTCATACATGCATTCGTGACAACTCGATTGAATTATTGTAATACACTTTATGTTGGTGTGAGCCAAAATGCACTTTCCCGGTTGCAACGGGTCCAAAACTCAGCGGCTCGACTTTTAACTGGAACCCGGAAACATGAGAGCATCTCACATATTTTAGCTTCTCTCCATTGGCTCCCAGTGTCTTTTAGAGTTGATTTTAAAATTATTTGATTTACTTGTTTAAGTGTTTGCACGGCCTAGCGCCCTCCTACCTCACTGACTTGATCCACCCTCAGCTCACCGTTCCAAAAACTAAACGTAAACTTCGTGGGGACCGTGCGTTTTCTGTTTCTGCCCCTCGGCTGTGGAACCAGTTGCCATTAGAGATTAGACAGGTTGAGTCTATTTTACTGACTGTTTTTTTAGTATTTACTAGCATGTACATATATTTCTTTTTACTGCTGTGTTTGTGTACAGCACTTTGGTTTACTGTAAAGTTTTTAAAGTGCTTCATAAATAAAGTTGGTATTGTATGGTATTTTTGCGTGACATTCTAGCCAGTAAAGAAAGTAAGTAAACTACCACTGTAAGTCTTTAGCGGTAAATGTGTGTGTGTGTCCTGGTAATTAATGATATGAGTAAATGCCAATCATTCACACTTCTATTTACAGCTCATTTACATATCAACGCAGGTCCAGTAATGTGTGTACAGCCAATATTGTCACTTTACACTACACTAATGGAAGAGAAAAATTACTGTTTATGTGTGGGAGCTTACAGCAGCTATTCGCTAACCAATGAGAAAGAACCAAAAGTAGCTCTAGAACTGACACATTTCACTCAGATCACAAGTCTTCACAAATAAGTGTCCTTTTAACCCTGAGTCAAAACGATCATCCGTAAAAAGAATATAATCCAGTATGTTGACAGCAGCTGTGTGTGTGTCCTCTGTTTATGTTACAGTCCTCGCTTCTCTGCACTCGCACTTTGATAAAAAACAGCAGTGGTTTTGTTTCTGGCCTAAACTGCGCTGAGATTCACTTTTATTTAAAGACAGTATCTTGGATCAAAATCAAGAGCGTTTGAAGCGGCACCTCAGCGTTGCGCACATGGATCTATGGCTGCGCATGGGTGTAAACAAGCAAGCGCAACGAAACAAGTCATGTGACTCTGGGGGTGCGTTCAGGGGCAGTACGGCATTACTCACGCAAAATGACAAATGACTTCGCAGATAAATATTAATGCGGCACCACATATTAGGACATTTATCTGTCTGTAAATTGGATTAAACGGACATAATATAGGGAGTCTAAGTTTTATAACGAGGTATAACTTGCCCACGTGGAGTATCGGCCCATATCGGCAAGATTTAGACCGATACCCGATAAGCCAATATGTCTCCAAGTGCTCATATCTCTCCATCTATCTGTCCATCCATCCTCTTTTTCTATCTATCTTTTTATCTTTCTATCTATCCATCCATCCATTCATCTATCTATCCATCCACCTATCGACCTGTCCATACATCCATTTGTCCATACATTCTCTCTATCTTTCTATATTTTTATCTTTCAATCTTTTTATCTATTTGGCTGTCTATCCATCCTCTTTTTCGATCTATATCTTTCCATTTATCCATCTATGTATCTATCCATCTATGTATCTATCTATCTATCTATCTATCTATCTATCTATCTATCTATCCATCCATCCATCCATCCATCTATCTATCCATCCACCTATCGACCTATCCATCCATCCATCATCCTCTCTATCTTTCTATATTTTTATCTATTTGACTGTCTATCCATCCTCTTTTTCTATCTATATCTTTCCATCCCTCCCTCTATCCCTCCCTCCCTCTATCCCTCCTATCTATCTATCTATCTATCTATCTATCTATCTATCTATCTATCTATCTATCTATCTATCTATCTATCTATCTATCTATCTATCTATCTATCTATCTATCTATCTATCTATCTATCTATCTATCCATCCATTCATCCATCCATCCTCTTTTTCTCTCTATCTTTTTATCTTTCTATCCATCCATTCATCCGTCCATCTATCTATCCATCCACCTATCGACCTATCCATCCATCCATCCGTCCATCTGTCCATCTACATATTAGGACATTTATCTGTCTGTAAATTGGATTAAACAGACAGAATATAGAGAGTCTAAGTTTTATAACGAGGAGTAACATGCCCACGTGGAGTATCGGCCCATATCGGCAAGATTTAAACCGATATGTCTCCAAGTGCCCATATCGGCCGATAATATAGGCCAACCGATATATCAGTCAAGTCATAGTGTGTGAACACATCTAGTTGCCACTTCATTCACATTGCATTTCTGCCCCTAATGTGTGATCTAACTCTCATTAACATACACTGAATCTCCCTTTTGTTTCTTTTGTTCTGAACGCTGTACCAAATCCGCAGCCGTCTACGTCAAACCGGCGTCACCAGACCAGACTGTGTCCCACCTCGTAATGGTTTGTCCTTCGTTTTGTCCCTTTTTTCATCCTGTCTTTCCTGATGTCAAAAACAAAAACACACATCTCCTCTCCTCTCCTCCTCCAGCTGTCATCTGCTTCTCAAGGTCGCGGGGGTATTTTTAGTCGTCCAATAACGTCGTGTCCTGTCCTCGTGGAAAGACACTGTGTGGGACGGTCCCCCGGGTCTCGCAGCATTTAGACTGAGCGGAAGACGGCGCTCTCCCCAGACGCTTCCTCCTGCCTCCATAACAGCAGGGCACTGACCTAACCTGTTTCAATGTTTCAGACAGAAGCCACGTAAAGGAAGTACTGTTACATATGTGCTAAGTGATAAATGAATGAATTGAAATAATGTCAAATATACAAAACATGCAGTATGTGGTAGTGTTTTCATTTTCTCAAGCAATTGGAAGGTCAATTCAAATCCATGTCAACAACAAAAGAAAAAAAAAAAGTACAATTAAATCAAAACAAAAACCTCAAACAAAAACGTGAAACATAATTTAATAATAATTTTTTGTCATCACAGTATCAGATTTGTGAAGTCAAAATTGAAGTTGCACTGTGTAATGTTTTCCTGGAGGTGTGCTGTGGTCCAAAACAAGAAAAATATCTGATGAAGGCTTTTTTTTTTTTGCCAAAACGTTATTTTGAAAATTTAAAAAAAAAGCTTTTGGACATTGGCCATCTGAATGTGCTATGCATTTTTTCACTTTTGTCTTGCTGCTCCTTGCATTTGCACCTCTACAAGAATTTTGGTGCGTTTTCTGTTTCTTTTGTTTCTATAGATGAGTCATTGCTCTGCCTGGAATGTTCCGCAGTATGACTTTAAACAGCTCTACCTTACATTTATTCAATTACAGGTGCTTTTATAGCTGTGAGAGGGGTTGCCTCTCCTCAGATCTGACCTGTAACTTGGCCTGGTTTGGTCTCCAAAAAGATAAAAAAGGTTTAATGCCATACTGTGAAACATTCCAAACAAGAAGAAAAGCATTTGAAGGTCCCTCCACATGAAAAAAATACACAATGCACCTTTAAATTATACAAAATTACTCTTAAAGCATACTGTCATTTCCCTGATGGAGAGTCTGGTCCCTGCTTGTTTCCGTGGAGATGTTAATGCTTTGCCTGGAACATTCTCCCATATGGCGTTAGGTTAAATTTAGCGTTTCTTGTCCCTTTTTTTTATTCTCTGCATTTGACCCATGCTTCAGTACCATGCTTCAGCCTGTCAGCACCAGAGGGAACCACAGTGCTGAGGAGAAACATGCACACTCTGAACCGAAAAGCCCAAGTTACAGGTCGATTCTGCGGAGAGGTGACCGCACTCACAGTAAGAATGCGTGTTTCAAAGTATTATGGTAATAAAAGCACCTATCAATGAATAAATACAATATAAAAGTTGCATGTACTGTGGAACTTCCAGTCCAAGCACTTGCAGAGTTTCAGAAGACGTCACACTGTTCTATAGGCACGAGGCCAACTAAAACTCATACTGTGTCTATCTATCTATCTATCTATCTATCTATCTATCTATCTATCTATCTATCTATCTATCTATCTATCTATCTATCTATCTATCTATCTATCTATCTATCATCTATCCATCCATCCATCCATTCATCTATCTATCCATTTGTTCATACATCCATCTGTCCATACATCCTCTCTATCTTTCTATCTTTTTATCTTCCAATCTTTCTATGTTTCTATCTGTCTGCCTAGTCATCCTCTTTTTCTTTGTCTTTTTATCATTCTATCTATCTATGCATCCATTCATCCATCCATCCGTCCATCTATCTAAACATCCACCTATTGACCTATCCATCCATTTGTCTATACATCCTCTCTATCTTTCTATATTTTTTATGTTTCAATCTTTTTATCTTTCTGTCTATTTGACTGTCTATCCATCCATCCATCCTCTTTTTCTATCGATATCTTTCCATCTATCTTTCCGTCTATCTGTCTATCTATCTATCTATCTATCTATCTATCTATCTATCTATCTATCTATCTATCTCTCTGACAAATCTTTCTATCTGACTCTGTCCAGCCATCCATCTACCTACCCATCTATCTGTCCATCCATCCGTCTATCTGTCCATACATCTTATATTTCTGTCTATCTGTCCATCCATCTATCCTCTTTTTCTATCTATCTATCTATCTATCTATCTATCTATCTATCTATCTCTATCTATCTGTATATCTATCTATCTGTCCATCCATCCGTCTATCTGTCCATACATCTTATATTTCTGTCTATCTGTCCATCCATCTATCCTCTTTTTCTATCTATCTATCTATCTATCTATCTATCTATCTATCTATCTATCTATCTATCTATCTATCTATCTATCTATCTATCTGTCTGTCTATCTGTCTATCCGTCCATCCATCCATCACCCATCCATCCATCTGTCCATCCGTCTGTCCATGTATCCATCTGTCCATACATCCTATCTTTCTATCTTTCTTTCTTTCTATCTTTCTATCTTTTTATCTTTCTATCTGTCTATCTATCCATCCGTCCATATGCCCATCCATCCATCCGTCCGTCCATCCTCTTTTTCTATCTATCTTTCTATCTGACCTTTTATCTTTCTGTCTGTCCATCCATCTGTCCGTCCATCCTCTTTTTCTATCTTTCTATCTGACCTTTTATCTTTCTGTCCGTCCATCCATCTGTCCGTCCATCCATGTACATAATATAAAAAGGAAACACTGTCTCTTGCATGTGGGAATACAACATGGCCAAATTCTAAAAAACGCCGATAACACCCCCGCCTCAGAAACGAGCAGGTGACGGACCCTCCACCGGAAAAGTTACCCGCCGCACCTTTAAATCACCACTCCCTCCCTTCACCTGTGACACCGCTCGTCGACAAAGCTGTAAATCCAACTCAATAAGACGCGTAACAGAAGTGACGGATTTAGTGATAAGAGCCACATCGGTGCAGTGGAACCCCGTTTATTTACTGTGTGAAATAAAATCAAAACGACTTGAGAGGAGACGCTCGGCAGGTGTAATTATTCATTATCCCAATAACAATATCAGATTGGGCTCACAAATGAACAGGGCTGCTTTGCATACAAACCGAGCAGGGAGCTGGAGAGAGGGAATGCTGCAATTATTTTATGAGGGCAAAATGAGCCGGCATATCTTTAATTTTATGACTATTGCTGATTAATTATGCATTATTGGAATCCTCAGTGGTGGTGTACTTTTCAAAGCGGTGAATAAGACGTACGAGATGCTTTTTGATTCTAGGTTGAGGGGATGTAGTCACTGTCCCCGCTGGGTTAGATTTGAATAAGCTCGAGGCAGTCGCCATGTTTGAAAATAAAGAAACGATATATGAAAGTAAAAGCGAAAAATAGAGCAGAGAACAGATACGGGGCCAGTAAGTAAAAGAGTATGCGTGTTTTATAATGTATGAACCTATGTGGCCTAAAAGTTGCATCATGTTGGGTACACGCGATTGTCCCAGAAAGGAAATGTGTACTCTACATTTGACCAGTGGTGGAAGAAGTAAAAGTAAAGGTACTGGAACAGAAAAAAAATCAGTAAAAGAAAGAAAAATCACCTGTTTAAAAATGTGCTTAAGGAATAAAAAGTACAAGTTTTTCACCCAGACTTTCAAATCCAATTAAATTAGTTTCAAATGTAGTAATTTTGTTCTGAAGTTTGTTCAACAGAAAAAATTTTATTGATAGTTTGTCTGTTTTTATTTGTGTATTTTTTGCTCAAATTACACATGTGTTCAAACTAAACCCCTCAGTCTTTTCTGCAGCTCTCACACAATAATAACATAAAAAAAAAATAATAATAATAACTTTTCAGTCTTGTTCAAAAATGTAATAGAGTAGAAAGTGCAGATACCTGCTTTCAAATATAGTGAAGCAAAAGTTAAAAGTGTACAGTTTTAAATCAGTCTAAGTAAAGCACATGTACCTATTTTTATTTTTATTATTTTTTTAACCTAAGAAGTACTTTACTTCTTTTACTTTGTTACATTCCACCACTGTATTTGGCCCATCTCCAGATCTTGAGCTTGGTCAGGACTGCCTGGAGCATTTGACCTATAGTGCATGTTTTAGGTTTTGACTTCTTTGGTGGAGGTTCGCTACCTCATGTTCTTGTGTTAAATGTTCCACGGTATAGCATTAAACATATTTATTTTGCATCAGTTCAATCACAGATGTAAACACAGTGAAAAACATGCATTCATGTGAGTGGTGATCCACAAATCTAAACTATTGTCACCTATAGTTCACAGAGATGTTTAATGCTGTACTGTGTAACATTCTAGTCAGGCTGGCGCCACCTAGTGCCTCCAGTCAATTTCTTTTCTGTCCAGCGACTTGGTCAGGAATCGGAATAGACTTGACTGTTTGCAAGAACCCTGGAAGTGCAAGTTCGGGCAACAGCCAATCAGCGAAGATCCATATATTCTGTGTTGGCAACGATTCCAGAGATCAAGGATTTAAAGCCGGAACAAAGAGAACATTTGGTGAACTTTATCAAGGGGAAAGACGTTATCCTCCAGTCTCTCTATAAAACCTTCAAATCAGGCAAGAAATCTAGGGGTAATAATGGACTCAGACTTGAACTTTAACAGCCACATCAAATCAATAACATCTGCAGCCTTTTACCATCTAAAAAACATAGCAAAAATCAAAGGTTTACTGTCTAAAGCAGACTTGGAGAAACTTATCCATGCGTTTGTCTCCAGTAGATTAGATACTGTAATGTTCTGCTCACTGGTCTCTCCAAACGAGCTGTGAGACGCTGCAGAACATCCAGAATGCTGCAGCTCGGGTCCTTACTCGAACTAGGAAGTACGAGCACATAAGTCCTGTGCTCAGGTCTCTGCACTGGCTTCCTGTGCCTCAGAGAATAGACTTTAAAGCAGCTCTGCTTGTGTACAAGTCTCTCCATGGCCGAGCACCAAAGTCCATCTGTGACATGTTAGTGTCATATGAACCATCTCACACTCTGAGGACCTCAGGGACCGGCCTCCTGCTGGTGCCCAGAGTCAGAACTAAACAAGGGGAGTCAGAGTTTCAGGTTCATGCAGCTAAAACCTGGAACAGTCTGAACATGTGAGACAGACTCTTCTGTGACGCTGTTTAAATCCAGGCTCAAAACATTTCTGTTTAACTGTGCATATAACTGAAAGGTTTTCATTCCGCACTCTTCTCTCCAATTTATGTCTCTCTTTTTTAATTTTAATCTTCATGATTATTTATGTTTTGATTTGTTTTTATTATGATTTTAATGTATTTCTTATTCTGTAAAGCACTTTGAATTACTTTGTGTACGAATTGTGCTATACAAATAAACTTGCCTTGCCTTGCTCTTCTTCCTAAGTTAAAAGATTAATATGCCAGTTAGCCCATTAGCGGCACATTACATATGTCACAACCAAATAGCAGGGATTGGTTAAATTAAAAAACAAAAAACAAAACTGCCTACTCTCGAGCAAATGAATTCTAATGCTGCGAGGTCAGATGGTTTCCACGAAGTGAAACCGGCTGATGAATCAGACTAGCAACATTACAGGCAAAGCAAAAACATCTCTATGGAAACAATCAGGTAGCAGACCCTCTAACAGAAACATAGTGCAAATTTGTGGTAAAAAAACTGATGCACATATTATTTGTACTATTTTTTTCAATTAAATTCAAAATAATACAGTGATAAATTTTTTTTCAGTGAACTGGAAAGTTTTGGGATTTTGTTGATTTGTAAATGTTTATGAATTGAAACACTGGCATGCACAAATGACATGTTCTAATCTTTCTCTCTTAGAACGATTATACAAAAATAACACAATAAAACTGGAATATAACTTTCTTGATACGATATTTTCAAGATATGCCTCTCACAATACGATATTTATTTTGATATTTTGTCCACGCTAACTGTGAGAACTGTGAATATGCCTCTTTTCTGTCATAATCCAAATAATTATGTTTGGAAATGCTTCATAAGAGATATTTCTTCATGCATATTGTACTGAAACAGAGCAAAGGATCATGGGATATGTAGTTCTCTCTCTCTCTGTGTTCTTTTTTAGCTGTTGCTGCACCATAACAATGACTTTAAGCAAAGAGACTTGTGATTTGATATATTGTGATGGCCCACGGTATTATTTTGAGACTTTGGACAATATGATATCACGATATTTCCATTATTGTTACATCCATAAAAAAATACGAGTGGAGCTCTTAGTTTTTATTGCTCTTAGTTCTAATTATATAAGCCTGTCCCCATGAGCCAGGAGTCCAGAAAATCCTTCAAACTCCACTTCGCCGCCATCTTCAGCACCAAATAATACCTCCATTAACTACCGAAGCAGTTAGACAAACAGCTCAGAACCTCACCGGGCCCCGTGCCAGTCTCTTAAACACCTTCCTTCACAACTGAGAAGACTTGACAAATTGAATATAATGTTTCCAAACCCACCGTGGCATTGTAAAAAAGAACAGTGAGGGACTTGGAGGGCTTCCACTTTCCCAAGCGTTACAATGGGATGAGTGAACAGGAAAACGGAGTGTGAAGGATGTTTGAATATTCATTTTATTTTCATGGCGTCGGCAGAATATCATGTTTGCACCTTTCACTGAGCACAAAAGTGACAAAATTGCATTGTTTCATTTACATACGGCTGGAATTATTTAATCACTGTGAAAGAATTTAATGAAGAGAAGTGCAGATTTAAATTCTGATATGCAGAATTGACTCTTGGGAGCTTTACGTAGTCTTGTAGTCAAGATTGCACTAATCTAGACCAAGACCAGTCCGAGACCAGTGTCCCAAGACCAGGACAAGACCAAGACCTCTGAGGGTTGAAACCGAGACAAGACCAAGACTTTTAAAGGTTGAGACTGAGACGACATCCCATCGAGACCAAATCAAGACCATCTTTGTCATTTCCTACATTTATTTGTGTTTTACAGTTATTTTGGCACATTTTTATCAATGCTTTTATAAATCTATCTCCAGTTTATCTGATTAATGTTCATTTAGGCCTAAAATAAGACAAGCAAACTGTACCGCAGTGAAACAATGTGTGGCCCTTTTTTGGACCCTCACCCACAGTCTGAGAACCTCTTCTTTAATTAAAAAAGTCAAAGATAATCAAGTTTTTTTTTTTTTTCAAGTTCATAACATTTACAGTTACATTCTCTTACTGGTTTTGCAGGGATATTTAGCGACTTCTGCACATTTACCAGCCTCAGTGAAATAAAATCACACTCATTGACTGTCAGACCTCGAGTCCGAGACAAGACTGAGACCGAGACAAGACCGAGACCATCGCCATCAAGACGGAGACAAGACCGAGTCCAAATGCACTTAAGTCCAAGACGAGACTGAGACCAAGCGCCATCAAGACGGAGACAAGACTGAGTCCAAATGCACTTAAGTCCAAGACGAGACTGAGACCAAGCGCCATCAAGACGGAGACAAGACCGAGTCCAAATGCACTTAAGTCCAAGACAAGACGAAGACCGTAAGTCCCTCCATAACCTGGCCCCTCCCTATCTCACCGACCTCCTCTGTCTGCACCGTCCCACCCGCCGCCTCAGATCAGCCGACACCAACCTCCTCACTCCCGTCATCAGGACAAAGCACCGGACCTTGGGGGACCAAGCCTTTGCTGCCTCTAACACCGCCTCCCTCTGGAACTCACTCCCACAATCCATCAGTAACTCGGACTCACTGCAGCACTTCAAATCACATCTAAAAACTCACCTGTTCAAACTGGCATTCCCCAGTGTTTCCCCCGTTTTCTACAGTGTCACTTTTTATTTGTTTGTAAAGCGTCTTCGAGTCTCCAAAAAAGTGCTATATAAGTCCATAAGTCCGATGTATTATTATTATTATTGTAATAAAGCGGTTTCGAGTACAATACTAGCTTTCAGTCATGTTAAAATGCTGTTACCTCATCAAAAACATACCTCGAGTTGCGTTTTGCTTCATTCACACATGCATGAGTAACCCTTTATTATTAGTCTGTCTACATCTCCAAAGCTCAAAATTCTCTGTTCTACCTTGTGATTTCATGAAGCGGTAGTTTCCAAGCTTTTTTACAGCTTCCTTTTACCTTTTGTTCAGTAGAGAGGCTGAAATGATCCAAGTGACTCTAATAAAGGTGTGTGGAGTTTAAAAAGTCACAAGGTGGAGCAATGTTTTCCGTTTGAGAGAAGAACTCCATCTAAATCTGCAGGGTTTGTGTGTTAAACATGTGTGAATGAAACAAAACACAACTCTAGGTCTGTTTGTGATGAGGAAACACTAGAACATAGATCAGAAAATAGCGTAACATGGGCCCTTCAGTTATTGTTTCGTGCCAAAATAGTATAGACCTAGTGTTACAACTCCTGTGTCAGTCTGAAGTAAGTGTATATACAAACCACTTCGAAAAGTCAATTGCTGAGCTGTGTGACCCGAGACGAGAATGAAAAAGAACTCTTTGCAGAGCTCACAAACCTGTACCACAAAAGTATGTCTTCAAATACAGACAGTGATCTCTCTTTATTGAATGCTTGATACATTCTGGTGAAGGGGAGTCGGGAACCACTTAAGTCTTATCCCAGATGTTAAAATAGAGACGGGAGTCGGCTGTTCAAAGATGAATAAACTCGCTGAAGAGAAGGACGGAAAATGCTTTTAGAGGTACACCCTCCTGGCCTCAAACAGCCTGGCCTCTGCATGACCTGGTAAAGAGGTAAAGGTTTACAACGGCTTGATGATGTGATGTTTTTATTTGAAACTGGCTGTACATACATGAACGCAAATACGGGCAGAGGTGGGACCAAGTCCTTGTTTTGTAAGTCTTAAGTCTTGGACCTCATGTACCAGTCAAGTCCCGAGTCAAATACAGGCAAGTCCAAGTCAAGGCTCGAGTTACTGGCCCATGTGTCCAAGTCAAGTCCAAGTCGTCTGCTTTGAGCTTCAAGTCATTTCAAGTCTTGTAACCAAATATATACCAAAATATAGCTTAGATTTCTGCAATTTATATGAATTTTAAGATAAATTGTACTTAAGTCATATATATATATGTATATATGTATATTTATATATGAGAATTTATAGATTATATAAGAGTTGTAGATATTAATTTAGTTTTTTTTTTTTTCCTTTTTAAATGTCTTGACAAGATCTTAGTGTGAATCATTACGGTCAGAATATGAAGAATTCAAATTCAAAGTGCTTCTCAAGTCTTCTCAAGTCACAGGCCTTAAGTCTGAGTCAAGTCCCAAGCACTGACCTTCAAGTCCAAGTCGAGCCCCAAGTCTTGTCCATTTTATCAAGTCGAGTCTCTAAAAATACTGACTCAAGTCTGACGAGAGTCCAAAGCCCCATCCACACTAGTATGTATTCGCCTCATTTTCATTGCAGATGCAGTGTTCGTCCACACTAATCCGATTGAAAACAGCTCCAGAGACGGAACGACCTGGTGCCGCCGGCTCCCACGAATTCATCTGAGTACAGATCTGATCTGGCACTGTGTGGACACCTGAAAACACTGATACACTAGTGTAGGTTTATGCACCGCGAAGTAGCTAATTCACTGCCAAAACACTAAGAGGCTAGAATATATTTACATATACGGTCTATGCATATGACCTACAGACGTATAATCTTTGAAAAGTTTAACATGAACCGTCTCTCTAACAGCACAGAACAGACTCACCATCAGCAGAACACACCTCTGTCACAGAAAGAACACATATAATCCAATGTGAAGTCCTGTCCTTTAATCCGACAAAAGTTGAGCTGCATTTTTGAGCGCTTAGTTTATGCAAATTAGACATGCGGTTTTAAGATTTGTTTCTGTAAAATGTAAACAAATATGCTCAAAGCTGTGGGGATAAGGAAGGACTGCAAATACAGAAATGTCATGTGGATGCAGATCGTTTCCGATACGGTGATACGGTGATACGGTGATACGTGGATTCGTTTCAGTGTAAACGGGGTCCAAGTCACGACTTGCTAGTTCCCACCCCTGATTATGGGAATTCTATGTTTGGGATTAGAAAAATAATAGAATAGTATCACTAATCACATGACTATACCATATATGAATAACAGGTAAAAACAAATGAATGCCCAAAGGACGATCATACAAAAATGTTCTATACACTGTTTTCAGAATGATGACAAATTAGGACCGTTGTCATAGCGATTAACATCAAAAATACAAAAAAACAAAATGTTCTGTCTATCTAACCTCTATCTACTTAAGGAAGGAACATCATTACACTCGTCATCAGTCACATCTCCGCTGATCTGACCTGTAACTTAGCCTGGTGACATCAAGAGGTTGCCCGCATGGAGATAGAAGAGTTTAATGCCATATGTGGAAAATTCTACACAAAGCAATAACACATGGAGCAGAAGGAAAGGCAGAGGGACAGTTTGTGGTGTGGAGTTGACAGGTGAGAGGTCACATCTTAAGTGAATGATCGATATTAAAGGTGCCGTGTCCGATGCGATCATCACACCTTCCATTACCACGATCAATACAGATTCCACCAGAGCGGCCTGTTCAAGTTTAACACACGTCAGGGGGGAAGTCAGGCTTCACAAGACAGAGGTTATAGCTGGTTAGGCTACAGTAGGATAGGTAGCTGTGTTTTTTTATTTATTTTGGCCTGGTTTTGACCTGGTTTAGACTTAGTTAAGACCTGGTTTAAACTTGGGTTTTGACCTGGTTAAGACCTGGTTTAAGACCTGGTTTAGACCTAGTTAAGACCTGGTTTAGGCTTGGGTTTTGACATTGTTAAGACCTGGTTTAGACTTGGGTTTTGACCTGGTTAAGACCTGGTTTAAGACCTGGTTTAAGACCTGGTTTAGACCTGGTTTAGGCTTGGGTTTTGATATTGTTAAGACCTGGTTTAGACTTGGGTTTTGACATTGTTAAGACCTTGTTTAAACCTGGTTAAGACCTGGTTTAGACCTAGTTAAGACCTGGCTTAGGCTTGGTTTTAGATCTGGTTTAAGACCTGGTTTAGACCTGGTTTAAGACCCGGTTTAAGACCTGGTTTAGACCTAGTTAAGACCTGGCTTAGGCTTGGTTTTAGACCTGGTTTAAGACCTGGTTTAGACCTGGTTTAAGACCCGGTTTAGACCTAGTTAAGACCTGGCTTAGGCTTGGTTTTAGACCTGGTTTAAGACCTTGTTTAGACCTGGTTTAGACCTGGTTTAGACCTAGTTAAGACCTGGTTTAGGCTTGGGTTTTGACATTGTTAAGACCTGGTTTAGACTTGGGTTTTTACCTGGTTTAGACCTTGTTAAGACTTGTTTTAGAGTTGAGTTCAGACCTGGTTAAGACATGGTTTAGACATGGGTTTAGACCTGGTTTAGACTTGGATTTAGTCATGGTTTAGCCCTCGTTTGGACATAGGTTTAGACCGGGTTTAGACATGGATTGGACCTGGTTTAGACATGGATTGTACCTAGGTAAGACCAGAGTAAGAGCTGGACCTTTAAGACTTTGAGGGTTTCATTTCATGTTTAGTTCTGATTTATTTTTACATAATCTCGCTGTGGACCTATAAACCATAACACTGAACACACATTTTCTTACCTTTTTGGTGGATTGCAAAAACATAATTATATTATTATATCAATCATTTCGTAATATTTCTAGATACTTTTTTAATCAACCTCACACATACACGCACCCCTAGCAATAATAAGTTTAGACAGTGTGAGAAAAACGGTTGTAATAGATCCAAAGACCGTGATTCATGCCATAATTTGAGGAGGAGACACAGAAAAAGCAGACGTTCCCCGAGCAGGAGGGACACGGGTGAGAACAGACTTTGATAGAGATGCACGGCTCCTACTGAGTGAAGGAGGAAGTGTAAACCAGAGACAGACCACCTCCTACACACACCACACGCACATATGCACACATACATACATGCACATATGGACATGTATTACATTCATTTGCATTAATTTTCAGCAGACGGATCCTAAACACTTCTTGCTTAACATTAAAGTCACTGAAAAACAAAGTGAAAAAAAAAATATATATATTAGTTCATTTTAATCCTGGTAATACTAAAAAACAATTAGCATGCTAACAGCGCAATTTCTGATACTCAATAAAACGCTTTATAATTAGATGCACGCAAGATTTATTTTAACCTCAACATAGGGCTGCTTGATTATGGAAAAAAAAAAAATCACGATTATTTTGGTCAATATTGAAATCATGATTATTCAAACGATTATTTTTTAGTTACACAATGCATTTATTCAGCATTTCTTTCTCTCTCAAAAACCAAACAAACAAAAACAAATAAATAAATATAAGCTACAACTATGTACATTAGAGTAGTTTTGCATAAAATGAATAAAATATACTTTGAACATGAAATAAGGCATAGAAAAACATAAATGTATCCAAAATAAACTATATATCCAGCTGTTCTACAATCTCTGTATTAAAAAATAAAATAAATATACTTATCTATATTAAAAAAACTATACCAAAATAAACTTTGTTAAGCTTTAGGGTGCACTTACACAAGGACTTTAGAACAGGAGGAGGAGTGAGGACAAAGACTTTTTTATCATATGAACAACATCAGCACACACACAAAAGGATCTTGTAGTAAAATTGTGCAAGTGCGCGTACATGGGCAACTGTGCCGTGCTTTGGCCCACCTCCTCCAACCGTGCCAAAGTCCCAACCGCGCCAAAGTCCCAACCGCGCCAAAGTCCCAACCGCGCCAAAGTCCCAACCGTGCGTCGATTGCGCTCACACTGGACAAACGTACCAAAGCTTTAGGGGCTATCCAGGCTTGGGCACGCTTCTAAAGTCCTAGTATGAGTGCGCCCTAAATTGTTTCAACTCGATTATATGAGTTTGGAGATTGTTTTGAGAGCCCCACAGTCTACTTCTGTTTTTAAATGAAATCTTAAAACGTATGTTTTTACTAAAGCCTTTTGTTAATTGTATTTTATTTTTGTTTTATCTTATTGGTTCCTGTAATAGTTTTAGCTTGATGCACTTTTATTCATTGTTTTTACTTGTAGCACTTTGAGATAATTTTATGTAAAGTGCAATATAAAAAAATGTATTATTACTATTATTATTGTTTGACACACAAATCAAAATTGTGATCAAAATGTAATTAATTGCACAGCCAGAAACTGCTTATAATACATCTTTACTGGTGCAAGACTGATTTTACTCAAATACAGCAACAAAAGAGTCTGGAACAGCCACTTTAACCTAAACCATAATTTATTTGAACTTTATTATTAACTTCAAATGGGGACCAGATTTTCATCCACATAATGGAGCCAAGTCCCCGTAATGCAAGTGTGTATACGAGTTTTAGTGTTTGCAATGTGCTAAATCCCGGCACCCACACATGCACAAACATAAGGGGCACTCCAGACCCGCCGAGCTGGTCCGATGCCCTGGCAGCTCCGCACTGGCTCAGAGCGGGGCAGAGGCTGGTGGTCCCCATGAGATAAAGCTAAGCATGCAACACAAATGTCATGGTATTAGGCTCTGGGGTGTACGAGGAGTCTGGCTGCGTCGAGTATCCCCCACATCAAACACACAATAATTACATTTGTGAACTGCATTAATTGAATTGAGGCGGCGGCGGCACTACTTCAGGAGGTAGGGCTGTAGAGTTGCCTGCTAATAAGAGGATTAGCCTTTTCCAGACGCAGTATTGCCTTTGTGTCCTTGGGCAAGACACGTCGCCCACATCGCCGGATGAATGGAAGTGTAGTGATAGTGGTTTTTGGTGATGATCGGAGAGACTGTCGGCATCGGCCCAAACGCAAACGAATAATTTTAACATTTTGGGTGCAGACAAGGGATTATATAAACTGATATGGCTTTGTCTGTGGCTTAGGCCGATATCAGAGCAAACAGATAAGTTCTACTGATACTTTTGGACCGATAAGTGGTGCCGATTTAGAGTATTTTCGTCAAATTCTTCCATTTAAATTTACTACAAACTCATCCAGAGCCCATTTTTCTTAAACCACAAACATTTAAGAGAGCTGTGTAGTCACATTTTGTGCAGTTATCATTTCATATTAAAGTGTTAATATAAAGATTTGTGTGTATTTTTAAACAGCAGAATGTAAAATTAAATATCGGCCTGTGCATAAAATTTAAGGCCGATAACCGATACACTTAAAAAAATCCAATCAGCCAATCACTACACAGGACTTTCTCTAATCATTATATCTTCAATCTAAACTTCATATAGTTACAGATTTTTTATTTTTTTATTTTTTGTGTGGTTTACAAGAATCATGATTTCAAACCTGGAACTGAACAGGAACTTGAATACTACCAATACATGACATCACAAAGTGTAACTGCCATTTTGATTTCACAGATTGTCGCTCCTATAACTGCTAGCCTCACTGAGCTTCATTTTTCACCACACTGCCATAGCACATTTGTATTATACAGTTTATAACTATATTAGATTCACTCTGTTTCTAATAATACACCGTTTTAATGCATTTTAACCAATGCTGGGGTAGTCTCAAAGGACACGAAGTTAATATCTCTGAATCTCACGTACAAAGGGACAAGAAAGCAAGTGGCTTAACACCTAATCTCCACAATCACATTGCAAAGAAAGCTGTTAAACTGGGTGGTACCTGGAGGACTAAAGAACAGAGTGAGGGTCTGGGGATATGAGAACAGTGTGATTGGTCTAACACTATCACACTTCAAAACGCCAATAAGTATCAAATATCAACCCAATATATCAGCCAATCAATTTACAGGTCTATCTCTAATCATTATATCTTCAATCTAAACTTCATATAGTAACAGGTTTATTCTTGTTACAGCAGATATGGACAGAGCTTAGGCCTGCCCTGGCCACAGACCAACAGCCAAGCTCTTATTTTCTCTCCCGAGTCTCTGCCCCAGACCATTTGAGCTCTGAGTATTTATACAGAACACAAGTTACATGCATCTCAAAGCAGAGAGACTTTTGTTTCAGAGGCTGTGCTAAATTAACATACATTTGAGTACAGCTAAGACAACACTGAGTTTCATGTTGGGTGTGGAGATAGTGGTGTCTGTTGAGCCTTTACACATACTAATGACTGGTCTGGGTCTTAGGTACAAATCACATTCATTTACACAAAGACAGATTGAGATCCACAATTCCACAATATGAATTTCCTTCACAAACTAACTGCAACAGTACAAATTGTGAAAGGGATTTCTCTTGTAGTCCTGGTTTACTCGGAGCACTCTGCTTCTCCTCATCGCTCTAAACATGCACAATATCTACACTATGGACTTGTCGACTTTTACAGTTTCTCGACCAAGATTATGGTTCAAGAGGGCTCCTTGGATGCTGCTCTAGATGCACATTATTCCAAAAATATTGAACAGGAATGGGAAAATTAAAGAAATCCCATATGTGGACTTTAATATCTTCCTTAAAGCTATTTTTAAGTAAGTAAGTCTTTATTTATATAGCACTTTTCACAGACATTTTCTGTCCCCAAAAACGCTTTACAGAGCATTATTCAGCATTATTCATTCTGCATTCATTCATTCACACATTATTCATTCACTCTATACCCTGGTGATGGTAAGCTACTCACACACACACCACTTTCATACTAGGCAATGTGGGTGAAGTGTCTTGCCTAAGGACACACAATGATTGAATTGATTGTATTTAATTGACCTTGACTATCAACTCAAAAGTCCTGATCTTGATTATTCTGGTCATAATTCACTCATTACTAGTTCAAACAACTATTTTACTACCTTTAGAGAAATTATAGGCCCAGTTTATTTTGTTGTCACGTTAATTAAATGCATTTCTGATTAGTTTTGAATGTGGTAATAACTGAAATCCCAATTTTGCACAACCTTAAACTTCATGAACGAATAATATTTGAACGTTGAGCAGTTGGCATGAAACGAACCCTTTAAAACAAAAAACAAAAAAAGTACCAGACGATTTTAAATAGCCACGTCTGATCGCTACAAGGACGTCCATTTTAATTTGTACATTTTTCATTCAGCGCAGAGCGGTCAGATCTGGAGCCAGCGCTGACTGTTGGCTGAAATACAGTCTGTTAAGTCAGCAGGTTCAGGTTTAAACGTCCCATTAGCGCGAGCCTTGAAACGCTAGCATCAGTCAGACCCAGGGACAGGCCAAAAACACATATCATCAAAACGCTACACTGGCACCCTGATCCATCCAAGACTAGTCACCCATGCAACTTTATGGACACCTCCTCTCCATAAAGCGTGAGGGAGAAGTGGGGAGGACATGGCTAACTCGGAGAAAATTGGACCAGTAAAACACTAAAGCTTAATCTACGGCTCCCAGCTCAAATCCGCTGTGCTATTAAACGTCGTCTTTGCCTTAGTGGGGTGTTTTATTAAGAGCATTTGTACAGTGGGACCTTGTCATTCCGGGTGTGACATTGGGAGAGGACAAGGAAAAGTATGGATCATAACAAAGGGACTGCTGACAAAGTCTTTCTGATCGGTGATATACTGTACAGCTTACGTGTCTCGCTGTATTTTGTAACGGCGAAAGTTTCAAGGGCGAAAATGAGCAGTAAAAGATGTTGTGTGTGGAGGTACCACACAGGTTAGAGTTTCTTCTACCTCTCTGGTTGCAATTGACTTTATTTTAACCCACTGTAAAAGATTCTGGTGTTTTTATTTCACTTTCTGGTCCTTAAAAGAGTTCGTATTACACTATTTTCTGATCTACTCTATGATATAATGTTTCTTCATCACAAACGAACCTAAAGTTGTGTTTTTGTTTCATTAACACACAAACTCTGCATATTTAGAGTGAGTTGAGTTCTTTGTTACACTCTGGTAGTGTACAAGTAGTGCTCCACTGTGCTTTTAATCTCCATACACCTTCACCAAGACTCATTTGGATGATTTCAGACCTGGCATAGTCCTTTTTCACAACTGCCAGAAGTGCTGTGATGTAGGGTAAACGTCAATTACGTTAAGGCTTTTCTATGGCAAAATATCTGTGGAAATGTCTTGTGCATTTTCCACCAGCTTCATAAATCTGCCAAATCAACAAATGTCCATCCAATAAGGTCGAGAAAGGACATATTCAGTCTGTGAATATCCACAACTATCAAGGTAAGAAAGACGAAAACTTAAAGACGAACAACATTAGTGAACTCCTGAGCAAAACTAATATTATGGTCATGAATAAAACATAAGAAGTAAGTAATTCGTTAATAAGTAACTTGTGAACTCAGACTTATTCTAGAATTAAAATAAAAAATAGATTTCATGATGTAGATATTTAGCCTGATTCATCTCGCAGCATTGGGATTTGTGGGATTTCGAAGGTAGGCGGGTACTTTTTTTCATTTAATCAATCACTGCTATTTGGTCCTGACGTATGTAATACACCGTTAACGGGGATAACTGGTATATTAAGCTTTTCCCAAATCCTGTAGGAAGAAGGACAATAACGTCTTTCCCCTTGATAAAATTCAACAAACTTTTTCCTTGATCTCGGGAATCGTTTCCAACACAGAATGTATGGCTCTTCGCTGATTGGCTGGTGCCCAAACTTGCACTTTCGTGGAATTTGCAAACCGTCTAATGCAGGGGTGTCAGACTCATTTTGGTCCGGGGGCCGTATCCAACCGACTTTGATCCCAAAGGGGCCGGATCAGAAAACGTATGTCATATAAACCCCAAAAATAACAATAAGTTCAAATATTTGTGCAGAGAAACACAAATCTATTACAGAAATCTTTTTTAATTGATGAATTCTTTCTTTTACAAAATATTATAATATTATGAACAACCTGAAACTTTAAGAAAAATGTAATTTCAACACAATATTTTAACATGAACTTGTATGTAAATAGGAATAAGTCAGTTTTTGTTGTAAATTCCTGCACTCGGCTCCACTTTTCTCATGTTGGACATTTTGTTGATGAGGGTGTCACGGTCAACAGTCAAAACGATCGTCCTTTAAGAGCGTTTGGAAAGAGACAAGTCTTCATTTGTGCTGCTCTGGTGGGAGGGGCCACGTACAGAGACACTGGAGACGCTGATATGATAAACACCACAGAAAGTTACCAATATTTTAATAGAAAATATAATTAAAATATTTTAGTAGAAAATCAGCCTAGGGCCAGATTAAAGGTCTTGGAGGGCCGGATCCGGCCCCCGGGCCTTATGTTTGACACCTGTGGTCTAGTGTATTCCACTTCCTGACCTAGTTGCTGACATAGATATAGAGATTTGTGCAGTTCGATTGCTACAGATGTTCACAGATTACATGTGTAGCATTTAAACTGCACAAATCTCTCTGTCTACGCTAATATCTACATCATGAAATCGATTTTTAATTTTAATTCTGGAACAAGTCTAAATTAACAAGTTACTTATGTTTTATTCATGACCATAATGTTAATTGTTTTTCGCCTTTACATTTTGGTCTTTCTTACCTTGATAGTTGTGGATAAATTCTTCATGGACTGAATATGTCTTTTGTCAACCTCGTTGGATGAAGATTTGGTGATGGGGCAGATTTATGAAGCTGGTGGAAAATACGCAAGACATTTCCACAGATATTTTGCCATAGAAAAGCATTAACGTAAGTGACATTTTCCCTACATCGCTGCACTTCTGGCCATCGTGAAAAAGGTCTATTGCCAATCTCTACTGAACAAAAGATAAAAAGTCACGGTTAAACTAAAAACTTCTGCAATAAAGGGTTACTCAAACATATGTGAATGAAACAAAACCTAACTCCAGGTCTGTTTTTGGGGAGGTACAAGCGTTATAACCTGGCGTAAAGCTCACAAGAGATAAATGTGTGTAATACAGGACCTTTAAGCAGAATTACGATATTAGACTATCATTTGCAATTTCTTTTCCAATTCATACAGTTTCAACCTTTTATATTAACCATTACTCAGATCAACGCTCATCGTATACTACCTACCTTTTATCATTATTGTGTCTTTTGAACCGTATGATCCCATTGCTATCTCCTTTGTGTAAATGTCACATAGCCTATAGTCTAAATCCTTTTTCAAATGCGCTGCTGTGCTAACTGTACCTCTGGGTTTCGTCGCAGCAGCAGCAGCGTCAGAAGCTGAAGAAGATATGGGACCGAGAAAGATACAAGAGTGAGAGGAAGAGGATAGAACAAAGCCCAATGTGAATACAGACTTACACAGAGCACTGAGGAGAGGACTGGTACACACAAACAAAAGGTACATCCAACCTCCCCTCACAGCTGGGAATACGAAGTGGGGCAAAACAAGTTTAAAGTAAAGTCTAAAACAGGTCTTGTGAAATATTTCTGGTGATGGTAAATTTTTTAGACCAATGTTTATGTGTGTTTGTCAGATGAGATGGAAAAATAAGACATTGGGAATGGTAATGTTTGCAAATAGAAATAGTCCATGATGGCACTAGGTTGGGGATTTTTTGTTTAAAGTCTGCAGGGCTGCATAGTCCACAAAAGAAATTCTTGGTCAACTAAACAGTGAGTTCTCAAATGATCAAGTTTCTCTTAAATCTGACCAATATTTTTCCAAAGTACACGAACAAGATCTGTTAAAACCCACAGAGCGTCCACCTGAAAAGTTACAATTACACATTTCATGTAGGTTAAGCTTCTTTTATCCCAATTTACTGTATAGTAGTGATTTTTTTAAGTGGAGGTACGCGGTTCGAGACGTCATTGGTGTGATAAATCTAAACCAGGACTAAACCCGGACTAAACCCAGACTAAACCCGGACTAATCTTTGACTTGAGAACAAGAGAGAGAACCCAGAGCTCGCGGAGCAGGGTGTCCGCAAAGTGCGATCAGGCGACGGCTACACTTATCCCTGTGGGGCGCAGTGCTCTGACGCGGTCCTTTCTCCTGCGGTCACCCGATGGTCTACATGGGTGCACCTCCAGGCCCATGCTGGGACGCTGTCCTGGTTCAGTTTTGGTTTAGACCTGGTTTAGTCCTGGTTTAGTCCTGGTTTAGTCCTCCTGGTTTAGTCCTGGTTTGGACCTGGTTTTAGTCTTGCTTTAGTCCTGGTTTAGTCCTGGTTTAGACCTAGTTTAGACCTGTTTTTAGACCAGGCTTAGACCTGGTTTGGACCTGGTTTTAGACTTGGTTTAGACCTGGTTTGGATCTGGTTTTAGTCCTGCTTTAGTCCTGCTTTAGTCATGCCTTAGTCCTGGTTTAGACCTAGTTTAGACCTGGTTTTAGATCAGGTTTAGTCCTGGTTTGGACCTGGTTTTAAACCTGGTTTTAGACCTGGTTTTAGACCTGGTTTTAGACCTGGTTTGTCTGGCAATGAGTGGAACTGCCGAAAAAAAAAAAAAAAAAAAAAAAAAAAAAAGGGAATACCCCGAAATGTGAAAACAGGAAAATACCGCTGTGTAATCCATTTATTTCAACCATGTAACTGTAATCCAATTACCTCTCATTTAAACAGTAACTGTAACCGGATACAGTTTACAGATACAGTTACAGATTACGTAACTCTGGTACATGTAATCTGTTACTCCCCAACACTGAATATAGCAGATGCGGACAGGAGTGGAACTGAAAAATCTGTCCCATGCAGACCTCTAGTAGAAAGTACAGATACCTGCTCTGTGGTGTGATGCAGTAAAAGTAAAAAGGATTCACTTTAAAATCTACTTAAGTAAACAACAGATACCTAAAATGCATACTTAACTACAGTGCTTTACTACTTTGTTCCGTTCCAGCACTGGGTTTATGTTTTATAGGCTGTACCACATCTAAAACTTACCGTAGCTCGTAATTTCTTGCAGCTGTTAAAATAAGTAGCTCTGTGGCATTTTGATTTCATAAAGGTTGGAGACTCCGGTGTAGACTCATTATCTTAGACTTCATGTTTAGAATAACTTTGTGATTTTAGCCTATTTTGTTAGTTATAGTGTTTATTCTGTGGAAGTACTTGCAGTTAAAATCCAGCTTGAACACAACTGATCAATTTTACGATACGACAGAGAGGTCAGGTAAACAAGCACTGTCCATCTGGGAGGAGGGCGAGTCTCTGCAACCTGTCTATACCGCCTCGCATTCAAAACATTTATTTATATGAAAATGCAGCTGATAATATCTTTTCAACCAAATCTCGGACCAATTTCCCCGCCCAGTATCTCCACCGGCATCTCCCCTACAATCTTTATTTGTAGAGCAATTCCAACTTGTCACTCATGCTGCCATTCACCCATTCAGCTCCGCTCCTCTGCCCGGCCTCTTGTACTCCGCCATTTTAGATTTCCATCAATTTTTATGGCATCTGCATAAAAAATACACATGCGTTTTTACACACACACACACACACACACACACACGCGCACGCGGGATTGGCTGTGGAAAATGGAGGGAAAGTGGCAAAGGCGTGATTATGATGTCAATTCATAGTCGCGGAGCCCCGAGAGGTGGTATGGTTGAAAGCTCCGGTGGCACTGGAAAATGAGCAGAGGCACACTGTACAGAGAGAAAGCACATATACACACACGTACACACACGCGCACACACACACACACACACACACATACAGAGGGACGGGCTACGTAGGGTAAAGGCAGGAGCGCAGTGTCAGCAGATGGGATAAGGATTTTAAATGGAGCAAAAATAAATATATAGATCAAAGCTGTGATATCATTTTGATGTTTTGGTATTTTACTATGTTGACTTCATATTTACTCAGTCCAAGTTTGTCTATTTTATTTATGTTTATGTTTTTTATATTTTTATTTATTAGTATATTTGCTCTTTTATTGTAAGGACTAGTCAAGGGTGAAAAGTAACGAATTACATTTACTGACTTTACTGTAATTGAGTAGTTTTTATGAGTAATTTGTAATTTTTTATGTAGTTTTTGAAATAGGTAATTTGACTTTTACTCAAGTACATTTTGACCAAAGTATTTCATTACATTAGAATCCACCCTCGTTCTTGGGTAAAACCAGATTGATAGAGAAAAACAAAAAAGGAAATGTGCAAAAAACAAAAACAACAATCTGCCAGAAAAGAAAAGAAATTGCACAGGCTTGCATGTGCAGTATTTTCACTATAGAATGTACAATCATTCTACAGAAATATAGATCATAACAAAATAATGCAAGTGTTAAAATTAATGTTAGTATGTTCTGTTGTCTTTAAACTGTACAAAGTTTGCACTGTGTCACCTAAATGTTGATTAAAACAACTTGTGCTGGATTCCATTTATGACAATTTTTTTACATCAAATAACTGAACGTAACTAAGTAACTTTTACTCAAATTACATTTTAAATGAAGTGCTTTTTTACTTTTACTCGAGTACATTTTTAGATGGTTACTTTTACTTGAGTAGGAATTAAGCAAAGTAAAGACACTTGTACTTCACTGCAATTTTTCAGTACTTTTTCCACCTCTGGTACTTGTGCAGTTAAACAGAGGTTTAATTTATATTCTCATTCTATTGTTTTATCTGTTTAGACTCTGTTTACGATTACTGGAAGATGTTTGGAAACATGCGGATGATGACTTCCGGTGTAGTTACCGACACTGGGCATGTGATCAAACCGTGGACTCAGCAGCAGCGTCTTCACAACCTGACAAAGCTTTCATTGGGCGACATGACGAATCAAATGTTGATCTACCGTACATAATGGAATGCTACAATGGCACATACAATCACAATTAATGTTTTTTTTAGTTAAGTTATTATGTTAGACAAATTATTATACACAAATGAATATACAATTTACAAAAGAAAAAAGAAACAATACAATGACATCTAGATGAAGAAAACCAGGTAATTTTCTAATTTTTCCAAGATTTTTTCCAAGTTACTATCACCAACAGAGCCCAAACAAAGTCATCATCTGAATGTTCTCAAATATCTGCCGGTTTTGTGATGTAAGCGTGATCAGAGCCCATTGTGCAGCACTTCGGAAATGGTTTGGTTCATGAAATGTGCGAAATAGACAAATGGAAATCAATGGATTGGACTGGATTAAATCTAAGTTAAAAGTTAAGTTGCCACAGCCACCACGACTGTACTCCTAAATTCTATCTTTTACAATGTGATACAACACAGAGGAGAGACACTTTTGTCCTGAGGGCTGCTACTCTCCTCTAATCACTGGATCTGATGACCTGTTGAGCTGCATTGAGACTTTTTGAGATTTGGAGACTTCTATTATTATTGCATTGTGCTGCTCAGTGTGCTTAAATTGCCTCTCGGGGACAAATAAAATGAGATTGGTTGATTTCTATTGTGCTTTCAAACTTGACATGTCTCCCATAAGCGCTACAATATAGTCATAAATAACTCAGTCTTTACCTGAATGACTGAAATTAAGTTTCTGACACATACAATTAAATACATGAACACAAGAATACATGCTTTTCAATGTATTTTTGAGCAATAAAAAAAATCTGTACTGGAATAGATGCAAAAAGATAAGGATAAACGATAAATGCCAGATGGTGGAACATTATCTCCAGACCCCTCATCAGAAAGTTTGTGGAGAATTAATCAGCTGTGTGAAATATTAGATGTTTTTTGGGCTGAAAAGAATCCTGACATGGACATTCATTAGCACAAAGCTGGTTAACGTCAGTCATGCATTTTAACTCTTAATACTTAAAGTTTTCAGAAAGTCTATGGGTATAATGAACTTCCAAAACCAAAGGGGACTTCAAGATGGATGGGGCAGTTGTGTAACACTGACAGAAGCGAAACTGCCATTCTTCAACCTTTCTAATCACCACAACCACGTACACACACTTTGACTTGCAATTATTTCCTGGAGCCTGACACCAACACTGTCCATAGTCTTAACTAATCATAACATTTTGACTTTTTGATTCATGACTGTAAAGGTGCACTATGTAATTTCGAAGGTCGTGAATGCCTCCATGGAGATGCTATTTCTTTGCTTGGAATGTTCCACAGTAGAGCATCAAACATATCTCCTTACATTTGTTCAATCGTACGTGTTTTATAGCTCAAAAATACCTTAAAAACATGAATTCTTACCACGGGCAGGCTTGCTTCTTCGCACATCTGACCATTAACATGTTTCCATTGTGATTACCAAGATTGTTTCCATGTTGTGGAATAATCAAGACACCATTTCCATGGAGACAAACAGCCACAAGAAAAGTTACACAGTGCACCTTTAAACAAAATACACTACCACTCAAAAGTTTTACACCTAATTTTTCCAGTTATTTATTGCAGTTCAAGTTGTGCAAGTTCATTATGTTAGTTAGTTAGCTTGAAATGGTAACGGGTGGAATGTTAACGAGTTCGGGCAGATGCGGGTCTCTAAAAATGGACCCGTGCAGAACTCTGGGTTGGGTCACGTTGGTCACGTGCGGTGATCGTGGTGTCCCAACATGCACCGTGGTGGACCTCTTAGTACCGCGGTGATTCATTTTTGCAGTTATTCTGGCAGCCCTATTTGATTCTACTGTAGAAAGAATGCCACAAGTGTGTTCAGCTGTTATATCAGCCAAAGGTGGACACTTTGGTGAATCAAAAGTTTAGAATATGTTTTGGTCTATAAATTCATTCCATGATTTCTTTTTCAGCTCAAATTGTGTATTTGTTCCATGCTTTCATTTCAGAGTGCAAAGACACAATAAACTGAAAAATGTTCAATATAAACTGGAAAAAAAAGTGTGGGGTAGTGTATTTACATAATGGGGACCAGATTTGTGTTCCTATAAGTTCGTGTGTATATAGAGTCTGTCCTTACAATTTCATAAAAAACACACACATACAGACAAGTAGAGAGAAGTCCACACAACACAGAGCTACTTTCCACCTGTATGTGCCCGACAGAAAACTACAAATAGCTTCTTTTTTATCTCAAGGTGATCCCAAACATACATTAAGAGATAAAGTGGGATTTATTCATAGAGTGTGACAGGGGTGGCGGGACACTGGCGCCCTGCCCCCTGCTGGCCGGGTCCCGTGGGTGCAGCTGAGGACAGAAACGGACCAGACCAGACGCTCCGGGGAGTGTCGTCACGGAGACGGGGACGAGACAGAGCACACCGCAGGGACATACATAAGGGACGCTCAGAGGGGACACTGCGCAGACAGATGGAGAGGAGGGGAGCAGGATCACAGGGGACACAGGCTGGTTAGAATAGAAACATCAGAGCAAAAACAACAATCGTGCTACTATAGAACGCGGGGTTAGTCAGATAAGGCAGTTGCTTCAATACAAATACTAAAATCTTGCAAAGTTAAAATGGCTTGAATTTAAGAACATGTTATATTGATTCAACTAAATTTCACAAATTGTCTCAGCAGGGGTTTCCAAACTTTTTTCATCAAGGGCCACATGTCTAAACACAGATGAAGTGGAGGGCTGATCGAGGGCCGTAGACTGGTGCTCAATACATAATTGAAATATGTGCATGTTTAACATGTTAGAATGATCCATCGGTCTTTATTTACACTAAGATCCTTAAAACCACACACTAAATATTAAATATTGGCTTTATCATGGTAAATAAAAAAAAATATATAAAAAAAAGTAAATTTTTCACTGATGCAAGGTAATTTGAGCCAATTCTCCTGGAAGGGCCGCATTTGGCCCATGGGCCAGAGTGCCTGAGTTACAGTGAAGAAAAACAACAACTCTTTGTACTTAAAATCAGAAACTAAATTGTTTTTTGTTTGACATAAGAAAAAAAAAAAAAAAAAAAAGACGCACACTATTCAAATCAAGTGAAATCTGACTTACTTAATTTTTTTTTTCAGTGTTGACAATAATTTGCCATCATGACATTGCCTTTCTTTTTTTTTTTTTTTTTTTTTTTTTTTAAGACAAATATAATGTAAAAAACATCATGGACATAAATAATAACATTTTGTTGGGGTGTGATGCTAACTGGAGGTTCTATTCTGTCTGAGAGTTTATTAGAGTGCTTAGTTTTAACACAATCTGACCATTTAAAAAAAAAAAAAAAAGACTTAGCTGAAACTATAACAAGTGAGCTGATTTGCACTGTTAAATAAGTCTCTCACACATAAAATTACAGTCTCAAAATAGCATTAGCCAACTTTTTTTTTTTCTGTTTCTCAGGTGGCCTCCATTTCTTTTGAGAATCAAGCGTCTCAACTGGACTATAAACGCTGGTATTGGTCACAGGTTGATGAAAATGTGTTTTTTAAATCGATTTTGAGCTTTCAGACAAACTTTACTGGCTGTGTTTGCTGTGTGTGCATTCTGTCACCGTGGTAACTCCTAAACATTCCACCATTAGAGATACATGTAGAACACTCCCAGCGCGACGTTACCACAAAGTATCATTGTCTAAATCTAAATCTACTATTTTGGCAGTCCCTCAGAAATGTCTAAAAATATTCTCGTAATGCTGTGGGTGAGGTTAAAGTTTTGAAAAGGGAATAGACTGTCAAATGACCCACAAAAGTCAAGACAAATCACCTCATTCCCTTATTTGAATATTACACTCCAAGTTCATTTTATTCTCATTTTCCTATTTCACCAAAACAGCTATTGCAATATCATCAGTTTCTCACAAAATATCGCCCACCTTTACACAAAAGTCAGCTTTCCTTCACTCTTTAGTCACACTTTTTAGGGGAAAAATATAGAGTCAGTGGCGCCTTGGGGTGGACCTGGGGGAGACCAGCCAAAATGTGTCTGTCTTTCTGTGCCTATGAGCTCTCCAACTACCGCACTTTTGCCTAAAGGCACAGCAACAATATGTGGAGAAAATAGAAGAAATTTATCACTATTTCACTTTTCTGGAGGAGGGTTCACCACCTGCTTGCCTCCATTACTTTGCCTGAAAGATTCTAGAATGGACGATGGATATGGTATTTAGGTACTGAGGTACTTAGGCTACGTTCAGACTGCAGGGCTTAATGCAAAATCCGATGTTTTTGCAAGGTCTTTCACATTTCCAATTAAATGTGACTTGTATGTGACTCCAGTGTGAACATTAAACAGCCCAAAAGTGTCCCGCATGCTCACTGGAGACACGATGACGTCAATCACAGCGAGCGTGCTCTGTGTTTACGGAAGTTGTCCAAACATGGACACGAGAATTGAGCACCTGGCGATTTTAAAGTTCCTCTCGTACCGGAGCCAGAACATGAACAACTTACTTATTGTAAGGAGGAGATTGAGAAGGAGAAGGACGAGGTTTTTGGCCATGGTGTTTTGTGGGGTAGTCCGTTGAAAGAAACATATAGATGCAGGGACGTAGCCAAGAGTGGTGGGATAGCGATGTGCTTCGCTTCAGTGACACGGAGTTCATTAACAATTTTCATATGATGAGAAGAACGTTTGTGTACATTTGTCGCTTGTTGGTAACGTGTAGGTCTGATGAATGCACCTTGGCCGTTCAGACTGAAGTCGCATGTCAAAAGATCGGATATGTATCGATTTCAGGACCACATATCGAAGTGTCCTGGGTCATTCAGACTGTCATTAAAAGATCAGATACAGGTCACACAGGGGCCAAAAATTGGATTTGGGTCACTTCAGGCTGCAGTCTGAACGTAGCCTTATTTATCTCCCTGGAGACAAGCAGGGGATGCCACTAGGTCCATTTTACAGGTCACATCTGTGAAGAGGCGAGCCCACTGACAGTAAGACAAACAGAATAAAAAAACCATAACGGGTAGGCGGTGTTGACAATTGATACTTGCAACTTAAGTCATCAAAACTCTGGTGGTTTGACACTAACTGCATGCACTGCTCTGAAAAACAGATACAGAAACATAAGCACCATACAAACCACATCATAGAACATAAATAAATAAGAGACCAAGTATGACCACGAGTGATGCACCAACAGGACCTTTAAGTCACTCTTTACAGGCAAACCCTTCTCAATCTTGTATTCTATTAATACTGCACACTCCGTAAGCCTGTGTGCAGTTTTGATTGCACATTCCCTAAGCCGTAACTTTTATTTTTTAACTGCACTCTCTGACTTTAGCAGATTAACAGCTAATGGCACAAAAGAATGTTTGAAGCTGTTCAGATTACAGTTTGGGCCCCCGTACCTTCTGCCTGACAGCGTCAACTCAAACTGACTGAAGAAGAACACGGGTTGGGTCACTGGCCACGTTCTTTCCAGTTTCCTCAAAAATTTGCTGAAGTGAGCTCGGGGCAGCACCCATTATTTTACCCGCTCTTTTAGTCAACGTAAAAATGCGTAATTGAAGTTTGATTGGCAGGTTACCAAACCAAGTTGACATGCCATGACGTGAACTGATTCCATACATGCTCTGCAAAACATCAGCATTACATTACTGTATTGTTCGGACTATATGGCGCACCGGATTATAAAGCGCAATATCAGTAATGTTGAATTCTCTCATCTATTTTCATACAGAAGGTGCACCGGATTATAAGGCACATTAAGCGAAAGAAACTTTATCCCTTGTCCACTGGCAGATCGTGGTGTAATTCGCCTGGTGTTGCCTCCTTATCTTAGTGAATTATTTTTTTTTTTTTTTTTTTTTTTATTGAGGAGGACTCAAATATACATTGAGTAATAATGTGTTTAATGCAGCTTTGCCACATTTGTTTACATTTTACAGAGACAAAACTTAAAACCACATGGCTCATTTGCATAAACTATAAGCGCAAAAAATCTGTGATTTTGACAGATTTTTGAGCACCGTGTACCACATAAAATCGGTTCTAGTTCCGTAAGCACAACTAAAATTAATACAGGAGGTGCACCGGATTATAAGACGCACTGTCGACTTTTGAGAAAATAAAAGGATTGTAAGTGCGCCTTATAGTCCGAAAAATACGGTACTTTATTTGCTTTGTTTTAAGAGCTGATTTAGCTGGAACTATAACAGATGAGCTGATTTGTGTTGTTAAACAAGCCTCACACATAAAATAACATAAATGAATACAAGAATACATGCTTTTTGATGTGTTTTTGAGCAATAAAAACACCTGTAATTGAATGAATGCAAAAAGATCATCTCCATGGTTGCTGATCCCTCACCAGAAAATCTCCACTGTGCACCTTTAACACATTTTAATTAAACCCTGTAGCCTTACGTTCACGTTCTTCTATATTCAATTGGCTGATATCCTGCTAACAACCAATTATAACAAGCAGCCCAAGGTCAGAGCGGAGCCGGGTCGCATCCCTCCCGCCCGTACAAAAACACACGCAGGTATCTCCAGCGCACCGGAGCATCAGGTGGCCACCAGCGGAGCGCTCGGAAGGACCACCTGGGAAATGCCACGCAGCCAGACTTAATCTATTTGTTTGGTTCCCCGCAGCCGAGCGTTCAGAGAGGGGCTCATTGAAATTTAAATGGTGCATGTGTGAATGAGGATGTGAGTATGAGGGAGACGCAGGAGGCGAGAAGCAGCTGTGCACAAAAAGATCGGGGGGTTTTGTGAAGAATTAGAAAAGTTGAGATTTCCGTGTATTTGCGAGGAAGAGATGGATGAGCTCATAACGCTGAAACATACACATGCGTGAAAAATGAGAGTAAAATCAGTAAGGAAAAAAGTTAGGGAAGCATAAAACGAGAGATTGTAGCTTGAAATTAAAATATAAGACCCTATACCAGATTTTATTCCAAAGTATGTCTTGAGGTCAAAATAAGTTCAATGTGGTACTTGTTTTTAGCTTTACCGTGACGCCAAAACTCCGCTTCGAGTTCTATTTTCATCATTTTTGAGACAGTAAAGATCAGATCTAGTGCCTTTAAGGAAGATATAAAAGATTAATTTCATAATAATAATGCACCCATCTTATATAGAGCTTCTCCGTACTATACGCTTCAAAATTGCATGCATTATTCATTCGTTCTATACTGGAAAGCTACTCCCGACTTGGAGTAGATTGGCACTAGTAATGCGGGTGTCTTGCCTAAAGACACAATGAGAGTATTACCTGGCCCGTCAAAACCTCACGCTTTGACAGAACTTCGCAAAAACGAGTGGATCTGGAGCCGTGTCGTGTCTCCCTGATTTAAGTGGGTGTGATTGACAGGTGGATTAACCAATCAGAGAGATGCATGCTCCATCGCCTCAAAAATAAACAACAAAGGAGAAAAATCTACTTACAGAACTGAGAAACAGAGCAGAATTTTACAGAATCAACAATTAAAGTGCCAAACTACAGTATTATCTCAAGTAAAAAAAAAAAAAAAAGTTAGATAGATAAAAACGTGATACAAATTAGTAGCTGTGGTTGGATCGTCTCAAGTTTGTAGAATATAGAAGTATTTTTAACTTCAGAGATCAGACAAGAATGGGTGTTGACACAGTTTTGGTCTTAAGTAAAAAAGTATTTACTGTAAATTCTACTTAAAACTGTTATTACTAATATATGGAGTAAAACCATAAGACAAAGCAACTCATGGCAATTGTACTTTTACTGCACATTTGTAAAACTGTTAACTACGCCTACAACTACTCATACTGCTACTACTACTACTACTACTACTACTACCGATATTACTACTATAACTACCGATACTACTAGTACTACAACTACTGATACTACTACTACAACTACCAATACAACTACTAAAATTACTGTTACTACTACTACTGATGCTACTATTACTACTACTACTACTACTACTACTACTACTACTACAACTACTACTACCAATACTACTTCAACAACTACCTATACCACTACTGCATTTACGAATACTACTACTACTACTACTACAACTGCAAGTATCGATACTACTACTACAAATACTGATACTACTACTATAGCTACCAATACTACTACCGATACTTCTACTACAATTACGAATACTTCTACTATTACAACAACTATTGATACTACTACAACTACCAATACTACTACTACAACAACTACTACTACCAATACTACTACTATAACTACTAACTACTACAACTACTGATAACTGCTACCTATATCGATATTACTACTACAACTACCGATACTACTACTACTACTACTACAACACATTTCCAATCTAATTCACTTTTCTTTACAAAGCACAAAAAGTTTCCAAAGTGCTGCACAACACAGATAAAACAATACAATGGAAATGTAAAGTAATGCTCTATTTAACTCCAAAAAGAGTAAAATACTAATAAATAAAAAGGTTTGAAGATTGTGTATTTTGATATGATCGAGAAAAGCTCCCAATTCACATTTCATTAAGTTCAAATAACATAACGGTGATACAACACGGACTAAAGCGCTAAACATATTAATAATGAAATAAAAGGAGTGGCGAGTCTCACAGAATTTGGATTTTGAGAGCGTTTTAAATGTGAAAATGTGTCAAATGTGAGTATCCATATTTTAAGCCTGGTCAAAAGTGATCTATTGAGTTGGGGCTTGTTCTCTATCAGAATGCGTGGCAGGATCAAAGGAGGAGCGAGCACAGCTTTGTCATGGTATTTTAATGCTCTTGTTTAAAGATTAAACCTCTTTTGTGTGAAGTGAGGACACCGAGCTGACTGTTAGAAGAGTTAGAAGAGCAGCTGTAAAGAAAGAAGTCAGAGTCATCGAGAAAACTTTCCCACGAACTTAAACTTAAAGGTGCGTTGTGTAACTTTTCTGGTGGGGTGTCCGTCAAATGCTTTTCTCCTTGGAGATGTTATTGCGTTGTCTGAAATGTTTCACAGTGTGGTATTAAAGCTTTCTGTCTTCATGGAGGCCAAACCAGACCAAGTGTGGAGAGGCGGCCCCGCTCACAGCCAGAATACGTGTTTTTCTAGGTATTTTTGAGTTATAAATTGTAATACATGTATGATAGAGCTGTTTAATGTCATACTGTGGAACATTCTAAGCAGAGCAATCCATAGAAACAAGCAGGTGAAGGACCCCCAACCAAAAAGTTACGTAGTGTAGCTTTAAAATGCACATTAACACTTTACGGTTAAGTTAAGGCACATTTAATTGTCCTAATAGGGAAATTAGTCTTCTGCATTTGACCCACTTTATGATAACTACACTTTAATTAGCCGAAATAATGCAAGAAAAAAAAAAAAAAAAAAACTTAAATTATAATGAACAAACAGTTTATTAAGAATGATTTATGGTAACTAAGTACGTACTATCCTAACTTAAAACCCTAACTTAAGGAGCTACAAAGTTTTAACCTCCTAGGACCATGGCTTTATTGATTTCTCTTTGTTATTTGAGCTGATTGGGACCTGATGAGTGCAAAAACAAATAATTATATTTTTATTATATTTTTATATTTATATGTCCACATATCCAATCCACTTTATTTTTATTGCACATTTCACAAACAAACAGTTTCCAAAGTGCTGCACAAATACATAATAATAACAACAACAGTAATAAACTGATAAAATAAACTACTAAAATAATCATACTAAAACCAGTAAAATAAAATAAGAGCAAAATCATAGAATAGCAATAAATAAATAAAACCACTAAAATACATTAAAATAAATAAAACACACAGAGGATCACACAACTCACGCGGTGTTAAAAGCCAGAGAATAAAAGTGGGTTTTAAGACGAGACTTAAAACTCTCCACTGTGGGGGCTGATGTGATATATAAAACATTCATTTTATGTTTTAATCATTTTGATGGACGCGACAAAGTCACAACTGAATAATGATTTGCAAAAACTATGAAGTGCCTGAACAACCCAAAATGTGTTGGACAAACAGTATATATCCACATATATGGACACCAGGTCCTAGGAGACTACTTACACCACAGACTGTAACATGAAGTGGATTAAGAGAGTGTGACGTCACCTCCAGTCAAACGAAGTTCATCGAGGCTTGCAGGTATACGGGCAAATTCAGAGCCAAGACTCATATTTGGGAATCTGAGTGTCATAACAACCATTTAGAGGAGGTTAATATGAATATTTTAAGACCAGTTGCAGAGAGGGGAGCCAGTTTTTCAATAGAAAGTGAATTGGAGCCAGAGCTGGAAACGTGCCCATGCTCACTTCCCATTTGGAATGTGGCGGCTAGCGGCTTACCTATATCCAGTTATATATACAATCTATAGACGAGTTTCATTGTTGACAAAAGCGCGCGTTGCATGCTGGGAATTATTTTGGTCGGCGGCAAGAAGCACAAATTCAACATGACGGACGGAGCGAGAAAACACGTAAAGGGTATTGATCCCGGTTATTTATCCACTCTAACGGCAAAGGACCCAAGACCATTTGACCAGAAATTGGTCAAAAGCATCGACGGACGCCAAATCACCCTTTTCAACCCCTACAAAGCCTGGACCAAACCACATTTCTAGTCAGAATCGCCACATACCTGGACAAATATTCACTTTGGTGATATCCACAGTTACTCGGTGGAAACTCCTGGGCCATTCACAGCAGAAAAGATGAAAACCTCCAAGAGTCTCGATGTGTTGTTGAACTTGTTGGAGTCCACGGTTTGTTAGGATCTTCTACGTTTGCTCTGCGGATGTTTGAAAGCCGTTTAATTCACCGTTAGCGGTTCTTTTCACTCAGAACACGAAAAAGACATTTTCCTTCTTCCGTGCTTCTATTTGTGCATCCGATAATACAACAGGAATTTGCCATTATCGCACTGGTTACGCACTGTGTTTGACCGCTACCGTGTTTCTTGCCTCCGACCAAAATATTTCCCAGCATGCAACACAGGCTTTTAATAACAAAAACGTCAGCTGAAACTCGCCTATATGCTCACGTGTGCTCTCTCTTCTATCAGGCCAAAGCTGACACACTATCAGACTTTAGTATCATAGATAGCATCTAGTGGTGACATGTGAGAATACGCCATTACAAACTGAGATTTTAAACCTCAATCATGCTTTATAAGTAATACGCACATGGGTACTATATAGAAGTACGGTACAGTACTAGTGCTTAAAGCCTCGAGTTCAAGTATAGTGCAGTTTTTATGATGTAGAGTTCATATGTTTTTTAATTAGCAGATTTAGTAAATCTATGGTCATTTCAACCACAAAGGCTGTTTCTTATGTCAACCAATCACAGCTCCTTTTGTAAATTATCTGTTCTAATTCACATAAATGCACTCTCTCTCCTCCACCCCATCTCCACCGCAGCAGCAGCAGTAGAAGCATAAGCCACTTCAGCCGATCGTCTGCACCACCATCTTGTGTACATATGCCAAATCGGTGTGGACTGACTCACAGTGAGAGGACCAGAACTCCCAACTGCTTCTCTACCTGAGCTATTTTAGACTGTGTGATATAACTGTGAGCAACCTCATAAATATTGTACCTAGAAAATCTTCAACAGAATGCAAAAGCAAAAGCAAAGTGTCTGGTTTTCTGGACAATTTCTTTAGTTCATCTCAAGTGTAAGATACGAGAACCAAGTAAAGTAAATACTGTTCAAAGTGTTCACAGTAGTTTTTGTACTAGCAGTAGAAGTGTTAATTTAGTTTCATTTTTAGTCCAAAACAATGCATGTTACACAGTATGTTCCTGGTTGATCCTGGATTAGACCTGGTTTAAACCTGGTTTAGTCCTGGGTTAGTCCTGCTGTAGTCCTGGTTTAGACCTGGTTGAGACCTCGTTTAGACCTGGTTTAGTCCTGGTTTAGACCTGGTTTAAACCTGGTGGTTTAGTCCTGGTTTTAGTCCTGGTTTAGACCTGGTTTAGTCCTGGTTTAGTCTGGTTTAGACCTGGTTTAGGCTGGTTTAGTCCTGGCTTAGCCCTGGTTTAGACCTGGTTTAGTCCTGGTTTAGTCCGGGTTTAGACCTGGTTTAGGCATGGTTTAGTCCTGCTGTAGCCCTGGTTTAGTCCTGGTTTAGTCTGGGTTTAGACCTGGTTTAGTCTACCTGGTTTAGACCTGGTTTAGTCCTGGTTTAGTCTGGGTTTAGACCTGGTTTAGACCTGGTTAAGTCTTGGTTTAGGCATGGTTTAGTCCTGGTTTAGTCCTGCTGTAGTCCTGGTGTAGTCCTGGTTTAGACCTGGTTTAGACCTGGTTTAGTCCTGGATTAGGCATGGTTTAGTCCTGGTTTAGACCTGATTTAGTCTTGGTTTAGTCCTGGTTTAGACCTGGTTTAGTCCTGGTTTAGACCTGATTTAGTCTTGGTTTAGTCCTGGTTTAGACCTGGTTTAGTCTTGGTTTAGATCTGGTTTAGTCCTAGTTTAGTTCTGGTCTAGTCCTGATTTAATCCTGGTTTGGACCCGGTCTAGTCCTGGTTTAGAAATTGCTAAACCTTAGTTAAGTAATAGTTTATTCCTGGTTTAGACCTGATTTAGTCACAGTTTAGACCCATTTTTAGTCCTGTCTAGTCCTGATTTAGAAGTTACTAAGTCTTAGTTAAATCCTGGTTCAGTCCTGGTTCAGTCCTGGTTCAGTCCTGGTTCAGTCCTGGTTCAGTCCTGGTCTAGTCCTGGTCCAGTCCTGGTCCAGTCTTGCTTTGAGCTTGTAGTCCAGATATAGACTTTAGTTCGGTTTAAATAAATAACCTTTGTGAAGACATTTTTATATCGGCCTGCATTTATTATGACAGATCTGGCTTTTAACTGTGATGACGATATTATCAATAAAGCTTTTTGGTGGAAAAAAATTAATAAATCATCATAATGAGACTTTGTTTTTGATACAATGTCAGACAGTGTGTATTCATGTCCTTTGTGTCCTTCCTTATTGTTTTTACTCCAGAGGACAAAGAAAGCAGTGGACATTTTCTGGCCCTGGCCTTTCACCCACTGCACCATCTGTCTCTGAACAGCCAAAAGAAACCAGACTCCTGCTCCGACTTTGTTTGTGCAGATTTTGCTAAATATTTATGAAGTCGCTTAGTCAAAAATAGCACAAGGGGGAAATATGTTTTTGCAACAGAATTTTTCATTTCTCTGTAATGTTGGGATATAGCAAAAAACAGATAGCCACTAATCAATACTACGCGGACAAAATTGGACTATAACACCACGTGGTAATATTGATACTTTGCAGTGAAATCATGTGGGGGGTGTTCAACATGTATCTCTATGGTGGAATGTTCAGCATGGTGACAAAGAGCAAATAAGCAAACGCTGCCAGAGAAGTTTTAAGATTGCCTGAAAACTCAAAACAGCACAAATCGGCTCGTCTGTTGTTGTTCCAGCTGGCGTTAAAGCAGTTTTTTCTGGTCAGATTGTGTTCAGATCGAAGTGTAACAAAGCCTCAGACAGAGCAGTGCCTATAGTTAGCATCACAACCCTGGGGAATGTTGATGATGTCAGCTACAAATTAAAGAAACTGCTACTACTGTGTCTCAGAAGTACATTTTTTTGTTTTGTTTTGTATCTGGACATTGTTTTTGTCCTGTTTTAAAAGTGCAATATGTAACTTTTCTGATGGGGGTTTTGCCTTTATTTGCTTTATTTGCTTGCCTGAAATGTTCCGCAGTGTGTTATTAAACTATCTTTTAATTTTCAAGTTATGGGTGTTTTTTTTTTTTTTGTTTTTTTTACTATTTAATTTTAGAAATGCACTGAAAAACATGCACTCTTCCTGTGAGCAAGATCACCTCTCCACAGATCTGACCTGTAACTTTGCTTGGTGACCTCACATGCTTCCCTATATAATAGATACCTTTAATGAAATACTGCAGAACATTCCAGACAAAACAAAAACATTTCCATAGTGACAAACATGTGAAAAATATAATCTGAAATATAAACTGACAAACTAATACAATGATCATATTTATTTCAGATCATGCTTACTGTGAGCAAGGTCACCTCTCCACAGATCTGACCTGTGATTTAGCCTGGTGATGTCACGCGCTTCTCTCCATAATAGACAAGTTTAATGACATACTGTGGAACATTCTAGATCAAACAAAAATGTCTCCATCGGAAATATAAACTGACAAACTAATACACTGATCACATTTATTTCAGATCAAGCTTACTGTGAGTAAGGTCACCTCTCCACAGATCTGACCTGTAACTTGGCTTGGTGAATCACATGCTTCCCTATATAACAGATATATTTAATGCCATACTGTGGAACATTCTAGACAAAGCAAAAATATCTCCATCTGAAACATAAACTGACAAACTAATACAACGACCCCATTTCAAGACATGCTTACTGTGAGCAAGGTCACCTCTCCGCAGATCTGATCTGTAACTTGGCTTGGTGACATCACATGCTTCCCTATATAACAGATGGGTCATTCCACACCATTTCATCAAATTTGCAGAAAATCTCACGCATCATGTTTTTTAAAAAATTTGAAAAAATGACCAGCTGGTCCCTTACTATCATGTACCAACCCTGTGACATTTTTGTCATTTTCAATCAATACTTTTTAAGTTACAGCTCATTTTATGACTGCAGTATGTGTCAATTTACAAAATTTCAGCCTTCAGCTGGTAATTTTTTCAAAATTTTTTGAGATCGAAGTGCGTGGGCCATTTGGTGAAATGGCGTGGAATGACCCAGATATGTTTAATGCCATACTGTGGAACATTCTAGACAAAGCAAGAATGTCTCCATCTGGAATATAAACTGACAAACTAAAACAATGATCACATTTCAGAACAGTGAGCAAGGTCGCCTCCCCACAGATCTGACCTGCAACTTGGCTTAGCGATGCCACATGCTTCCTTCCATCATAAAACATTCCAGACAAAACAAAAACATCTCCATCTCCGGACCCTCCCGCATTAAAGTTCCATAATACACTTTCAAATCCTGCATATTTACAGCCATTATTTTCTCGGAGAAGTTCTTCCACATCTTAAATCCCGTAAATATCCCTCTCTCCGCGGTGGAAGCAGTGGCTGGCTCGGAGCTCCGCGTGGGGGCCTGGGCTCTCTCAGACAGATGTTAGGGCCGAGCAGCGCCATCCACTTTCACTGTAATGAGAACTCAGGGGGAGTCGCACACCACACACACACACACACACACACACACACACACACACACACACACACACACCCACACGCACGAACACACACACTGGTACAGAAGGGATACCTGCCAGTAACACTCCAAGGTCAGAAATATATAAATAAACCCGGCCACGTGTGCAGATCACTAAATCGCTTCACAGAAAATACTTAAATAGAAAATGGTGCACGTTAATATTAGTCCCACACATGATCAACAGTGTAATTAATCAGCGAGTGTAATTAGTGCAGTCGGGTTTATACACTGTGGTCTATGACTTTTTTAGAAGGTAACTACGCTATTCATTAAGGGAAGCCAGCTACTTAGAATTTCATTGCATAGTAAATGTTTTGACTGTGTACATCGTAATATACTGTATGTTTTTGAATATTTGAATTACTACTATACAGAGTTGAGACGTAACTGAATACTAGAATACGTGTTTCATTCGTTCATTCGTTTTTCAATATGAAACCAAAAATAAGAAAACGAAAAAAACAACTGCTTTCTTCATTATTTATCTCCAAAACCAAAATTTAAAAAACGGATAACGATCACAGTCACGGAAGTCACGGAAACGGGAAATGTTATCTCCTTTTTTTCCATTCTTCATTTAAACACAAAATCGAAAACTGAAAAAACAAATTGTTAACTGTTTTTTTATTTTGGTTTTGGAGTGGTATTCAGAGTATAGTTACTTTTTCATTTGGTAGTATTCAGAGTACAGTTACTTTTTCATTTGGTAGTATTCAGAGTACAGTTACTTTTTCATTTGATAGTATTCAGAGTACAGTTACTTTTTCATTTGGTAGTATTCAGAGTACAGTTACTTTTTATTTGGTAGTATTTAGAGTACAGTTTACTTTTTCATTTGTAGTATTTAGAGTACAGTTACTTTTTCATTTGGTAGTATTCAGAGTACAGTTACTTTTTCATTTGGTAGTATTTCAGAGTACAGTTACTTTTTCATTTGGTAGTATTCAGAGTACAGTTACTTTTTCATTTGGTAGTATTCAGAGTACAGTTACTTTTTCATTTGGTAGTATTCAGAGTACAGTTACTTTTTCATTTGGTAGTATTCAGAGTACAGTTACTTTTTATTTGGTAGTATTCAGAGTACAGTTACTTTTTCATTTGGTAGTATTCAGAGTACAGTTACTTTTTCATTTGGTAGTATTCAGAGTACAGTTACTTTTTCATTTGGTAGTATTCAGAGTACAGTTACTTTTTACTTTTTCATTTGAGTAGTATTTCAGAGTACAGTTACTTTTTCATTTGGTAGTATTCAGAGTACAGTTACTTTTTCATTTGGTAGTATTCAGAGTACAGTTACTTTTTCATTTGGTAGTATTCAGAGTACAGTTACTTTTTCATTTGGTAGTATTCAGAGTACAGTTACTTTTTCATTTGGTAGTATTCAGAGTACAGTTACTTTTTCATTTGGTAGTATTCAGAGTACAGTTACATTTTCATTTGGTAGTATTCAGAGTACAGTTACTTTTTCATTTGGTAGTATTCAGAGTACAGTTACTTTTTCATTTGGTAGTATTCAGAGTACAGTTACTTTTTCATTTGGTAGTATTCAGAGTACAGTTAGTTTTCCAATCATCAAGAGAAATACATTGACAGTATTTAAGATCATGTAGTTCTACACATAATCAATGAGAGTCAGTTTTTCCATCCCCAATTAGTGACAGGAAATGCTAAAAAAAAAAAAAAAAAAAAAAAAGGTGAAACAAGCAAAAAGCTGTTTTTAATCCCATGTTGCATCTTTACACTATAGTTTAAATGCAACTTGATGTAAAAATATTCCTAGTATTCAGAATACAGTACAGTACAGTTGCCCATGTATCATGTACATTTGAATGCAGGTATTCAGTATTCTGTAACTAAAAATTCAGATCATTACTACTGCACTGCTACAGCAATGGCTACTGTTACTTAGGGCTGCACCACTAGGGAAAAAAAAAATACATTATTGTGATTTATTTTTTTTTTTTTACAAGCATAATGATTGTTATTGAATTTGCAATTTATGTTTTAAAAAAATAAAATTCTCTTCAAATTTCTTATTTAATTCCTATGATCACATTTTGGAACGTGTTTCTACAGATCTACATTACAGGTTAACAGTTTCAGTGCAAAATAAAACAGGAGATTTTGTTGTTTGTGGAGGAAAATCTGATGCTTCAAACATTTCAGCTTTTGTGGTTTGCTAATTTTGTCCATTTAAATTTGTAATTTCAATACTGCGATGAATCTTGCAGCCCCATTGTTATGTTTAATACTAAACTGTTAATAGTAATGCATATGAATGAATCATGATTTTTTTTTTCTTTTTCAAAATTAGTTTTGCGAAGTGTACCTGGACAAAGTACTAATTACCTGACAACTACTACAACTACTAGAAATTACTGGAAAATGGCAATTTTGCTGTAACCTTGGACAAAAATTACCTTTATGTAGATCAACGGTTTTATGAGCATTCTCTCTGATAAATAAACTACCACAACTACTACAAGAACTATTACTACTACTAATACAAGAAATACAGCTACTACTACTACTACTACTATAACATTTCAGCTACTACTACTACTAGAATTATTACTACTACTAATACAAGAATTACAGCTACTACTACTATACAATTTCAACTGCTACTACTACTACAACTACTACTTCTATAAAAATTTCAGCTACTACTGCTATTACTACTGCTATTACTACTACTATTACTACTACTACTACTACTATTACTATAAAATTTCAGCTCCTACTACTATAAAGTTTCAGCTACTACTACTACAACTATAAGATTTCAGCAGCTACTACTACTACTACTACTACTACTACTACTACTACTACTACTACTACTACTACTACTACTACTACTACTACTACTACTATAAAATGTCAGCTTCTACTACTACAATAAAATTTCAGCTACTACTACTAACTACAAGAACTACAGCTACTACTTCTTCATTTAGTACTTTTGTGCATAATTGTACTACTATAGCCTTTGAAAAAATGACCCTCAATTACTACTACTACTACTACTACTACTACTACTACTACTACTACTACAGCTGCCAGTACTACAAAAACTACAGCTACTAGTACTCCAAAAACTACAGTTACTACTACTACAAGACCTACATCTACCAGTACTTCTTCAGTTATTACTTTTATGCATAGTTGTACGACTATAGCCTTTGAAAAAAAAATGACCCAAAACCTTCGGAGATAAAACCCCGAGCGCTCGTGGTTAGATCTTTGGTGTACTTTGGAGTGAATCACAAACACAAATAGGCCATCTCCCGGTGCAGTTTTGTGCGTCGCCCAGAGCACAGATATGGAAAGAGGAGACGCAGATTCATGAATTTATATGGACACACCACTGAGAATAAACAGTGACCTTCAGATGAGCCAGGCACGCACGGACATATGCAAGTGACAGCACATTTAAATGGAGGGCAGGGGGCAGAGGGAGAGCCCGCCTTTACTTCCAATTAATACTCATTTACTCCTCATTAAGGCGTCATTATGGAGAGGAGGCCCGCTTTACTGCTAGACACTCTTGGTTTAGTACTTGCATAATCCTGGGTTAGTCCATAGTCCTAGTTTAGTCCTTGCATAGTCCTGGTTTAGTCCTGGTTTAATCATGGTTTAGTCCTTTCATAGTGCTGGTTTAGTGCTGATTTAGTCCTCACATAGTCCTGGTTTAGTCCTTGTATAGTCCTGTTTTAGTCCTCACATAGTCCTGGTTTAGTCCTTGCATAGTCCTGGTTTAGAATTTACATAGTCCTGGTTTAGTCCTGGTTTAATCATGGTTTAGTCCTTTCATAGTTCTGGTTTAGTGCTGATTTAGTCCTCACATAGTCCTGGTTTAGTCCTTGTATAGTCCTGTTTTAGTCCTTGCATAGTCCTGGTTTAGTCCTTGCATAGTCCTGGTTTAGAATTTACATAGTCCTGGTTTAGTCCTTGCATAGTCCTGGTTTAGTCCTGACATAGGCCTGGTTTATTGCTTGCGTAGTCCTGGTTTAGTCCTTGCATAGTCCTGGTTTAGAATTTACATAGTCCTGGTTTAGTCCTTGCATAGTCCTGGTTTAGTCCTGACATAGGCCTGGTTTATTGCTTGCGTAGTCCTGGTTTAGTCCTGGTTTAGTCCTGTTTTAGTCCTTGCTTAGTCCTGGTTTAGTCCTTACATAGTCCTGGTTTAGTTCTTACATAGTCCTGGTTTAGTTCTTACATAGTCCTGGTTTAGTCCTGGTTTAGTCCTCACATACGGCTGGTTTAGTGCTTACATAGTCCTGGTTTAGTCCTAGTTTAGTCCTGGTTCAGCCCAGGTATACTCCTAGTATACTCCTAAAATAGACCTGATGTGGTTTAGTCCTAGTTTAGTCTTGGTTCAGTTCTTGTTCAGCCCTGATTTAGTCCTCGTTCATTTGTTTAGTTTAGTTCAGCCCTGATTCAGTCTTGGTTCAGTCTTGATTCAGTCCTGGTTCAGTCCTGGTTCAGTCTTGGTTCAGCCTTGGTTCAGTCTTGGTTCAGTCTTGGTTCAGCCTTGGTTCAGTCTTGGTTCAGTCTTGGTTCAGTCTTGATTCAGTCCTGGTTCAGTCTTGATTCAGTCTTGGTTCAGTCCTGGTTCAGTCTTGGTTCAGCCTTGGTTCAGTCTTGGTTCAGTCTTGGTTCAGTCTTGATTCAGTCCTGGTTCAGTCCTGGTTTAGTCCTTGTGTTTAAATAGCGGGCAGGGGGCACATGAAGGATTTCTGAGCATAATGGATTTGTGTAGTGTGTTAATTATTCCTCATTATTTGCCGCTAGCCCTGGGAGCCCAAACACATTTGCATATGTTTTCGTTCAGAGTAAACTCCAAACGCCCTGAGCTGTTCTCTCATGCTCTTATACACCGGACACTGCTCCATTCACCCATTTCTGAAGGAAAAAATGTAACCTCAAATACTCACGAGGGACAAAGTATAGGTAGGGAAAACATTCCTAAGCAAGGAGGAGTCCTCTGCTGTTGTGTTTTTAAAAAGACACTTTATCCTTCTTTCTTGATTTTTGATACTAAGGACCAGACTGGATGCTTGATGTCGATCACGATACCACAATGAAAATAAAAACACTGGTATTATGGTTTAGTTCTGGTTTAGATCTGATTTAGACATGGTATAGTCCTGAAATAGTCCTGGTTTTGGACCTGGTTTAGACTAGGGTGACCAAACGTCCGTTTTTCCCCGGACATGTCCGTATTTTGCGTCATGTCCTGGGCGTCCGGGTTTTTTTTTGTAAAGTGATGCAAATGTCCGGGTTTTCAGTACTGTTCATTGGGGGCATTAAACTGAGCGTCTCTCGTAGCGTCTGTGACTCAGAAGGAGCGAGACACAAACAGTCGGTCAATCTGCAACATACCAAAGCACAAAAGCACATTTAACAATGACTTGTACAAGAAATTCTCCGTTTTCCGTCCCGGTCGGGACAAGTGTGATCCATGTGCACAGGTTGTGAGGTGAGAGCACAGTGTCCCTTGTTTATCGCGGTGTTACGTTCTAAAAATAACCTGCGATAGGTGAAATCCGCGAAGTAGTCAACTTTATATTTTACAATTATTCTATCTGTTTTAAGTCTGTAAAACCCCTCAGCACAAACTTTATACACTTTTCTCAAACAGGACAGGTGCAACCCTTTTTACTTCCTTCTTAAAACTTGTTGCTGCTGTCGTCCTTGTGTTATTTTCCTCCTTCTTTATGTAACAAACTGAAGATTCATTTATTCCGTAATGGAGCCCAACAGTGCAGAGTCCTGCACGGGTCCATTTTTGGAGACTCACAGTACAACACCGCACCCGCGCAGGACAGGACCGCACCTGCCCGTTAACCTGAGATTATATCAAACTTTTGCGCTGCCTACGCCACGGACTGAACCAAGACTAAACCAGGACTAACCCAGGACTGATTCCAGGACTGAAGAGAAGGACTAATCCACGACTGAACTATGACTAAAACAGGACTAAACCAGAACTGAAACAGGACTCAGTGTCAGGACGGGCTTGGAGGTGAGTGTAGGAGAAAGGACCGGCTCTGCTCCGTACCTCACACAGTTAAACGCGGCAATTGCCCGATCGCGCTTTGCGGACAAACTGCTCGGCGTTTTCTCTCCAGTCCAAGATTAGTCCTGACCCACCCGTGTGTCATTACTACCCACCTGTAATACACAATACGCGTTCATACGCTGTAAAAAATTGCCAAATTGCACTTAAAAAAAATCAGAGAAATTCCCCCCCCAGTCCTGGTTCAGTCTTGGAATAGTCCTGATTTAGTCCTGGTTTAGACCTGGTCTAGTCCTGGTCTAGTCCTGGTCTAGTCCTGGTCTAGTCCTGGTTTAGACCTGGTTTAGACCTGGTTTAGTCCTGGAATAGTCCTGGTCTAGTTCTGGTTTAGTCCTGGTTTAGACCTGGTTCAGTCCTGGTCTAGTCCTGGATAGTCCTGGTCTAGTCCTGGTCTAGTCCTGGAATAGTCCTGGTCTAGTCCTGGAATAGTCCTGGTCTAGTCCTGGTTTAGTCCTGGTTTAATCCTGGTCTAGTCCTGGTCTAATCCTGGTTTAGACCTGGTATAGTTCTGGTTTACTAGTTCTGGTCTGGTCCTGGTTTAGTCCTGGTCTAGTCCTGGTCTAGTCCTGCTTTAGACCTGGTATAGTTCTGGTTTAGTCCTAGTCCTAGTGCAGTCCTGGTTTATTCCTGATTTAGACCTGATTTAGACATGGTATAGTTCTGGTTTAGTTCTGGTTTAATCCTGGTCTAGTACACGATAATAATTTATTTATTTTTTTTCTCTTTTTTCTTTCTGTAGACAATATACTGTGATTTTCAATATTACATCATAGTACTTTCTTTTATATAACCATGTGGCCTTATATGTGTGTAATCCCTCAGTGGTCCAGGTAGGTTCCATATATCCACATGTCTTATACTTGTTCTGAAACAGCTCAAAATTAGTCTAAAGCTATTCAGGAAAAGGTCATTTCTATCCTGTGAATGTGACACTTTTAGTATCAATACTTAAACAAATTAGTTGTTTTAGTATCAATTAATATCTGATTTTCTACACTACATTCTACAACAGCTGAAATTCTTGTTTTCAATGAATTTTTGAGCAGTAAAAGCGACTGTAGTTGAATAATTACGAGAGTACACAGTGGAACTTTCTAGCTAAAGTAGGGTGACCAGAGTTTCAAAATGAAAAACTAGGACTCCCCCGGTTTGTGTTGGTTGGTAATAATAAAACTGTGAAACGAGTGCGGAATTAAGGAAAATTGTTCCGCGCTCGGCCCGTTCACGACAAACATGAGTCAGTATAGTCACTTTTTCTTCGTGTTTTGATCATTTTTAAGCAGCTTTTCTGTATTTTTACTTAAACAAATAACTCGCTTTACTGTTGGCAGGTAACAAACTGCTCAAAAATAGGGACATCTTGGACATTTCTTGTATAAAACTGGGATAAATCTGCTGGGACAGGGGACACAGGGCTCAAAACTGGGACTGTCCCGGGGAAATAAGAACGTCTGGTCACCTAAGCTAAAGTAATAACAGTTATAGAGCACCTTTAATAGAAACCAATTGAAACATCATCCTTTGCACGCCCTTAACCCATTGCCTTTGCAGAGAGAGGACGCTAAAAAGGGTCAGTGAGGGAGAAAAATGAGAGAGGGAGATCCGGAGGGAGGAAGAGCGCAACGCGATAAGACCGGGCTAAGCTTCACCGCCGGTAATTACCTCCGACGCTAATACTAATGCTACCGCTTCGGACAGGCAAAAGATGCACACAAAAGATAATGAAAACATGACATAAAAGCAAAGACAGATTGGACTCGCGATACTTACGGCTCAAGGATTAGACAAAGGCGGAAATAGAGGGGGAGAAGAAGAGGGGTAGGAGGAAAAGGAAGGAGAAGAGATGGGGGAGAAAGAGGGCGCAGAGTGGTGTAATTCATGAGAGGAGCAGGTACACAGTGACCCAGATCCACAGAGCCATGACACACTGGTGCTAGGCCATTTTCTGCACTGATCAACCATAACATCATGATTATTTATTAGCTGTAACCACAGAAGTACAACTCTGTAACGATAACAGGGAACCAGGAAGCGTTAGTGGGGAATTAGAGACACAGAGAGAACACGCAAACACAAAAAAATGGCTTAAGCAATTCTGGATAGTTGCCAGCGATCAAGAAAAGAGATATTTAAAAGTGAAAAGTCCTCAAAATGGCATCTACAGAGCTTATCTGCTAAGCTACAGAGTCTGGGCCTTGTAAAATTCACTTAATGTATTTTTCAGACTTTAAATCACTCTTGAGTATAAGTCACACCAACCTAAAAAAGTTGCACCAAACTATCAGTCACATTTTTGGGGGGGAAATTTATTTTGTAAAATCAGAGACCAGGAACTGACATTTTATCTTGAAAGGCAACTTTTAGTAATACCAATAGAACAAAGAAAAACAGACTGTTAACGTCACATATGAACAGTTCTTCAGATAACTAGAGCATAAACAACAGAACACAACAAGTTTACCAAACTCTCCATCTCACTCCAAATCACTAAATCCATTCAATTTGTCCTCCTCAATGTCACTTCTGAGCAACTTCACGACCTCCAGAGGTAAACGGAGTGCTGCTTCCTCTCGTGTAGCTGTCTTCAGACTCAGCATCTGTTCCCGTTAGAATTATTCCGGCCTTTCTGAATCCCGACAGGATGGTTTCGGTTGTCATTAAAGTCCAGGTTTTGTCCATCCATCCAGTGACTTCCAGGAAAGTTGCATGGCAAACTTGTTGGCACAACTTTCTTGCTCACTCCAAACTTCTGCTCGATTACCATTTTTGGCTGCATATTTCCCTACTTGCAGCTTGTAATCTGCAAAATATGATTTTCTTTTTGGGGGCATTTGTGTTCAGTCTTCTCAATTGTCTTAATAAGTTTGTTAAAATTTAAAATTTTCAGTGGTACAGAAGTAATGGTGCGATCGACTGATACAGACAGGACAGAGGCTCTTTCTGCAGGAGACATGCACAGTAGAGTGAAGTGACAGTGATCAGGAGTAATAGTAGTTGCAGATACTGACACACAAGCCTAGAGCGCCCTCTAGTAACTGTCAGTGTGAACATTTTAATATATAAATCGCACCAGAGTATAAGTCGCAGAACCACCCAAACCATGAAAAAAATGCAACTTATAGACCGAAAAATACAGTAAATTTTTATGTTCAGTCAGACTTTCATGCCAAAAAAAAAAAAAAAATCACAATATTGTTATTTTAAATTCACTTTTGTAATTCAGTTTTCTTTTTTCGTTTCATTATGAAGTTACTAGTATTTTTGAATGGAAAATATGTACTTCCTTATGTTCCCCTGTAGACAGTTAAGTTAATGAGAAGTAATTGAAAGCCACCTTGACCTACATCCTGGTCTCCACAGAGCCAGAGTCAAGACCTGGAAACACACACACTCCTCCAGCGCAACACAAGACAAGACAACAACGCACAACACGACACGACAACACAACAACACAACATGACAACACAACATGACACGACAACACAACAACACAACATGACAACACAACATGACAACACACAACACAACAACACAACAACACAACACAAACAACACGACAACAACGCACAACACGACAACACAACAACACAACACGACAACACAACACGACAACACAACAACACAACACGACAACACGACACAACACAACACGACAACACAACACGACAACACAACACGACAACACAACACACAACACAACACGACAACACACGACAACACACAACACGACAACACACACACACACACACACACACACGACAACACAACACGACAACACACAACACGACACGACACACAACACACAACAACGACAACACGACAACACAACATGACACAACAACACGACACACAACACAACACACACAACAACGACAACAACAACACGACAACACACACGACAACACAACACAACACGACAACAACACGACAACACGACAACACAACACGACAACACACAACACGACAACACGACAACACAACACGACACACAACACGACAACACAACAACACACACGACACGACAACACAACAACACAACACAACAACACGACACACAACAACACAACATGACAACACAACACGACAACACAACACGACAACACACAACATGACAACACACAACACAACACGACAACACAACACGACAACACAACACGACAACACAACACGACAACACAACACAACAACACAACACCTGCACCTTCACATCAGAACAAGACGATTCACAAACGATCAGAGCCAAATCTGCTAATGTGCTTCCTGTTCTTTGGCAACTATTCTCACTCTCTCCCTATTTCTTTCTATCTATCCATCTTTCTTACTTTCTTTCACTCTCTCGCTCTCTCTGTCTCTGTTCATTCTTTCTTTCCTCTCTTTCTGTTCATTGACTTTCTTCTATCTGTCTCTTTATCTCCTCAGTCTGTACTTCTTCCCCTCTCTCTCTCTCTCTCTGTGTCTTTCTATTAATTCGCCGTCTTCTTTCTCTCTCTCCCTCTCTCTCTCTTCATACTGTCTTTTTTCTTCTCTCTAGTCATTGTCTTTCTTCTATCTGTCTCTTTCTCTACTCATTCTGTGCTTTCTCCCTTCTCTCTCTGTCTCTCTTTCTCTCTATTC